>NW_022111310.1:4377152-4399119 GCF_000313985.2 Echinops telfairi | reverse complement strand
TACCTTAATACTAAACCTATAAATGTAGGCTCATAGATCTATTTCCCCATCCTCATATAAATATATTTACATATGTACATGTCTTTATCTAGACCTTTATAAATTCCCTTTGCCTCCCAGCTCTTTCCTCTATTTCCCTTGATTCTCCTCCTGGAAATCGGGACTTTTTTAAAACACCAAAAAGCAGAACTGTCCCACCAAAAGCAGGACGTCCGGTCACCTTACAGCAATCAAAAGATTAATAGATTCATTGCATTAGGCAAATCTGCTACACAAGATCTCTGGAACGTTTTGAAAAGGAAGGATGCTACTTTGAGGACGAAGATGCACCTACACAAGCCGTAGTATTTAAGGGAGAGTATGGTGAACATCAAGCATACTTTTTCCCACTCACAAATATATGTTTACAAATATCTCTGTTGCAAGATTTTTGTTCATCTATTTTTAAATGGCCTTAAAATCTTATTTTCAGACCAAAGGATTGTAAATCATAATTTGAAGCCACAGGAGGGAATAGTTTCAGAGCCTCAATTGTGAGATTCTGGTTTGTAGAAGGTTAAGGATGATAGTGGAAGCCCAAGATGCATTTATGAGATAGATCTACATAGGAAATAAGCCTCTGGTGATTCCCCTCTCTCCATCATCAGGGGATGGGAGAAGCTGGTGCATTGGAGAGATGACTAGAGATGATCATAATGACAAGCCTGACATGAACAGTTAAAACTTTGTCTGTCAATCCTCCCTCAGATGCACGTTGGGTTGGATTTGGTTTCAATATTTTGTTTTTCACATTGGGGTTTATCTCAGATGTATTTTGTCATTGGGGGACAATCCTCTTGAATTTTTGTTAGATGTTTTCCTGTTTTTCAGTATGTGAAATCCAGACTTGATGAAGCTCTAGAGACAGCAAGTAGACTAAGGGTTCCTGCGGGGGGGGGGGGGTGCAGTGGGGAAGGAGGCAGGTAACAGGGAGCTGATATCAAGGAGTTCAAGAAGGAAGAGAATGTTTTGAAACCAATGGTGGTAGCAATGGTACAATACTGCTTGACGTGGTTGAACTATGGAACAATACACTATGTGTATTAGCTCCCAATAAAATAGTTTTGGAAAAAATACTTTTAAAACTATGGACTGAATCATACATGCAGAAGAATAAGCATAATGTATATGTATGTGTCAAAGAATACAAATAGTAACAATACACAAAAATCTACCGCAGGAGATTATGCTGGATCAACCTGGTTGAATTTAGAACTGTGTTTCCAAGTATGCTCTTCACTCAAGGATTCAGGAATAGAGTTGGCCTAGCCCTGAGGAACTTGCACGATATGGACTGTGGAAGGCAAGCAGCAGTTGTGACTCATGAGGGTGTCACCGGCGGATGGGGGGAGGGACAGATAAAGAGGTGCCGAGTGGGTTTCAGCTTGTCTTCTCTTCCATGGAAACATGTTTTACCATCTTTTAAGAATCTCCTTCCTCCTTCGATGTAAGATATGAAAATAATAATTTATACCTTATCAAGGGTTTGTGAGGGAAGGCGGGAGGGGGAGGGAGGGGGAAGAAATGGGGAGCTGATATCAGGGGCTCAAGTGGGAAGAGAATGCTTTGAAAATCATGATGGCGCCTTATGTGCAAATGTGCTTGACACACTGGATGAATGTATGGATTGTGATAAGAGATGTAAGAGCCCCCATAAAAGTAAGAAAAAAATCTATATAAAAAAACTCCTCCTTGACCTTCTATGTCTCCTTCAATACTACCCTTTCTTCTTTGATGCTAGCCATGTTCTTTCCACCTTTCTCCTGCATCATCTGCCTCTGGTGCCTGCAATACCTTTGTCCTTGGCACCTGCTCTTACTGCTCTTCTCTCTGTAGCCCCTCTGATTCCTACTACTATTACATGCTGATGGCTCTCAAGAATATATCTGTGCAGATATCTCTTCTGAGTGTCATATTGTTATATCCCACAGTGTACAAAACACCCCCAGCTGTGTGAGAGTCACAACTCGGCATATACCGACAACTAAATTCACATACCCCGCCCCCCCATCCCAACAAACAGACAAACAAACTGTACCTTCTCAGGGTCCCTATCTCAGCGAATAACACTATCATCCACTCAGAAATTGGGTTGCAAGCTTCTCATTTCTCTCCTCCCCCACAGCCACCTCTCCTGGTTCATTCCCTTTATTTCTCACCTGGAATAGTGTACTTTTCCTGAAGTTGTGACAATCCATAAAGTTGTACAACTAGAATGCACCTTACATTCTCATCTTCAGCGTAGACTAATGGTCACCTTGAGAATGTGGGCCAATAATCCCTATTGCAGTAGAAATTAAAGTCAATAACTGGCTAAGAAAGAATAGGCACTTGCACAACGCTGGGCATTTTCAGTGTGTTGGACCTGGTGGCAATGCTGCTCATCCCATAAATATTCATTAAGCTCTCACCATGTATCAAGACGAGTGCTAGATAGGGACACTTCCCAGGAATGCTTGGCTGTGTTCTTTCTCCGGACCCAGCATTATGTGATATGCTTGGGATACAAAGATGGGAAAGTCATGATCCTGATTCTTCATGGGTGCTCAGCTTTCTACACTCATTGCAAACGTCAAGTGATGTCTTAGTTTGCCTCCCATAGAAGGCATCGTCATGAAGTTCCTTCCAGAGGCTGTTCTTCTCAGGGCCGATATTAAGATTCAATGAAAAGACTCTTTTAAAAATCAATTTAGAGACATATGTAGATGGTTGTCTTGATATAAGGATTCTTTGCTGGTGACACATAGGGACTACCTCTTTGAGATCTGAATTAAATTGCAAGCAATTTCAGTAATGAATTCAGCCTGTGCTCAGCCCCTTCCCAGAACCTCTGGCTTAATTATGAGAAGAAAACCTATTTATTCTGGGACATTGCCACTTTGGGATAAATTCCTGGAAGCCATCAAAAAGGCAAAGGGAAGATCTTTCTTAGAGTCACTCCTCTGGATTTCTGAGAAAGAAGTGCTTCATGTTTAGCCTGTCAAGTTGCTTTGAATTTCAGTCCATGGATCTGCCCCTGATTTGATTCTCTGTCAACTAAAGTCTCTATCTATTTCGGAGGCCTCGGTCTCCAATGGGAGACTAATGCTGCTTTACTTGTGTCTTACTCGGATATTATCTTTATTTGAGCACATTATTCATATTGATATTAATAACAATAAAAATACTAATACTTTTAGGAGCCCTTGTGGCACAATTGTTAAGCACTTGCCTGGTAGCCAGAAGACTGGCAGCTGGAACCCACCCAGGCTCTGCAGGAGAAAGACTTGTTATCTCTCATAAACTTTACAACCTAGAAAACCCTATGGGATGTTCTACTCTGTCCCCTGCGGCTGCTATTAGTTGATGACTGGCTCAGTAGACCTCACAACAGCCACAACAGCATATAAGAGTTCACATCTTTTAAAAAATAGTTAAACCATTTTATTGGCATATAATTCACACATCAAATAATTCACTATTTCACTCATATCAAGAAGAGTTGTACAATTATTATCACGGTCAATTTTAGAACATTTTCATCTTTCTTGTATTTGTTGTCATTAGGTCCCCATTTTCCTCCAACTTCCCCTGCCATACCCCTTTGTATTCAGCTCCTCATTTCTTCCCAACTTCCCCGCCAAACCCCCAGGAAACAAGATTGTGTCATCTGCATATTGCAATTTGTTAATAAACCTTCCTCCAATCCAATACCAGGTTCTTCTTCACATAATTTAGCTTCTCTGATTATTTGTTCAGCATACAGATTGAATAAATATGATGAGAGGACCACAATCCTTATGCCATCTTTCCTGATTCTAAACCATGCAATATTCCCTTGTTCTGTTTGCACAATTGCTTCTTGGTTTGTGTGCACACAATTGCTTCTTGATTTGCATGAGCACAATGAAGTGTTCTGGAATCCCATACTTCTCAGGGCTATCTGCTGTTTGTTATGATCAGCAAAGTCAAATGTCTTTGTTAGTCAATAAAACACAAATAAACATCTTCTTGATAGTCTCTACTTTCAGCTAAGACCCATCTGACATCAGCAACGCTATGCCTTTTGTTTTCCTAAGAATGGATTAGAGAGATGGAGACACTGGTTTCAGAAGTGTATAGACTTCTAATGCAGATGGAACCTATGACAAGAAACAATAGCTTTGCTTTTTGACATCTTCATTTTATAAAAGCTTCTATGATTGTGTAGTAATACTTTTGACTTATCTTTGTGTATACGTTTGGTATAGTGTCCCTGATTTGCAATGGGGCTCCATTCTGATGACTTTGGTAGCAGATTGGATACAAATACATATAACCCAGCAATATATTTCTATTAAAAAAACACACCTTACATATGAAGACATTAAATAGGTTAAAAATTAAAGAGGGCCCACCAAGCCCTGAGGACGATATTCTGGCTCAGAGCAGCCAATGCACAGAGAGAACCCTAGAGCCGGCCTCATTATGAGACACAACGTCCCTTACTGACCTATAGTGCTACCGGGGACAACACTGAAGATAGAGTGCGGGAATTGTGCCCAATCTGACCCCACCACACCGAGGCAAAACACCAAGGGTGTGCAACAGAACAGCAAGGGGAGAAGAGCAATGAAGTCCCCAAGAAAGACCAAAAGTAGACATTGGGGCCAGGGCGTGGCACCCCATCAGACTCGACCGGAAAACACTCCTAAAGGCAAACAAACAGACCTGGAACTATTTACAGGCTTTTTGTTGTTTTGTTTTCTTTTGTTGCTTTGTTTTGCTCTGTCTTGTTTTTGTGCATATTATTATTTCTGCATGTCTATCTAGACAAGATAGGATAAACAGTCAGGAGGAGGAAACAACGGGACTGATGGTTCTGGGGTGGGGGTACATGGGAGAAGGGGAGTTGGGGGAAAGGAAGTGGGTGTTAACAACCCCAGGGACAAGGAAACAACAAGTGATCTAAAATAGATGATGACGAGGGTGGAGGAGGCCTGGTAGGGCTTGATCAAAGGCAATGTAACCAAGAGGAATTACTGAAACACAAATGAAGGCTGAACATGATAGTGGGACAAGAGGAAAGTAAAAGGAAATAGAGGAAAGAACTAGGAGACAAAGGGCATTTATAGAGGTCTAAACACAGCCGTGTACATATGTTAATACATTTATATATGACCATGGGAAAATAGATCTATATACATTTATTTATAGGTTTAGTGTTAAGGTAGCATATGGATATTGGACCTCTACTCAAGTACTTCCTCAATGCAAGAACACTTTGTTCTATTAACTTGGCATTTCATGATACTCACCTGAAGATAAGGTGGGTGCATAAGCAAATGTGGTGTAGAAAGCTGATGGTGCCCAGCTTTCAAAAGATATAGCATCTGGGGTTTTAAAGGCTTGAAGATAAACAAGCCCACCATCTAGCTGAGAAGCAGCAAAGCCCACATGGAAGAAGCACACCAGCCTGTGTGATCACGAGGTGTCAAAGGGATCAGGTATCAGACATCAAAGACCCAGAACAAGTATCATTGTGAATGAGGGCATCTCTAGGCAACTGGTCATCCCCTTACAGAAGGGTCGAGGGGAGGAGATGAGCCACTCAGGTTGCAGTATAGCAACTTTGAAACATACAAATTTACTCTAGTTCTTTAATGCTTCTCCCCTCATCCCCACTATCATGATCCTAATTCTATCTTACAAATCCGACTAGACCAGAAGATGTACAATGGTACAGATAAGAGCTGGAAACATAGGAAATCCAGGACAGGTTACCCCCTCAGGACCAATGATGAGAGTAGAAATACCAGGAGGGTAAGGGAAAGGTGGGGGAGAGAAGGGGAATAGATCACAATGATCTACATATAAACCCTCCCTGGGGGACAGGACAGACAATAGAACAGTAGATGAAGGGAAACATCAGACAGTATAAGACATGAAAAAAAAAAAGATAAATTATCAAGGGTTCGTGAGGGAGGGAGGGTAGATGGGGGAGAAAGGGGGAAAATGAGGAGCTGATACTAAGGGCTAAAGTAGAAAGAAAATGCTTTGAGAATGATGATGACAACAAATGTACAAATGTGCTTGACACATGGATGTATGTATAGATTGTGATAAGTGTTGTACGAGCCCCCAATAAATGATTTTTTAAATTATTAAAAAAATCAAAGAGTGAAAAAAAGTGTATCAAGCAGATAGTAACTAAAAAAGAGCTGGAATGGAAATATCAATCTCTGACAAAATAAACTTTAAATCAAAACTGAATTGTAAGAGACAAGGAAGGGAATTCATTCTATAATGGCTCATTGGCAGCTAACAACAACAATAACAAGGGGGTGATCCACCAAGAGCACAGAATTGCAATAAATAAAGAAAACAAATGTAAGAGCCGCAAAAGAGATCCACAGTTACCAGAAGAAAGGTATCAGCAAAAATTGAAGCAGGAATACATGAAACAGAGAAACAATTGAAAGAATCAACAAGATAAAAGTTGGCTTTTGAGAGGAACAATGAAATAGAGGAGCTACTGGCCTAATTGAAAAAGGAAAAGAAGATGCAAATAACCAAAATAACAAATGAAACCAGTGACATTACAACTGAGAGAAAAAGGATTATAACAGATTATGAAAACCTATGCCAACAAATGGAAAAAATTATAGAAACACACAAGCTACCTAAACTAACAGACTGAAGTAAACCATCTGAACAGACTCATAACAAAAGAAGCAATTGAAGAGGTCATAAAATAACTCCCAGCAACAAAAGTCACAGGACAATCATTGGGAGATCTCCCCACGTGTTCACAGAACTCTTCGTGCTAACTCATAGTGAGCCCTTGTGAGTTTCCAAGGCTGTTTACAGGAGTAGAAAGCCCAGTCTTTCTCCCTGGGGCTGCTGCTGATTTCGAATTGCCGACCATGCAGATCACAGCCCAAGGCATAACCATTACAGCACCATGGCTCCTGTTCAGAGAAGGGTGGATGTCAATTCTACCCAAACTATTCTAGCACCTGGAAAGGAAAGAATACCTCTGAATTCATTCCCTATGGCCAGCATATCCCTGATATCCAAGTCAGGCAAAGACACCACTCAAACAGAAGATGACAGACTATGATCCCTCTTGAATATAGATTAATTTCCCCACCAAATTCTAGCCAACAAAATTCAATTGCACATCAATAATAATAATAGCACATCATGTGAGGATGATTCAATAGCAGAAAAGGAATCAGTGTCATCCACCACATAAACAACACATGACCAAAAGAAAAGAATCACATGATCATCTCAATCAAGGCAGAAAAGAGTTTGCTATTATCCAACATCGATTGCTGTTAAAAACTCTTAGCAAAATAGGGATAAAAGGGAAATTTCTCAACATAAATTAGGGCCATAAATACAAAACGAACTGCAAACATCATTTTCAGTGGAAAGAGAATGAAAACACTCCTCTAGAGAAAATGAATCTGACAAGACGGTTCCTTAGCACCAATTGTATTCACTATTGTACTGAAGTCCTAGCTACAGCAATAAGATAAGAGAAGGAAATAAAAGTATGCAAATTGATAAGGAAGAAAGAAAACTATTTTCAGATGACAAGGTTCTGTATATAGGAACCCTAGAGACTCAAGGAAGCTAATGCAACTAAGGGAAGGATTGAGCAAAGTGGCAGGGTTTCAAGATCAACCTAAAAATCAATTGGATTGTTTTACCTTAGCAAAGAGAACTTTGAAGAGAAAATCAGGAAAACAATATCATTCACAACAGCTCCTCCAAAGATGAAATCCTTAGGAATAAACCTAGCTAGAGGTGTCAAGCACTTATAAAAAGAAAACTACAAAATGTTACTTCAAGAAACCGAGAAATCACATAAACAAAACCCATACCATGCTCACGGGTAGAAAGACTTAAAATGTGAAAATGTCAATATTATCCAAAGCAAGCTATAGATACAATGCAATTCTGATCTAAATTCCAACAACATTCTTTAAAAAGATGAAACATGTGTTACTGGTACAATAGACACATAGAACAATGGAGCAAAATTGAAAACCCAGAAAAAAATCCACCCACCTAAGGACAGTTGAGAAGTTGTCGTGATGCAGTGGTTATGAGTTGGACTTCTAACTGTAAGGTAAGCAGTTTGTAACCACCAGCTAGCTCCAGGGAGACATCTGGGGCTTTTTACTCCCTTAAAGAGTTACAATCTGGGAAACTCACAGAGACGGTTCTATCCGATCCTAAATGGTTGTGCTATGTGTCAAAATTGACTGATAGTAGTGAGAGTTTGAGATGGATCACTGATCTTCAACATGAGTCAATATCCACTAATGTAGCGGCTCTCAACCTGTGGGTTGCAACCCCTTTAGGGGTCGAATGACCCTTTCACAGGGGTTGCCCAATTCATAACAGTAGCAAAATTACAGTTATGAAGTAGCAACGAAAATAATGTTATGGTTGGGGGGTCACTACAACACAAGGGACTGTATTAAAGGGCTGCAGCATTAGGAAAGTTGAGAACCACTGCATCAATGGGAAAGAGAGAGTCTTTTTAACAAATGGTACTGGGAAAATTAGATATCTAATTCAAGAAAATTGAAACTGTATCCATATCTCACACCATACACAAAACTAAATCAAGAAGGATCAAATACCTGAATGTAAAACAAATGTAAAAAAAAACAACAAATGTATAAAGGTCACAGAAGAAAAAATAGAACCAACCTAAGGTTTCTAACTTATGGCATAGAGTACTGTATTTTTATGCAAATGATATGTGCAATATACATTTAAAAAAACTGCACAATCCCTGCTTGCATTAACTTTTCAAATGTGTTATGTGTATTATATACTGTACTACTTATATAGGTATATCACATGGGAAAATACAGTATAAAAGAAACAAAAAAAATGCACAACCACAGAAGATGAACTAGATAACTTGAACCTCCTAAAAATAAAATATTTATGCTCATCAAGACTTCTCCAGAAGAGTAAAAGGGTGACTCACATTCTATGGGAATTTTTTGGCAACAACATATCATACAAAGATCTAATATCTAAAATATATAGAAAACTCTAACACCTCAACAACAACATAAAGACAAACAATCCAGTTAAAAAGTGACAAAGGAGATGAACAGAGACCTTACCAGAGACATACATGAAAATATTCTCAAGATCAGTAGCCATTATAGAGAAACAAATTAAAACGACAATGGAATACCATTTCATACCAGCAATAATAGCGTTGATCAGTTATCAGGCATCAAAGAACAAAAAATCATATCATTGTGTGCTCACCTCCCTGATACGATTGCTGAAGACAAATGGGTGCATAAGCAAATGTGGCAAAGAAAGTTGATGGTGCCCGCCCGGCTATCAAAAGATATAGCATCTGGGGTCTTAAAGGCTTGAAGGTAAACAAGTGGCCATCTAGTACAGAAGCAACAAAACCCACATGGAAGAAGTACACCAGCCTGTGCGATCACGAGGTGTCAAATATCAGGCATCATCAGAACAAAAAATCATATCATTGTGAATGAGTGGGGGAGTGCAGAGTGGAGACCCAAAGACCATTTGTAGGCCACTGGACATCTCCTTACAGAAGAGTCTCCGGGAGGAGACGAGCCAGTCAGGGTGCGATGTTGCAATGATGAAACATACAACTTTCAAAAGAAACATACAACTTTCCTCTAGTTCCTAAATGCTTCTTCCCCACCCACTATCATGATCCCAATTCTACCTTACAAGTCTGGCTAGAACAGAGGATGTACACTGGTACAGATAGGAACTGGAAACACAGGGAATCCAGGACAGATGACCCCTAAAGGATCATTGGTGAGAGTGGCGGTACTGGGAGGGTGAAGGGAGGGTAGGGTGGAAAGGGGAACCGATTACAAGGATCTACATATAACCTCCTCAGTGGGGGACGGACAAAAGAAAAGTGGGTGAAGGGAGACGTCGGACAGTGCAAGATATGACAAAATAATTTGTAAATTATCAAGGGCTCATGTGGGAAGGGGGAGCGGGGAGGGAGGGGGAAAATGAGGAGCTGATGCCAGGGGCTTGGGTGGAGTGTGGATGTTTTGAGAATGATGACAATGAATGTACAAATGTGCTTTACACAATTAATGTATGTACGGATTGTGATAAGATTTGTATGAGCCCCTAATAAAATGATTGAAAAATAATAGCATTGATTAAAAAAACAACAACTATTTCTGAGGTTGTGGGGAGATTGGAACTCTTATACACTGCTAGTGAAAATGTAAAATGGTATAACTACTACGGAAAATTGTGTGGTGCATCCTTAAAAACTAGACAAAGGAGTAGCATCTGATCCAGCAATCCCAGTACTAACTAGATATATACCCTGGAGAAATAAAAGCCATGGATAACTAGATATGTGCACACCCACTGCAACATTACTAACAGTAGCAAAAAGATGGAGACAACCTGAGCACTCGTTAGTCAGTGAATAGCTATACTGTGGTTCATATATACAATGGAATACTATGCACGGTTAAAGAATGATGATGAATCTTTGAGACATCTCATCACAGAGATGAATCTGAAATAAATCAATCACAAAAGAACAAATACTATATGAGATCATTATTATAACTTGCTTTAAAGTTTACACACAGAAATATTCTTTGATGATTATAGCGATAAAAGGGTATATGAGGGAAAGCCATTAAACCACTAACTAGATATAGACATATGCTAATTAGTCAACCCATCCACTGCCATTGAGTCAATGCTGATTCATGGCAACCTTATATAGGGTTTCTGAGACTGTAAATCTCTATGGAAGCAGACAGCCTCATTTTTCTCTCCCAGAGTGACTGGTAGGTTTGAGCCTCCAACCTTGTGGTTAGCAGTCTAGTGCCCACCACGGTGCAGGGTTAAACAATATATGATATGGAGGAAGTCAGCACAACCTAACCAGGGCAAAGGAAGACATTGAAAAGTACTGTGGTAGTTACATAATGTCGTGTCAAATTGAAGATATAGAAATGATGGGGTGGAGGGTAGCAATCAGCTCACAGCCTGATGGTACCTCCTAGTGGGCGTGATCTTCTCACAAGGAGGATCCTGGGAACTTCCCCTCTCTCTCTGCCTTCACGTTCCTGTGATGAGCCATGCAGAGACCTGTGGCAGGCCTGGAGATGCTTAACCACCATTGGATGCACACAACTCTGCACTCAGTGGCCTGTGGTCTTCCTGCACTCTGCATTGTTGCTTGTGATTGTGTGAGTTTGAAGAGGGATTTATGTACTAGAATCGGACTTATGGACTTGATCTGGACTGGGCTGGGATGTTTTCCTGATTGTGGTAGTTACATAATTTCATGTCAACTTGATAAATAAGTATAGGAGTGGAGTCTGAGCTGTCAATCAGGTCATAGCCTGAGGATGACTTCTTGTGGGCATGACCTTCTCATGAGGATTTTGGGAACGTCCTCTCTTTCCACCTGAAGGTGGGCCACACTCTCTCTGCTTCAGTTCTTGTTGTTGAGACACTTTGAGAGCTAGAGGAGCCATGTAGAGACCCATGTCAGCGCTGATATGCTTCCACCGCTACTGAATCCACAAGACTTTTTACCCACCGGCCTGTGATCTTCCTTCATTCAGCATCATTGCATGTGCTGCATAAGTCTGAAAAGGGATTTATGGACTAGGATCAGACTTATGGGTTAATGTCGGACTTAGGGACTTGATCTGGTCTGGGCTGGGATATTTTCTCAATACACAATTGCTCTTTGATATGAAGCTTTGTTACACATATACAAGTGTCTCTGGATTTGTTTTTCTAGTCAAACCACTTAACACAAGTATGCAAGAGTAAATGGCAACTATGGTAAATAGTACATGAAACTCAAAAAATTCCCTGCCATTGAGTCAATTCCAACTCACAGTGACCCTATAGGACAGGGTAGAACTGGCCCTGTGCATTTCTGAGACTCTAACTCTGCATAGGAGTAGAAAGCCTCATCTTTCTCTCCTGAAGTGTCTGGTAGTTTCAAACTGCTGATCTTGTAGGGAAAATATATAAGTATATATAATCCTGCAAACATAACAAACAATAATGTACAGATTGATGTACAGATAGTTCTGTAAACTGAAGAGATGTGGGAGGGTAGATAGGAGTAGATCCATATGGATATACAGGGTCGACACGGGATAATCCTTTATACATATTCGGAACATGCAGCAAAGATGCCTGTGAATATAACAGAACCAACACAAGGCCTCGTCTGTAAACCACAGTCATAATCAGACACCTCCTATAGTGGTGTAGCACACCACAGTGTGAGGGGATGTCTAGGTCAGTGGTACAGCATAGTCCATAAAGGTGATGCTCTACATCCTACTTTAACAAATAGTGACTGGTTCTTTAAAGCTTGTTAGTGACCATCAAAGTTACAATTTCTGGTCTTTTTTCATCCAGAGCAAGGACGAGTGAGGAAAACCAAAAGCCTCTCCAAAGGAGCCACAAGCTGCACCAGCCTGAGACCACAGCCAAACGGTGAAACTGTGCCGCCTCCACCGCTACGGCGCCCACTGGGGTTACAACCAAAAGTGCAGAACAGAGTGGGAGGAAAAGGTCAAACAAAATTCAAAGTCAGAAAATAGACCAGACTTACTGGTCTGGTAGAGACTGGTGGAACCTCTTAGATCAGCAGTTCTCAATCTGTGGGTCACGACCCCTTTGGTCTAAGACCATCAGAAAACACGCATTTCTGATGGTCTTAGGAACCGAGGCACCACTCCTCTATCCGTCTCCAGGCAGGTCTGCCCAGATGCAGCTAGGCCCACATTGGCGTGAAGGCTGTTACCCATGCTACACCATGCTTCAAGACAAAATTTCATTTGTTTGTAATTAGAAATAAATATTTCACAACATATAATTACATATTGTTTTTGTGATGAATCGCTATGCTTTAATTATGTTCAATTTGTAACAAGGAAAATACAACTCGCAGATCAGATATTTACATTGATTCATAACAGTAGCAAAATGAGTTATGAAGTAGCAACGAAAATAATGTTATGGTTGGGAGATCCCCACCACATGAGGAACTGTATGAAAGGGTCGCGGCACGAGGAAGTTTGAGAACCTCTGCCTTAGACTGGCACTTCTACACCCTTCTGATTTAGACCTGAAGTCACCCCTGGAGATCACCTTTCAGCCTCAAAGAGAACAATGACATCTGGGAAGAACAGGGCCCTCCGGGCAACCAGCCCTTAGAGAGCAGCGTGTGCTCAAAGCAGCCTTCAGAAGGTGGGAAGGGGCAGGGAAACCCAAGGTGGAAATGGGGCATGCTAATACTTGGGATTGCAGCCAGTGGCACTGGGCAATCGGTTCATAGATTGCTGACTGGAAAATCACTTGCTTTGTAAACTTTCACCTGGATCACAAGAAAATATTGTCTGAAAAAACAAAACAACCCCAAGAACCAAGACAAATGTGATTTAAATTTCTGTTTTTTCATCCACTTCCCTTCAGACACTGTGACTTGAATGAAGTTCTAGAACCTAGCAAGGAGAATCAGATTGTGTTGTTTCTCTTGGCTTCTGAGTCAAACCCAATTTATAAGAAAGAATTACAATTTGTCAAACAGTCAATGTGGAACACGTGTTTTGGGGGGAAGTTCGGTGGTGCTGTTGCTTGAACAAACCACAAGGTTGGCAGTTCAAACCTAGCAGCTGCCCTGTGGGAGACAGGAGAGGCTGTCTGCTCTTGTAAACATTCACAGCCTCAGAAATCCTACACAGGGCCACTGTTGAGTACAATACACTCCATGGCTGGACAACAGAAAAGTGGGTGAAGGGACACGTTGGATACTGTGAGAGATGACAAAATAATAATCATTTATAAATTATCAAGGGTTCATGAAGGAAGGAGGAGTGGGGAGGGAGGGGGAAAATGAGGAGCTGATACCAAAAGGTCAAGCAGAAAGCAAATGTTTTGAGAATAATGATGGCAACATATGCACAAATGTGCTTGACACAAGGGATGTATGTATGGATTTTGATAAGAGCTGTACAAGCCCCCAATAAAATGACTTTTAAAAAAGTGACTCCATGGCAGTAGGTTTGAGTGGGTTTGGGAAACCATGAAGCACTTGTGGCACATTTGTTAGGTGACTGGAACCCACAAGCTGCTCTGAGGGAGAACGTTGAGGCGCCTGACTGGCTGGTCCCTAAACTGGATGGCAGCAATGATGCAGAGTGTGAAGTATGTGGGAAGACTCAGATGAGGGTGTCTGGATACATCTCGTAGCTAGAACTGAGTTGGAGAGACAGATGTGGGAGTGATTGTGGGAGCCTTGGATAGGAATGGGCAGCATTAGAAGAGGCCCATTGGCTTTCACGCCAAGTAATTATGCTTCAGATGGGAGCCTTGGTGGCGTCGTTGGGTCGTGGTCCACACGGTCATCAGTTGGAAACCACCAGCAGCTCCATGGGAGAAAGCCAGGGCTTTCTACTCCCGCAAACAATGACAGTGTGGACACCCACAGGGGGTGGCTAGGAGTCAGCATGGCCTCCATGGCGGTGCGTTTGGTTTGGAATTACGTTTTAAGGAGGAGGAGTAGAGGATGGTGGGAGGAAAAGAGTTCAAGGACTGTCATTCTTCCTTGTGAGTGACTTGCATTGGACTGTTTGCCTCATCTTCCCTCTGGATTATAAACCCCTTAAAGGCAGGGACTGTGTAAACTTTAATAAGGCCTTCAAACAAAAGGACATCGCTTCACAGTCTGTGCATGATCAGTAAATTCCTGCTAGGATTCGGCTCTGTCGCTCTCCAGTGTGATCAGAATGACCAGCAAGATGTCCCCACACCCCACCGCACACACACAAAAACTCATAATGCCCCCAGTGGACATTGTGGCAGATTAAAAAAATAAGGGAATAAAGAAAGGGTATCCTGTATAATCCACTGATATCCATGCTAATCACATTAATCAGAGTGAATTAATTACACCTGAAAATAGATGCAAAGTTAAATTCCTGAGAAAATCTATTCACTAAACTCATATTGGAATGCACAGTCAACACCCCCCATGTTTAGAAACGATCAGCGTGATTTGTGGCAACTTCTGATTTACTAGCGAAAGTGCTTCAAACATTTTTTAAAGCAATTACAATTACTGTCTGGCATTTGATGGAAAGGAATCTCGTCAGCATTGTACCATGTGTGTCAACTGTCACAATTTTCTAAAAATTTTGAGGCGCAAAATAGGCAGGCTCTACTATTTGCTAGCCTCGATTAGGGTTAATTCAATGTGTGTCTGCAAATAATAGTGTTTAATGTAATCTCTCTAATTACAGATGAAACGCATTTCAGTCATGCTCATCACTGACAGTATTTTGGGATAAGTTAAACTGACAGCTGCTTTCTAAAGGAAAGGCAAAAACAAACCTTCCTTGGGGTTGTGTTGAGTTCTCCTCTCCTACTTTTCTTCTTTTCACCCACTAAAGTTCAGAAAAACATGAAATTAGACACGTTGACTCTACATACCAACTTTGGAAATTGTGACATTGTCCGTCTTGGAAATCGGACAGGCTTCTTATATACCCTGACCCCTCCCAGTGAATATATGACTTTAATCCACTCAAGATACATTTTCTAAGGGGTTCCAGGGAGCTAGTCATTGTGCGAAGCAACAGGGATATCAAGAAGGAAAGATTCTACCAAAGCCGCCCTCCACAACTGGCCCGAAGAGGCAAATCTAGCTTCTTCCTTTACTAGACATCATGAGTCCCATTGCTGTTGTTGGGCGTGGTTCAGTCCGTTCCACTCAGAGCCACCCAATGTAACAGAAAGAAAACATGGCCTCATTTTGGGTCCTCACGATCATTGCTTTGTTTGAACCCATTGTTCCGGCCACTGTGTCCACCGATCTCATTGAGCGGTTTCTTCCTTTTCGCTTTTCAGGTTACCAAGCACGACGTCGTCCTCCAGGAAGGAGAGCTGGTCCCTCCTGAGAACGTATCCAAAGTACACAAGATGAAGGCATGCCATCCTCCCTTCTAGGAACATTCCACAACAGTGTTCCTTCTTCTGGTAGTCCACAGACCAGCTATGAGCTGCTCATCTACAAGTTCAAGTTGAAGCTGGAGAAAATGCAAGGCAATCAAACAAGTAAAGCCAGTCCAGGAGAGGCCCATTTTGCTCTAGAGTACACGCCATCTGAATTTAGAGATTATTTTAAGAACACATTTGATGTACTGAGCATGCGCAAAGACTGGATGAGCTGTGGGGCAACATGAAGGAAAACATGCCTGAAGAAAGCGAAAGGCCAATGAAAAGACAGGAAAGAGGTAAGAGACCGAAAGGGGTGTCAGAAAAGACTTCGCAACTTGCTCTTGAATGTGCCCTAGCTAAAGCAAATGAAAGAAATGATGACGTCGAAGAACCGAACAGAAGACCGCAAAGGGCAGCCCAGGAAGACGAAATCAGCATTACAGTGAAATGTGCAAAGACGGGTGAGGAAGCCAGGAGGGAAGGACACAGTATTTCTCAAGCTGAGAGAGCTGAAGGAAAAACTAAAGTCTCAACTGAAATTCATAAGGATTCTATAGGCAAAATATTGAATAATGTAGGAAGCCTCGACAGGAAATGGAAGGCATGTACAAAGTGATTGTACCAACAAGAATTCCTTCACCATTGGAGATAGCATCTAAGCAAGACCCAGAAATCCCGGCTGCATTGAAGGCACTGGTGGAAAGCAAAGCCCCAGGAGCTGATAACCCGCCAACTGCAATGTCTCAACAGGCGAACACAATGCTGGAATCATTCACTTGTCTGGGCCAAGACATTTGAAAGGCAGCCACCCAGCCAACAGCCTGCAGGAGACCCAGCAGACAACAACGTGAAGATTTGATATTAAATCTATTGGACAGGAAAAAAAAATTGAAGTCAGCAACATGTAATACGATATTAGAATAGTATGCTTATGAAAATAACACATTGTATGGTAGACCAACACACAGAATGTGGGCATCATTTGCATAAAATATGGCATGCTTTGAACCAGGTTTCTTGTATCCTGTCTGAGCTGAGGTACAGTTCAGCTTTGGGTAAATGAAAAACTCAAAATAACAGTGGCTTACACAAGATAGGAGTTTTTCCTCTCATGAAAAGTCTATCTATGAGCGATCCAATGTGCACAAGCTAGCTCTGCTCCACAAAGCCCTGAAGGACCCAGTTTCCTTCCAACTTAATTTTCTAACCAGCCCCCCCCCCCCCCAGGAGATCCCCTTCTCTCTGTAGTCTAACGTGGTGCCCTCATACTGGAGGGAGGGATGGGAAAAGAGAGAACGAAGAAGCAAAAGGTACCAGCTGTCACTTAGGACAGAATTTTAGAAGGTGCCACATGAACCTTGCTTGATCCATAATGGGTGAACATTGGAATCAGCATATGTTCCTCAATGGGTGAGTTGATAAACTATGATACAACATACACTGGAAAACTACTCAACGATAAAAAAAGAACTGACTGTAGAGAGATGAAACAATGGCAGTAAATCTCAAATCTGTTCTTCCAAGTCATAAAATCCCGGTGGTGGGGGGGCAAATAAATAAGACCACTTAG
Organism: Echinops telfairi; assembly: GCF_000313985.2. Taxonomy (NCBI): domain Eukaryota; kingdom Metazoa; phylum Chordata; class Mammalia; order Afrosoricida; family Tenrecidae; genus Echinops; species Echinops telfairi. Next base: position 4,381,505 of record NW_022111310.1, on the reverse strand, counting down.
CTGACATTCGAGAAGAGCTCAAAATGAAGCAAGGGATTAGCAGCTGTCAGGAGGTAGGAGTGGAGACAAGATTTGATTACAAGAGAATCATACTAGGGAAGTTTGGAAATGACAGAATTATTCAGGGTCTTGATTAGGGTAGCTGTTTCACGAAACTACATTTATCAAAATGCACAGAACAGAACAAAAAATGGTGACTTTAACTAAATACAAACTAAAATTAAATTTAAAATATTATTTCTAGGAGATAACAAATACTGGGGAGAACTAACAGTCTGTGTCCCACCATGTCTAAATAGTAGACACAGAACAGGGTCTTGGTCATTATATCTTCTTTTCTTTCCTGTCTAGGTAACCTCTTTTCCCCCTTTGGGAGTTACATCATTTTGTCAACTTGACGATATATAAATATGTAGGGGTGGTATGCAACCTGTCAATCAGGTCCCAGTCTGCTGGTGACTCCTTGTGGGTGTTGCTTTCTCATAAGGAGGCCCCGGAACCTCCCCTTCTCTCTCTGCCTTCACTTTCCTGCTGGCTGACCCTGATTGTTGCCAGAGCCTCCACCGTTGGATCCACATGACTTTGCACCCACCGGCCTGTGATCTTCTTGCAGTCTACATCATTGCATGTGGCTGCATGAGTCTGAAAAGGGACTTATGGACTAGTATCGGACTGATGGGCTTAAGTTGGACTGGGCTGGGATATTTTATTGATATATAATTACTTCTTGATATAAAGCTTTTTCTTACACATACATGAGTGTCTCTGGATTTGTTTCTCTAGTCAACCTGGCCTAACACATCCCCTTTTCTTATCTTATTGCACTGACTCTAGGAAAAGTGAGGACTACACTCGGTGTAAAAATTAAAAACACCCGACTATCTGCTAAGAAATTTAGTGCTATTACTTGATCTCTGAACACCTTGGGGAATTAACTATGCAAAGATAGACTGAGAACTAGAGCTAGAGAGCCGTGCGAGCTTGGGCTTCTGCTCTGGAGATGAAGGGCCAAAGGAGCCCCGGATTCTGAGGACAGGAGAGTAAAGGTGCCCCACAGACTGGTCCGTTTCTAGCAGGAAGGCAGTCCCTAAGTGCCACCTGGTGCCAAGCAGAGAGCCCTGCCCCATGTCCCGGGAAGAACAGCATGTCACTTGCATCCCCTGCCCCATCAGCTGGTACCTGTGGTTGGGCTAAGTAGACTTGAGGTACCAAAAATGGCAAAGGGATTTTTACGAGAAAGAATATCATTTATACCCTCGAGGATTGTTTGCATTGTGGCCCAGTCAGTCTGTTCTTCTCCCCCATGTTTGCGAAAGCCTTCCTCTTGAGTTCTGAGTGGAGATTAAGATCTGAAGCCCGCATCCAGAGCAATTCCAGAAACAGAAATCACAGCAGCGTCGTGCAGAGCTGCCCAACAGCAGTTAATCAGCCACAGGAGGAGCCGGAAGCCAGCGTCCAGCTAAAAGCAGGCAGGATTCACAGGTATCTTGCAGAGGTTTGGGGGCTCCCTATGCGCGGTGCACACACTTCATGCAGTGAGCTTCTAACTGAAAGATTGGCTGATTAATGCCTAGCGTTCCCCAGAGATATTTTGGAAGAAAGGCTACTCTGACACACGTGGCTGCACCATGACGCAGAACCAACACAACAGCAGAGGAGTTCAAAAGGGACTTTTCTAGATCTTTTTTTTTTTTTAATCATTTTATTGGGGGCTCATACAATGCTTATCACAATCCATCCATCCATCCATTATGTCAAGCACATTTGCACATTTGTTGCCATCATCATTCTCAAAACATCTGCTTTCCACTTGAGCCCCTGGTATCAGCTCCTCATTTTCCCCTCCTTTCCTGTTCCCTCCTCCCTCATGAACCCTTAAGAATTTACAAGTCATTATTATTTTGTCACATCTTACACTGTGCAAGGTCTCCCTTCACCCACTTTTCTGTTGACAGACCTCTAGGGAGGAGGTTATATGCAAATCCTTGAAATCGGTTCCCCCTTTCTACCACACCCTCCCTCCACCCACCTGGTGTCACCACTCTCACCACTGGTCCTGAAGGGATCATCCGCCCTGGATTCCCTGTGTTTCCAGTTCCCATCTGTACCAGTGTACAGCCTCTGGTCTAGCCAGATTTGTAAGGTAGATTTGGGATCATGATAGTTGTGGGGAGGAATCATTTAAGAACTAGAGACCTCAGCTCACATCTGGGTGACAAGATAGCTGTATCTCAAGACCAGCCCTCCATGTGGTTTAGGATCACAACGAGATACTGAAATTCAAGACTGTGAGGACAGAGAGGATTCAGTGGAGAGACCTTGACATAGGGAGTGGCAGTCCCTGAGTTGGGTGGTGAGTTCACAAATGTTCATTATAGAATTCTTTTGTATGTTTGAAATATTTTACAATTATTTCATGCTTTCAAAAAATAGTATTGTGGTTTTATGCTTCTTCATGTTTCTTTTGTTGTGTTGAAATAGTTTGCTCTTTAAAAGCTTTATTTTATCTTATTTTAATTTCCTGTCATCTTGGAAAGGTCTGGAGTAAGAATATAAATCTAAAGAGGGACTCCTTTATTATTTTCAAATAAGAAAAAAATCCTAAATATACACATGAAGTAAGGAAAAAAGGAGCGCTACTAGGACCCCGGTTCATGCAAGCGCTAGTTGGTTCTAGACAAAACGCATTGAGACGTGTCTCTGTGATCAGGAGAAGGCTGCAGACAAGTTCTGTCAGCCATACGTCTGTCTTGGTCTGTTGAGAAAGGCCCAATAGAAACAATGGTTTCTGAGGCCATGGGCAGGACCAGTTAAATTCCGCTCGGAGAAGTCAGTTCAGTAGACTTCCAGCTTGCTGACATTGAGTTGGTTCCAACTTACAGCGACCCTCTAGGGTGACTGCTTTTTAGGGTCCCAAAGGGGTAATCTTAATATATTTTTCCCCCTAAGAACACAAGATGGACCAGGTAGTATGGCAGGGGCCAGACCAAACCCAGGGATACATATGGTAACCAACTAAAAATGAGGTGGGGAAAGGAAAAGAAAGAAAAAAGAAATGGGTAGCAGGGGCACAGGGCACTAACCCACCCAAGAGGAGGGTATTGTTTATATCGCCACAGGAAAAGAGGGAGCAGACTTCAACCCAGTGCTCCAAGATGTGAATGCAACAAGCCGGTGTGGCATAGGGAACCAGTGGAGAGGTCTGAGGGGCCGGCCCCAATCCCAACTACCATGTGGACACCTGCGCCTCCCCCCAGAAGAATTTATTTCAGAGGACAGCACTGAAGCTGCAGCTCTGGGAGAGGGACATGTCTGATCAGAGCACACAGGAGCAAATGAAGAGGGAGGAAGAGAGAGTGGAGCACATCCTGGCCCACCAAGCCTTGAAGATGATATTCCCGCTCAGATCAGCCAATCCACAGAGAAGACCATATGGCCAGCCCCACTATGAGACATAATATCCCTCACTGACCCATAGCCCTACAGGGGACAACACTGGAGACACAGTGTGGGAATTCCACCCGATCTGATCGCATCACACCAAGGCAAAACACTGAAGGCATGGAACAGAACAGCAAGGGGACCAGAGCAATGAAGTCCCCAGGGAATACCAAAAATAGACTTTGGGGCCACGGCTTGGCACCCCATCAGACTCAACTGGAAAACACTCCTAAAGCCCAACAAACAGTCCTTGAACTAACTACAAGCTTTTATTTCTTGTTGTGTTTTGTTTTGTTTTTTATGTCATTGGCATGTTGTTGTTTTGTTTTATTTTGTTGCTTGGTTTTGCTCTGTCTTGTCTTTGTGCATGTTATTATTTCTGCAGGTCTGTCTAAATAAGATAGGCTTGATGAACAATATGGAGGAAAAAGCAACGGGACGGACAATTCCAGGTGAACTTGGGAGAAGGGGAGGTGGGGGGAAGGTAGTGGTGTTAACAAACCCAGGGACAAGGGAACAACAAGTGATCCAAATCCGTGGTGAGGAGGGTGTAGGAGGCCTGGTAGGGTGTGACCAAGGGTAATGTAACCAAGAGGAATTACTGAAACCCAAATGAAGGCTGAACATGATAGTGGGACAAGAAGAAAGTAAAAGAAATAGAATAAAGAGCTAGGAGGCAAAAGGAATTAATAGAGGTCTAAATAAAAGCATGTAAATATGTAAATATATTAAGATGTGGAAATAGATCTATATGCATATATTTATAAGTTTAGTATTAAGGTAGCAGATGGACATTGGGCCTCCACTAAAGTACTCCCTCAATGTAAAAAGGCTTTGTTCTATTAAACTGGAATTCTATGATGCTCACCTTTCTGACACAATTGCTGAAGACAAAGCGGGTGCATAAGCAAA
>NW_022111310.1:4351121-4376549 GCF_000313985.2 Echinops telfairi | reverse complement strand
GGCTAGACCGGAGGATGTACACTGGTACAGATAGGAACTGGAAACACAGGAATCCAGGCTGGATGATCCCTTCAGGACCAGTGGTGAGAGTGGTGATACCAGGAGAGTGGAGGCAGGGTGGATTGGAAAGGGGGACCCTATTACAAGGATCTACATATAACCACCTCACTGGGGGACGGATAATAGAAAAGTGGGTGAAGGGAGACATCGGACAGTGTAAGATATGACAAAATAATAATTTATAAATTATTAAGGGTCTGTGAGGGAGGGGGGAGCAGGGAGAGAGGGGGAAAATGAGGAGGTGATACCAAAAGAATCGGTAGGTGTTAACTTTGGCAAGAAGGACATACGAAGTTGAGTCAGAGGATAGATTGCAGCTGTGATGTGAGAGAAAGTGTCAATCTGAGTGCCTGGTTCTAAAGAACGTTAAGTCTCTTTTCTTTCCCTCAAATCAAATACCACTCTAGGTCTAGCCTAATGGCGGCGAGCAGTATGGCAGTTAATCAGAAAAGGGATCAGAGCAGCTGGGCGGATTCTGCTTGATGTGATTGAACTATTGAATGGTATACATAGATATTAGCTACCAAGTGATAATAAATTAAAAGAAAAAAAACATAGATCCAGGAATGGGTTTGGGGCTCACATCAAATCCCAGCTCCAAGTTAAGAACAATTCGTTCTTACATTATGGCCGTGCTTGAACACAGAAGATATGGTGCTATAGCAAAATGCGGGGAAGAAATTAGATGGTGTCCCTGGGTAGCAGATAAAACAGCACACAGTCTTAAAGGCTTGTCTCCAAACAAGCAAGCCGTCATCTAAGTGAGATGTCAACTAAGTCCACGTGGAAGAAACACACATCATCAATCTCTGAAGGATTATAAATAATTTAATCTGAAATTGAAGGAGGGATTAGTAGCAGAGTCTAAATTGTGAGCATCTGGTTTGTAGAAGGCTATGCTAATGGTGGGAGCCCAAGATTCATGTGTGGGAACAACATAGGAAATAAGCCTCTGGTGGACCCTCTCTGTCCATCACTGAGGGATGGGAAGAAAGGGGTTTCTAAACAGAGGGCATTGGATAGATGAGTACAGAAGATCGAAGGCACAAATCGGACTTGAAAAGCTGGAAATGATCTGGTTTTCAACAGTTTCTGTATTTTTGTTTGCTCATATTAGGGTGTATCTCAGAGGTGTTATATCATTGGAGGTCACTGTGTTAGTCTGGGTACTTTAGAGAAACAAATCCACAGAAACTCATGTATAAGAGAGAGTTTTATATAAAGGTTAAGTGCACATCAAGAAAATATCCCAACCCAGTGCTGCCCAAGCCCACAAGTCCAACATTAATCCAAATGTCCGACACCAGTCCACAAAGTCCTCCTCCATCTCACAAACCACATGCCATGATGCCGACTGCAGGAGGAAAGCTGAATCAGTGAACGTGTAAGCATCTCAGCGCTGGCAGGGGTCTCCACATGACTGCTCCAGCACCCAGGGCTGCACTGGGGTCAGTCCATGCAGCGTCGCCTTGGGGACGTCTTGAAGGAAGTGAGCTTTGCAAGCTGAATCAGGGAACTGGCTAAGGCAGCTGCACCCTGGTCTGACCATCACAAAGCAAGAGACCTTCAACTAACCCCACATGTGTTTATTGGCCGGTTGGCACAATAAACTTTAACTATCTCAGTCACCCTCTTGAAATTGTTATATGTTTTCTGTTTTTTGGTCTATTAAACTCAGGACTGATGAACTCATAGGGACAGCAAGTAGAATAAGGGTTTGGGGGGTGGGGCTCAGGGGTGGTGGTGGTGGTGGTGGTAAAAGGGAGACAATGTCAAGGAGTCCAGGAAGAAAAAGAAGGTTAGGAAACTGATTGCGGTACAATTCTGCTCGTTGTGATTGAACTATAAATATACCAACTCCCAAATAATAATAAATAAATTTTAAAGAGAAAGAAAAGCTTGGCCAAAAAGCTGGCTGATAGACCCATGACACAGGTCGACCAGAGACAAAGAGAAGTAAAATGAGAACGGCAGTGTTTTGCAAACACAAGCCAAGTAAAACACACAAACAAGAAAAGTGGGTGAAGGGAGACGTCAGACAGTGCAAGACATGACAAAATAATAATAATTTATAAATTATTAAGAGTTCTTGAAAGAGGGGGTAGTGGGGAAGGAGGGATAAAAATGAGGAACTGATACCAAGGCCTCAAGTAGAAAGCAAATGTTTTGAGAATGTTGATGGAAACAAACGTACAAATGTGCTTGACACAATGGATGTATGTATGGATTGTGCTAAGAGTTGTACGAGCCCCCAATAACATGATTAAAAAAAACAAAATAAACAAAAAAACCCACACACAAACAAAAAATTTGCCTATGCCAATGTCACAGTGCAACAGAGACAAACTTCTAAAGAAGAATTTCCAGAAGCATTTTATTCCTAGTGAGAAGTGTCAACTAGTGGAAAATTGTAAAGACCCTCTTTGACATTTGATGAGGCTTGGAATCATATCAACCACTTGACTGAAGTCTGGCCTTTTCAACAAGCCCTGGTGGCCCAAATGGTTAAGCACTTGACTGCTGATAGAAGGATTGAACCTATGAGCAACCCAGCAGAGAAATCCCTGGTGGGCTGCTCCTCTTACCTGCGATGGCAGTCCAGACAAAGCAAGCCAGGGGGCAGTTCTGCTCTATCACATGGAGTCTCCATGAGTCTCCATTGACCTGAGGGCACCTAATATAGCTAATGGGCCTTTTCCAGAGAACAGTATTTAGACAAGGTGACAGAACAATGGTTTATTAGCAGCCTCTCCGTGGCGCAATCTCAGGTGGCTTCTGAGAGAAATAAGGGGAAGGATGGGCTCTGAAATCAGGGCCTCAGGCAAAATAAAATTCAGAGGTATAAATATTATCTTTGAAAAGCATTTAAATCTTACTTAAACTCGAACGTAAACCGTTAGTCCTGGGATTCAGCTGCAGGCACTGACTGCCGCTGAGTCAATTCCGACTCCCGGCACCCTGTAGGGTGGTTTCAAACTGCTGACTTTGTGATTAGCAGCTCAACAAGTAATGTCCCTTATGCAAATATAGTCCTGACTCTCCCGATCCTATTCCCCATTCAAACCAGACTCTTAACCCTGCCATCCCCCAGCAGCGGGACTTGATGTTTTCCTGGAGAAAGGCATGTACCTATGTTGGAATTCATGTATAAAATGGTGCTTGCTTTTGTTTTTCAACAAGTCATATGTTACAGTTGAGGCAATGAAGATGGTGAGAAGGAAGAAAAGCAGTTGGCTCTGAGACCTCACTGCATGGAGCATGGAAGTCACAGGGAATACTTAATGGTGGACTGAAGAAGGAGCCATTTCTCCTTTATAAGCATTACCTGCACTAACTCAGAATAGATGCTATTTTGGGTGGAGGGGATGAAAGTTCCATCTGCATGGCTCACAAAGAAAGGATTTCTGGTCAAGGTAGTAGCGATGGCCCAAACACAAGGTAGACTGGCCAATCTTTTTGACATCTCCCCCTTATCCTTCTAAATTCAGATTCACAATGATATAAAAACAAGTCACGCAGACCCCCAACACATACTTGGAGGTGCTGCATTATCAGCGACAGTGCAGTTATCTGCAATTCAGAGAAAAATGAGGTTTTATGTGCATGTCTGGATTTCCTCAAAGCACAGCAGGGCTTTATCCACAGGGTGTATTCAATAAATGCTTATTGAAAGTAGCCTGCTCTTCTTCCCGATCGGTGAGGTTTAATCTATTTCCAAATCGCAACGCCTGTTCATTTTCAGCCCCCCACCCTTTTTTTAAAAATTCATTTTGGGATGCGTTTTAGGAGTCTACATCAACCTTGATCTCAGGAAGAGAAAGCGGTTAAATGAAGCATGCGTATTCAACACATCAGTAGCCATTGATAAAATGTCATTTAATTTAATCATGTAAATTTACATGGTCAATGTACAAGAGCATCTCTTTCAAACCACAGGTTAACACACACTAAAGAGCAAGGCCGTTAGAGGAACAATGAACTTGGGAACCCTCTGCTGTCTGAAATAAAGCAAGGCGCTCTCCACCAGCCACTGCTGGATTCTGGTTTCCGCCCGCAGAAGGTACGTTCCCACGGAGAGAGCTCGCCTGCCCGGGGAGATCACCTGCTTTCTTTCTGGTTCTCTGCCGAGCTAGTGTGGTTGTCCGTTCTGAAACAACGTGTGTGTCAGCGTTAAGACAAAACGCAGGCGAGTGGAACTGATGGACGACTCGGTAGGCTCGCCTAGTTGAGCTCACTACAGAAGGTGGAAGCACGCTGGCTATCGTGGTCCTGTTCAGCTCCAGTGTCTGAACTACAACTGAAGAAAACCCCAAACCCAAACAAACAACGGTCTTGACTCCTTCCAACCAACAGACACCACGGCTAAAACGTCTTTTCCTTAAATCGAATGGATGTAAAAGCGAAAAGTGACAGCACTTCTCTAGGGCTGTTTTTGTTTTTCCTTTACAAACACGACAAAAACGAGGACCATGGTGCATGGGAGGGTTATGTATGCACGAACGTTCTAATTTATTCAAATTCAATTTGAATTTGGTCTGGAGCTACCTTGTATGAAACGTTAGCTTTCCTGATATTTAATAATGCTTTTTATGTTTGCATATAAGCTCAAAAAGTTAATGCAAAAGTACTATGTTTCTCATGGTTATCTTCAGGTATCATGTAAATGTCAGCGGTTATACGTAAAAGCCTGTTTTCCTATAATGCAGAGTCGTTGAGTAGAATGACCAGTGGAAGGGGAAGTAGTTCTCCGCTTTGACCTTGGGTGTGCCCTTGCCCTTTGCTGGGCTCCAGTTCTTTTCTCTATGAATCTGAGGGGTTAGACTAATTGACAAGCCAGGCTCCTTCCAAGCCTACCATTCCAAGATCCCAACAAACCCACTTCTTAATATAAAAAAATAACACTCTTTTGTAAAAGCTCACACAAACATAATACATGATCAAATATCAGAATGACTGGAGAAAAAAAGCAAAACATCTATGATTCCCTATCTGGGTTATCCTCTGCAGCAATTAGGCAATTCATTTGGCATTTGTTTGATTGTATAATTTAATGATAATATAAACAGCATAGTCTTGTTATTCTTTCTTTAAAAAAACTAAAGCAAAAATGATTTAAAGCTAACAAAAGCTACTGTGACATTAGTCTGACATTCAAAGTCTGTTTCTTAGCAAAACTGACCAAAGATAGTCTGATTTGATACAGAGTATATAATATAAAGATTTTTAGACCGCAAAATCTTCAAACATTATTTGAATTTAGCAAAACATAAGCAAAATTTTAATATCAAAGTGCTAAACAGTACTGCCTTAAAAGTCACTGCAAATGAACCATAAAATAACTGCACGGGAAGTGACATCTATTGTACAAAGGGTTGATAAAAAGACACATTATAAATATATATGTAACCTGCTATATATATGTATATATATACACATATACATACATATATATGTGTGTGTGTATATATATATATATATTTAAAATTTTTCTACTTGGTGTTTCCAAGTTGCTGTGAACATCCCATGTAAGTACTCTGTAACTCAGCTTTCAGGAGCTGGTGGTCTTGCAATAAATACAGGCAAAGCTATCACTAGATACCGTGCATACAAATGTTTATACAAATAAGGACACTATGCAACAAATCATCTCATAATAATATGGCATTAACAGTATAAACATACAAAAGGGAATACGAACACGGAATGTTGAAACGCAGCCCACTACTCCTCTCTAGTAGTCACATTTTTTTAAATAAGACTTTTTCTCCAAAATTTTTGTCTTTAACTGATAGAAAAAAATTAAAATTTATATATATATGTATATATATATAAAACCTTACAATCCCTGATGTTTACCCTGATGATCCAGTTTCTACTTTTCTGCATGCTCTCATCTAGGGATCAAATATTTGCCTGACCCACTGAATGCTCCGGCAGCTTCTGAATGTGTGAGTCAGCCAGTCGGCATAACTAGATCCAGCTTAGGGAACTCTGGTGAGGTTGACAAAATGCAACCCAAACAGTTGTGCACAACCCATCTTATCCATCAGAGTCCCCCCTCCGGACAGCTGGTCAGTCAGGGCAGGGATCTGGTTCCATCAAGATTGGCTTAAACGTCTTGACTGGACCATTCCTCAGAAGAGGTCTAGAAGGGCAGGGGGACAAAGCCTCTGCTAGAAAAATTAGCACGTGTCATTTGCTAACATGCCTGCCTCCTTTGTATTTACATATAAAATAAAGGAGAGTTAATAAACAAGACCTAGTAAGACAGCACTTTAAAAATTGCACTTGGATATGGAAGGGAACAGCCATAATTGTTTTGCTACGTCGGACTCGTAGGTAATCCCTCTTTTTTTTTTTTTTAACCATTTGTTAAAATAAAATATGGAAAAAAATTTAGAAACGGGAATTCCTGCCTTGTTTGCACCACATACGTGCCCTTGATACAAGAAGGATAGACTACAGGGATCAATCTCAAGACACACCAACCCTTGGCTGTTCTTGTTGTAAGTACAAAGCGACTCTTAATTATAGTCCCCAGAAAAGGGTTTTTAAAACAGTTATATTATCCTTTTGCTCTCCCCCCACCCCCTGCTGGGATAGCATCATCCAAAAGTGCTTTGTTAGCCATTTCTTAGAAAACCTTCATGAACTATTCCCCCCCCTCCTCACCCTCCGCCCAAAGCCTAAATATAAAACACAACCCCAACACAATACTCTGCAGCTTTCTGGCTTTAGGTTGTAAGGAAGAGCGCCAGAAGGGCAGAAAAACGTCTTGGTTTCCTCCAGGAGCTGTATCTTCTCTTAAGGAAGGACAGACATGATACGTGTCCAGACCTATCCCGCCCCTGCACGGTGAGCAGGTTCCAGCACACGAGGCGGTTCCCTGCTCCTGTGGTTTCTGCTCAGAAAGGCAGAGTGTCCAGGAAGAGCTTGTCGATGACAGACGGTGGAGGCACCAGGTCTTCCAGCTTCAGGTAGAAGATGCGCTGGAGACCCAGGGTGCAGATCTTGCGCAGTTCGACCAGGGCACGCAGGACCTTGGGCTCGGTGGGCTCCAGGGCCTGTCCCTTAGTCTGGTGGTCTTTTAAGCTGCTTGTGATCTTGTTGCATAGCTCCTCCACTCTCTTTGGTTCTTTTAACCCATGTCGTTCTGCAGAGGGATGGGGGAAAAAAGGCATGTTTAGGAGGCAGTTCCACCTGGACGGGCCTGAATCCAGGTCTGACCCTTAAGAGAGCAAGAGAATGTTGTACATCCAAGGGGGTCCCCCCCTCCTGGAGCAGGATCTTGATTTTCAGGCAGTACCTTGGCCTGTGGCACTTACGAGCTTGCTCGTCTTTTTCACAGGTGAGCTCAGTTTCCTGATCATGGAGATAATAACCATGCCTCATTCATGGTCCTCCGTTCCTGGCACCCAGTGACACCGGCTGAACGAGAGCATGGCTATTCGTTTGCACACATTCTCCGGATGAGAACTCACATCAGGAGATGAGCGAAGTTCTCTTCTAAAGGGTCCTGGAAACCACAGCCAGCTGGCCCACGAACTAATGACTGTGTCTTAGCAGACTCACTCGGTGGGGGCTGTGGGAGCTGCTGGCTAATGCAAGGGCTGCCCCAACATGCTCTGTGGATGTCTATTTGTGCATGATGTCGTCAGTCAGTTCTTCCCTCTCTAGGCTAAGCTATCGTGGATGGAGATTGGATTTAATAACCCCCAAGAGGTTTCAGAGTCAGGAGTAACCATGAAAAGACCCGGCAACACCTCCGTGTCCTGTGATTTGCAGGTGCATCATCTAACACAACCTAACACAGAACAAAGGGCATGAACTTGGAGGTCAGAAGACCACACCACGTGACCCAAACTCTCTAAGGCGCCATGTCCTCCGTGAGAAAATGGAGATGATCGGGTGGGACACAGACCAGGTCACTGGTTTCCTTCTTCATCCTTCTCCATGTGTCTCCATGTTATCCAGTAGATTCTAGGGGACAGTGAGGGTTAGGATCAAGCCGACCTCCGGGAGTTGCTGTAAACCTCAACTCAGAGGATGCCACGGACGCACCTGGCACTGTGTGCCCCTAAGACAGTGGCTGACACATGGCTAGTAGCAGGACCAAGCAGAAGGCAATAATAGTAATAATAATAATAAACGTCACTGCCATGAAGCCGATTCCAATTCAGACGGATCCGAGAGGGCAGAACTGTTTCTGTGGGTTTCTGTGACAGTAAATTTTTATGGGGAAAGACGCCTCATCTTTTCCCTGCTGAGTGGCTGGTAGGTTCAAACTGCTGGCCTTGCTGTTAACAGACCAATGTGTAACCTGCTAAGCCAGCGCATAGCTTTTCTCTTTCTCTCTCTCTCAAAGGCCAGGGTAGATCTGCCCCTGAGAGCTTCTGAGACTGCCACTTTAGGGAGTAGAACACCCTTTCTTCTGAGGAGCGGCTAGTAGTTTCAAACTGCCGACCTCGCAGTTAGCAACCCAACAAGTAAGCACTATGTCACCAGGCTCCTCGCTTTCTCTGGGGAACAGCTCATCATGCTAGGCACAGGCTGTCGGCAGTGGTTTATCTTTGCTGCATAGATCGTCCCAGGTCTCAGTCAGATAAAGCACCCAAGAAATCTCGTGAAGAAAACTCCTGTCTGCAGTGGTGTTCTATCTCAAGGTCCCCACCCCTTCCTTAAAAAAAAAAAAAAAGTAGATTGCACATCTGGTACATTTCAAGAGCTTTAAAATGTGCTTAGCTTCTGACCAAGAAATCCCACTCTTGGGAATTTAGCAAAGGAAAAGTTCAACGGAAGAATAAAACTGCATGCGTGAAGATATTTGATGCAGCCTGATCCATGACATAAAAACAAAACCCCAAGCAAAACAGACGCCAATCAAAAAAGCCTGGAAACAAAGAAAAAGTTGCAGAACCGAGACAACATTTCAGGAAATAAGGATCCATGGATGTCTTGTAGACATGGGAAAGGACACACAGGAAGACTATGCAGCAGCATGGGAAATTACTTGTACTACTGACTGAGGAGTAGAATGCTACATGTTATCTAAGCTGTGATTGTATCTATGTAAAAATTAGTTCTGCATATAGACAAGGATGAAAGGAAACGGACAAATGAAAATATTTGGGGGCAGAGGCTGTTGGTTAGCTTTTGCTCCTTTCTTTGAAAGTTTCCAGCTTGGGTTGTTGGCACAATAAACAATGATTAAATAGAACAAGCTGAAATCTGGACCCTGGTGCAGCCCTCTAGTTCTTTTTGTTTTAATGGTAAAAGGTACAGTGTAGCGATAATGCGATCCAACAATCTTCTTGTTAACACTAAATTCTATTAATATTGAGAAACAGCGACCTAGGCTCATAACCTAAGAGAGTGGCTTTTCCCAGAATACAAATCCATCCATGCATTTAAGCACCCCTGCCTTTCCGCTGACAACAAACACCAGAAGCTTCCATGTTTGTTATCAGGGTGAAGAATCTGAGTCTTGTGTTGGCTGGATTTCGGGAGGGGGTTGATTGCAGAAGCTTGTCACCCGACCTTCTCATGGCCAAACTCACAGAAGGTGCTTGGAGTTCTCCCTGCTCTCCAACCAGTTCTGACTGCTCAATAACTATGGCAACCATTATTTATTCAGGGAATTCAAGTGCAGATCGATACTGCCTGCCAGCTGGATCCAGCCTCGGCCTGGAATTCCTCGAGGAATTCAGAGACACTCCTGTCAGAAGCCAGAGGCACCTCCACCCTTCTTTGTTGTTCTGAACTGCTACTGGATTTGTGGCATCTTTTCTTTTTTCCAGAAAGGGCTGAGACAGAATTTGGTCTCCAGGCAAGCCGCTGCCAACAGTCAGCAAGATTTTCATAATGCCAGGGAGTCGCTAAGTGTCTAGGCCCTTCCCAGGAATTATTAAATTCTTTAAAACCCCAATCATTGACAGTTTAGTTTAAGGGACCCTCTTTCACGGCCCACCCTCCACCCACTTCCTTTTCGGCTTCTTGATGGAAATGGCTGTAGGACTGCTATACAAACAGAGAACCTTAACTTCTGGGGTGGGAGGGAGGAGATGCAACACGTGAACCTTCCTCCTCCGGAGAGATTATTACACAGAGAAGCTGGGAGTGCGCTCGCCAGGGAACAAGGCAAGCTTCTGGGGATTTGTTGTGTTGTGGTCTAAACACAATTTTATCCAATATTTCTGAATGTTGCCTCGATCATTGCGGATTTCAAGCTTTAACAGACAACTTCTAGGGATGGTTCGTGATGGATTCATGAGTCATGTTCAGAATGTATATGGCCGAGAAGGGCCATGAGTCATTTAGTTCAAATCCTGCCCAAGACAAGACCCTCTGCTACAGGATGACCACAGGGAGAGTCTAGCACCAGACAGGGAAGGGGATTCCTCATTCACACTCTTCATACAAATGCATCTAATAGCTTTTCATAGCATACTTTTACTTAGAGGATGCCATGTCGCCCTCTAAGCAATCCCATGAATTAGGCCGGGCAAAGCTGGTCTTTCTTTAATAAGCAAGAAGGCTAAGCAGGCCTCAGAAATTCAGTGACTTGCCCAAGGTTAAAATTTCTTTCACTCTGAGTCCTGCTATATTTGCATTTTACCAGGCCGCTTTCCATTTTCAACGGCTTCCAATTGTTGAAGGGTTCCTTCTTCTCCACAGATGATCTCAGCCTCCCTAGCACTCTCTCCAACTTCATATACACTCAGTTAATCATCACCCAGGTCATGAACCAATGAACTCTCCCAACAAATATTTAGTGAGCACCTATTCAGTGCCAAACAACACTACAGCCAGGGGGGTTAGAGCAGGGAACCAAAGAGACGCACAAGAGAACACACTCCCAACTTGTGTGTGGGGTCAAGACCTAAAAACACTTGGAGTGGTGCATCTCTTAGCTACCCATGCCATGGGCATCGCTGCTGAGAGAGAGAGGGAGTGAAAAGGAGAGTAAGAGAAGAAAGAGGAGGGGAGGAAGAGAGATGGAGTGGAAGAGCTAGTTGGGTCTCCACTCACAGTTTTCACTGGCCTCCGGTAGACTCTGACGCATAGCAACCCTATACACAAGAGAACTGCTCCAGTGGGCTTCCGAGAGGGGAATTTTTTATGGGAACAGAAAGCCTCATCTTTCTCTCATGGAGCAGATGGGGGTTTCCAGTGTGGTCAGCAGCCTGACGCATAACCCATGGTGGCACCAGGTTTGTGCTCATGGATTTCTTCTTCATTAGCCAAAGAGCCTCCCCATCTTTTAGATCTTAGGTCACATACTCTTCAAGGAAGTGTCCCTTGCTCTCTCCAACCTCAGCCATGTTCTCCTGTGGCACTCGATTCTTTCCCTTGCGGGATAGAACATGGTTTGTAATCATGGCTCTCCGTGGACTGGGGCCTGCTTCCTTGATGGAAATGCATGTGCCTGCCATTGTATCTCCAGCATCAAACCAAGCACGTGGCAGGCACCCAATGACGATTTCTTAAAGGAAATGGGAGCTTGGGGGTGGCCAAGGGCCTGTGCCAGCCTATTAAACATGTTCTAAATGTGTTGGTTGCCAGTAGAGCCCAGGTGGTGGGAGGTCACGTGTTGGGCTGCTAACTGCAAGGTCAGCAATTAGAACCAATGTGTCCCACAAGAGAAAGATGGGGCTTTCTACTCCCATGAAAAGCTATAGTCTCAGAAATGCACAGGGGCAGTTCTACCCTGTCCTATAGGTTTGCCATGAGTCAGCCTGGACTCTGTGGCAGTGAGTTTGGGTTTAGTGTTGGTTATCCAGAATAAATGTACAGGTTTGGAGTCATTGAGAAGCAAAGAACAGTGAAGACCTTGAGACAATCCGAAAGGAGCCATCAAACTTCCAAGAAGTCAGAAAAATGTGGCATTTTAATCCTGCATTTTCAAAAAAGGCCCTGGGTGGTAGGAATGGTTAATGCACTCAGCTGTTAAAGGTGGGAGGTTCAAGCCCCCATTTCCCCCCAGGGACACTTCAGAAGAAAGGGCTAACAATAAACTTCTGAAAAATCAACCACTAAAAACTTTATGGAGCACAGTTCTGGTCTGATCTATATAGGGCCGCCAAGCATCTGAAACACCTGTGTTTTCAGGCACTTTGACTGGATGGCAGGAGAATTAGACATTGCAAATCCTGCTCTGTCTGAATCCCTGGTGAACCTATTTTGGTGTGGTCCTCGGAGACCTGGAGTGGAGAATTGAGAGCGAAGTTATAATTCCAGTTGTACCATCAACTCATTGTGGGACCTCAGACAAGCCAGCTCCCCTTCCTGGGCCTGAGTTTTCTCCTCAATGAAAGAGGGGCAGTGATCTGCAGTGAACTGGACCAGGCATGCCTGCACTGGGTCACCCTCCCTCTTCTCCATCTCTGTTCTCATCCTGTCTTCTCTCGCTTCCAGAGAAAGCGCTCCTGACTTGAGTGCTCGATCCTTCCTGCCTTTGCTGCCAACTCCCTCTGTTGTGTCTTTCATTTGCCCTCTCGCCTACTGCTTCCTCCTCTATCCATTCACTGCTCACCTCTCCCTCAGCCTAAAAATTACATTAAAAAACTTATCTGGAGAGTGAAGAAAATCGAAGATAGGGAACCAATTAGTCCAGAGGACACACTGCCCACGTGAACCCCAGCTTCCACAACCCCGAGACCACTACTGACGTTCTGAAAGGGATCATCACAGATCCTAGGTAGAGTGGGAGAAAAAATGTGGAACAAAACTTAAAATCGTTAAAAAAAAAGAAAGAAAGAAAGAGAGAGAGAGCAGGCTTCATGGTCTGACAGAAACTGTTGAAACCCTGAGACTAAGATCTTAAGACAGCCTTCGGACACTTAATCCTATGGCCCAAGCTTCATCCAAATGATGGAAAGGCCTACAAAGTGAATGAGTACAACACCAAGGAGGTACGTACAGGCTCCTTTAGAAGAGTCAACTGCACAATATCAAAAGGGAGCATTTGCCCAGGGATACAGCTCAGGAGGAAAGGAAGGGTGAGAAGCAATGATGGATGGAGAAGGTGCACACAAGGAAGCAGTGGGAAGAGGGCTGTTGCATTGTGGGGACTGCGGTCAATGTCACAGAACAAAACGTGCAGGAATGGTTGACTGGAAAACCAATTTCCTCTGGACACGTTCACCCAAATCACAACACACACGCACGCAGGGAGTCTATTTGATCCTTATCAACCTTAGTATTTTTTCTTTTCCTTCTTCTCTTTAAAGGCAAATGTCTGAGAGGGTTTTCTGTCTTTCCTGCCCCCACACCTTCAACTCTGACATCTCTGAGCAGCTGCTCTCGCAAAGGGCAGCTCAGTCCCATCCAGTGGTGCTCCCAGGGCTCACTTTAGCTGCTGGGAGCACAGGCTGCCGCCGAGAAGCCACGTCCTTCCTCCTCACAGTTCTCAATTGGGTTCTCTCAAGCTCACTCCACCACAATGGGATCTGTCTTTTCTACTCCCTGCTCGTCCCCTCCCCTAAGGATACTTTTCCTCATTTCCAGTACCAATTTAGAGATTCCTGAACACGCTACCTTCCTCATCCTCTCTTCTTTCCTCTCCTCTCCCTTAGCAACCTCCTCCTCACCAGTGCAGTGAGCAATGTACATCTGCAACCCACAAGTTTCTCTTCAGCACCCGGCCTCATCAGTGTCCGGACCAGGTCTTCACGATCTGTTACCTGGATCGTTTTAACACCCTTTAAATGGCCTCCTGTTTGTGATCTCCGTTATAATTCGCCTCAGGTACTTCCCAATTATCTTCATCAAACCAAAATAAACAAAATAACATATGTGAGGCATTTGGCACAATGCCTGGCACCAAGTATTTTTAGATAACAGACATATTACTGAATTTCATGGAATACCAATTACTGCCAGGTGTCCTTGTCCCCGGCGAGTGCAGTGTGGTGGTAAAAGGGCGAGCAGACCTCACTTCACCTGGAAGCTTGAGAGAAATGCAGACTCTCAGGCCCCACCCAGGACCTGCTGAATCAGTCTGCAATTGAAGACGATCCCCAAGGGATTCACATGCACATGAACCTGAGAAGCTCTGCTCTTGTCAAGCCTTGTTCCCATAAAATGCTTGAACTCCGGCTCTTCCTCCCCAAGGAAGCAACTCACCCAGCCCAGGCAGCTGGTTACAATTTGGAATAGATCGGACCGTCAGAAGGTTTGCCTTATATTGAGCTACAATTTGCCTCCCCAGTTTGGCCTTTTGGGTCCACTCAAGAAATGACAAATGCCCTTCCTCATGGCGGCGAGTGAGCAAAGAGATGACCGTGGTCACCAGCAGCGGGATGGAGGAGAAGCCTCTCCTTGCAACAGGACGGTGATGGGTCTCTTCCTGCGCAAGTCTTCGAGCACAAGCCAGCACAGGGTCACCACTGCACTGCGAGCTAGTGGGAGGGGAGGAGCGGGTTCCTGGACAAAGAGTGTGTCTCACTCAAGCAAGCACGGCTTCCTGGTGCCAGCATCTCACTCTTCCATCTCAGGTCAGGCCTCTCTTCCTGGTGGGCAGAGTCTGGGGACCCGGAGCCCAGGCCACATAGGAAACTACCGGATGACCAGCAGCCTGGGCGGAAGCTGGTTGTGCATCTCGGCCCAGCCTGTGTCTGAGTGATTTATTAGACGGTGTGTCCATCTTTCTCTCCAATGAGGCCACAAACTCCCGGAGGGTAAGGGATTATGTGCCTGGCACATAGCAGATGCTCAATAAATATTTACTGAATTAATCTGAATTTAAATTAGGCCATTCCCAGGAATTCAGTCTGTTTTCTAATAACAATGTGATAGTTGAAAAATAATTAATTCTGATTTTCCTCATTTGGGAGACTTTCTGATAGTCACAATTAGCTCATTCATTCAGCCAGTGTTTGCCATGTGTCAGACACTATTAAATGCTAAAGTAATTATCAGGATGAATAAAATTCCGACTGCCCTTAAGAAACCCCAGTCTCGCTAGAACCGGAAGGCATAAAGAAATGACTTAATACAATGTGTGGGCATATACAATCGTAGGGGTGTGTGAACATTTTCATGGGCTCTTGGAAAGAAGGACTTCTGGCAAATGTGTGTTGGGCCCACAACATCTCAGGGTCAGAAGAATGGCTGCTTGTCTGGCATCCTGTTCTATGCAAAGTACACGCTGGCTTATTTACTCTTGACCATAAACTCGCACTGAAACTCAGCCACCATGGCACTGTTGAGGCTGGGCTGGCCTGTGCTCTGAAACCTGCCCAAGGAGTGGGTCACTGCCATCCTGTGGGCCAAGGAGATGCTTCTCCTCCACCACGCTGCTGGGGGCCCCTCACTCTCTGCCCCGGGCCACGTGGGAGAGCACCTGCACTTGAAAGGCAGCACTGAGAACAGCAGTAGCTCTCTATGGGGGGAACCTGCCCTCTACAACCAGAACTATCCAGAGTGGGAGCCGGCTAGTGTGGAGTTGCTTCCATTATCACGACGAGAAATGAGGAAACTGAGATTCTGAGGAGGTAAGGAACTTGCCCAAGATTCCACAGCTAGGAACTGATAGGGGGAAGGCTTCTGGAACTCAGATCTCTCAATCCCATACTTTCATTTAGTTGTTAAAACGACACCATCCTGCCAAGTTTCCCTGAGCAAGGTCATTTTCCTTCTTCCTCTCTCCCCCTCCATACCCCAATGCCAACCTCTAGGGGGCCATTCATGACTCCCACTATCTCCTTGTTTTACTCCAAAAACAAAACACACACACAAAAACCTCGCAATACTCAGAATACTCCAGACTTCTTCTTTATGGAAAATTTCCCTTTTAAGTACCTGAGGACTAATTACTGTACATCACGCACACTGGACGGGCATGCTACTGATTTATACGTAACTTCTGAGTTCACCACACAGTTCCTGATGGCAGAACTCACTCATGGCTCATCCTTGCATCCTTTGAGACTAGCACAGTGCTCGGTACATGGCTCTGCCATCACACTGATTCTGACGCAGCCAACACACAGGGCAGGCGGGGTAGAACTGCCTATAGGCTCCCGAGACTGTGAATCTTTACATCTTTATGGGTGCAGACAGTCCATTTTTCTCCTGAAGAGCTGCTGGTGGGGTTTGAACCACAGGCCTTGAGGTTGGCAGCCCGGTGCTCACTCCACGGTGTCACCAGAGCTCTTTGGTACATCGTAGACCCTCAATATTTATTTATGGAATGGATACTTATCCCCATTGAATTTTGGTTTGTTGGGGTTCTTACTTATTAAGCACAATGAACTACAACTAGACATTCCCTCTTTGGCACCCTTCAGAAGTTAAAACACAAAAACAAAAGTGAAAAAGCAAAATGGATTCCCGCAAACCAAACCCAGTGCCATCAAGTGGCTTCTGAGACTGTCGATCTTGATCAGTGCAGACAGCATCGTGCTTCCCCCCACCCTCCTGTGCAGCCTGGTCCCAACACCTGACACGTAGGGCTACCTTGGCTCCTTATCAGAAGCGAAGCCTTTCTGTTATTTCCATGCCAGGGTGGTGGCAAAGGGGAATGGTGAGTACGGAGGAGTTGGGGACCTGAAACAAAACCGCACATTTGAAAGCTGTGACAGCGGGGAACTCCCTGCTCATCGTAGGAAAGGAGAGCGGGCTGAAGAAACCACTTCCTGCCCCAGGTCACCCCCGAGTTTTCCATGAGGGCCGTGGCGAGAGGAGGCAGGAGGAGGAAAAAGAACGAGAGAGAAAAGACCACGTTTGTGCAAACCACCAGTTCTGTCTAGAGTCTTAATGATTTTCCTGGGAGCAAGATGGGTTAGATGTCTAGACTCCCTTCCCCTTTGGTGAGTTCTCTGAGCTCAAGGGGCAGGTGAGCTGGGGATGGACTGGCTGGGCCTTGGGCCCACCGGATCGTCCACCGACACACATGGCGACCCACGGAGCATGATCAGAAGTCCACGGTTGGATGGGAGCCCGTAGTCTGATGGAAATTAATACCCACAACCATGCAGACTGCTGCTGCCCTGGAGTCCCCTTTTCTGCCACTTCCGGATGCTGTCACACCTGGCAAGCCCCCTCCCAGCCAGCAAATTGCAGAGGGAGGGAGGCGAGGAAGAGGGCCTGGAACAGCCTGCTTGCACAGGCTGACAGGGATGAGGGCAGGAACAGGAATGATGGGGGGCTGGGTGGGGGGTGGGAGGCTGGGTGGGGTGGGAAGCTGACAATAGCAAGCAGTTTGGAAGGGAAGGCTGAATGACTTAACATCGTTCTCCTCTTTCAGTCCCTCTCTCAAGCACCCAGGAGCTACGCACCACACACTGCCTCCTAAAGCCACCACCCTGTGCCCTCCTGCCCCCAGTCTGATGGCGGGTCCTCCGGGGGTTCGCAAGGGAGAGGGGAAGGCGAGCATCATGTGAAGGAGTCTTGGCACTGTCACTTTAAGGGGGTGTGGGGGCAGATGGAGGGCCTAGTTTGGCTACTTCACAAACCCAACTTTTTTTTTTTTTGACGGCATTACATTGGATTTATGAACCAGTTGCCATCGTGAAAATACTGAATCTCTCGAGCCAGGAACCATGAAATGCCTGTCCATTCATTATTTATTTTATTATTAGTTGGGAGTTGATACACATAGCATCTCATTCCATCGTTCAATCACGTCAAGCAGAATTGTACAATTGCTACCACGATCAGTTTAAACCTAATTTCTTCTAGTCTCCACTGCCGTTCCCTGGAATAGATAGTGCTATCCCTGTTTTCCAGATGGGAAAACTACAGGCTCAGGGAAATGAATCACATGATTCAACAGCATGTGATTGTTAAATGCAGGACCCCGGATTAAAGCGTGTGGGTGCCAGAATCGAAGGCCCTGCTATTTCTGCCATGCCAAATGATTTCCTCCCCCAGCGAGTCTCCAGAGAAGCAGACGGCAGGCTGGGCAGTTCCTCATTCCCCCAAACCAACCAGCTAATCTGCCACACACACATGCTCAGATTAGGCCTAGGGTAGGGTGGGGGCTTGTTCAAGAACACAGAGCAAATGGAGGTGGGGGGCAGAGAAACACCAGACACTCTCCTTTCTCCTACTCCCCACTCTGGCCTGCGTCCAATGGCCTGATGGCTCGAGGCTGGGATCCCCAGGCCCTTATATACCCTGGCCCGTGGCTGTCTATGAATTTCCGCTTGGAGAGTAAAACAGAGAAAGCTGTAGGCCTCTGGGCCTCCTCTGAAACCACAGCTCTCACCCGGGCTGGGCCTCTTTCCTATCGGTCTCTTTCCTGCTCTATTTTGTGCCCCAAGCCAGCCATCAGGGTCCACCTGTCTAGCCGGGAGGATCCGTCCCCAGTCCAAAACCCTCGGGGGGGGGGGGGGGGCTCAGTGCGTTCAGGGTAACTTCCTGCCAGACTCCTCTCTCACTGCCCCTCTTCCCTACCATTTCCTTCCTGAAACTCAAGGCAAACTGCCATCCTGCCCATGGCTCTGTCACATCTGTCATTTCGGCTTGGAATTCTCACCTCGGCCTTCTCAGTCCGGAGACACCCTATGCATTTATTCCAAACCAACTCATGTTCTCTCTTTTTCAAAGACATTCCCCCCTCCCGCCCCCAGGTTCTCCCAGCACCTGATACATCCTGCCCATGGCCGCTGCCGCCACACTACATGGCAGCCATTGGAGCGCTCGCTCCGTCTCCACAGAGATGTGACCATGCAGTCTCCTTCACAGAAAGTCAAAGCTGGCTCTATATTAATCTCGTTAAGATATAAATCTCAAACTCAGCAAACATCATACGTTCGCGTTTCGAGGGTGAAGTTTCCCTGGGAGAAGCTCACTGTATAGATGTCCGCGGCTCCCACGCATTCACTCACCCACTACCACGAGTTGACTCCGACACAGCACCCTTCAGGATGAGCACGTCCCCCCTTTGGGTTTCTGAGGCTCTACATCTTTATGGCACTAGAGAGCCTCATCCTTCTTGTGTGGAGCAGCTGGTGGTCTCGAACTGCTGACCCTGCCGGTAGCGGCCCAACATGTGACCACCACACCCAGCAGGGCTCCTGGCACCTCCTATCCAAAGAAGAGAGCTCTTTCTCTCAGACGAGAGACCCAGAGGAAGGCAGGTGCCACGTGCAACTCTTCCTTACAGCACCCTCCCTTTTCCTTGCCTCTGTGTAAACCAGTCCCTAGACGTCGTGTGGAAACAACACACCAACACACATTTCTGATGCATCAGGAAGAAGGGGCTGACTAGGCCATGGGATACACCCGGTTCCTCGAGACCTCCATGGAGAATGTATCAAACCTGAGCTGGCAGCGAACCTGAGCCTGGTTCTGACGGAAAGCATGGTGGGGAGCCCCAGGCCTGGCTAGCCTCTTCTGGGCCTCTCCCCGATCTCTGTGTCATCGATTCCCCTGGCAGACCTCAAGGGCTAGAATTCCACCGGGAACTCTGAAGGTGGGAAGGGGCAGTGGGAGCTGGGGCCACGGCAGCCACAGAACCAGATGTCCCCGAGGTGCCGCTGGCCCTGCGTGTGCTCTAGAGCATTTTCAATAGCTGGTTTTTTGTTTTTTTTTGTAGATTGCCAGGTCTTTCTTCTAAGGCACTTCTGAATGAACTCAGACGCGCAACCTTTTAATAGCGGCCGAGTGTGTCAGCCATCTGTACCACCCAAGGGTTTCATGCCAACCACAACCCACGGCCGGCGAGATGCTTACGAGTCATCCTGACCCTGCTGGGCTTAGGGTTCCCGAGCCTGTGAATCTTTAGAGCGGAAGACAGCAGCACCTTTCTCCTGCAGAGCAGTGGGTGGGTTTGAACAGCTGGCCTTGTGACTAACAGCCTGACATGACTCCACAGTGCCACCAGGGCTCCTTAGGGCAGCCAAGGACAGAGGGTCTTCCCTCTCAAGAGACACGGCTTTCTCTCTCCCTGCCCCTCCACGGACTTAGGATCCTTTTTCTTCAAAAAATTAAGAAGGGGGAGAGACATTTGGGGGGAGAGAAATCATCTAATCCAAAGCAATTTTGTATTTGCTGACTGTGTATTACGGATCATGCGCTTCAAGTCTGCCGAGAGGGACCATTTGTACTCTGAACAAACACATCCGTTTTAATTCTGAGTTTTCAGTTAATCATGCTTCTGAGACCAGGCTGCATTATCTGTGTGTGTCTCTTTGAGTTTTCCTTGTGTCTCTAGTCAAGGACTGGGGAGGCGGGTGGCGGGGTCAGGGCTCACTACCTCTGCATGGCAAGAACAGATCGCCTTCCTTTGGATCTCTCTGTGAAAATCACAGATTGACAGGCTCTGCTCACCATGATAACCCTGCCAAGGAGGGATCCTCTTTCTTAAAATGTTGAAGCGGCAACTTGCAGGGGTAGGTGTTCTTGTTGAAACGCGGTTCAACTTAGCAGAACTCAGCGCAGCTCGCGCCGTCTCCTCGGGTCGTGGTGTGTGAAGGCCCAGGCCGGCCTGCCTTTCCCCAGGAGAGGTAGGAGGTGGGGCTTACCTGTGACCATGCTCAGTGCTGACAGGCAGGCTAAGGCTTGGATATCAAGGTTCAGGCTCTTCAAATTGAAGGAAAAGTCTTTAATGGAGTCGAGCCACTCCCCAAATCCACGAAGGCACTGGAGTCGATGTAGGACAAGTCCATTGCAGAACACAAACTTATCTTCAGCGGTGTTCGACCTGGAAGGCCATGGCGTGGGGGCGGAAGTGGAGAGATTAAAATCTGCTTTGCTCATGCATCGAGTACAAACCCTTCCACCACCCCAGAAGAGCCCAGCAGAAGCGAAACGTTGTCGGCTTCTGTGACAGCCCAAGTTCCTCCGGGACTAGAAAACAAAACCCAAAATGAACTCACTGCCATCGAGTCAATTCTGACTTGTGGTGGTGCTAGAAGACAGGGCCAAGCTGTCCCTGGGGGTTTCGGAGGCTGCAACCCTTTCCTGGAGCAGAAGGCCTCGTCTTTGCTCCAGGGAGCAGCGGGTGCTTTCAAACTGCTAGCTCGTACCCACTGCACCACCATGACTCCTCTTCACCACTAGTTTCTGCAAACCCCCTCAAGAGTCCAAGCCGTCCTGCCTGTCGATGCGAAGGCACATGGTGCCTTGAACCATCAACAGCTTGATCAAGTCTTTTGCCTGACCTCAGCTCTGTGTCCGAGGGTCTCTTGTGCCCAAATCCCTCTGAGTTCAGGGACACTTTAGAAAAGTCTAGCCAACCAGACAATTCAAGGCACAGGAAGTGAAATGGTCGGGGTCAGCATTCGGAAGCCAGCATGATGCAGACAAAGGCCCAGACAGCTGCCAGTGGACAAGACTCAGCCCCTGGGGATATATCACCACCACTGGCTCACCTTTGCTAACTTCCTGGGAGAGTGGGCTCAGAGGAAGCTGGGCCTGGGGCGGCTGCTCTCTGATACCAGAGTCAGTGACTGGCTTGGCCTGGAACAGGGCCTGGAGGAGTGGCAGCCCAGGGCACCATCTCTCTTGCAACACACATGAGGTCATCCCCTTTCATGGTCCTTATCCAAGACACCCTTCAGTCTCATCCAGGTAAGGCCTGAGGCCAGACAGGACAACACCACTGCACAGACTTTAAAATCACCTCGCCTGCAAGTGTCAGAGTCCAATCGCAATCTAGGAAGTGGTCTACAGCAACAAGTGTCCTTGTTTTGCACTCGCGTGTCTGTGTTTAGCAGTGGGGCTGTGTTTCCTGAGGGTTTAGATTATGGCCACCATCACCTCCTTCTTCCCTGGTCAAAGAAGCCCTGGCTGTCGAGGCTGATGGGTCTATCACTCTACAATGGCTTTTTTCCAGCTCCTGGTTGGATATTACCTCTTCGCTGTGCGACCCTGGGTACTCCTCGAGTCTCTCTGGGTTTCCTTTTCCTTTTCTACGGGACAGGGATTCTAAGGACTACTCCTGGATTATAGTCTGCGGCAGAATTCTTGCCTTCCAAGCAGGAGACCCAAGTTTGATTTTTGTCTAATGCACCTGCCAGTCAGCAAAGGCTTACATGTTGCTGGCACTGGATGGGTTTCAATGGAGCTGCCGGAGTAGCATGGGTTAAGAATAAAGGCCTGGCATTCTACTATGAAGATGAGTGACTAAAAACTCTAAGGATCACAACAGTCTGACCTGTAATTGACAATGAGACTGGTGCAACTCCAGGCAGGGGGTTATTTCCTTGTGTATAGGGTCTCCAGAGCCAGGGGCCTCACTGAACAGCAACTAGCAACAATAAGGATTTCTGTGAGAATGAGAAAGGGTTTGACAGCCTATGCACAGGGACTGGTACACAGCAGGTGTAGTTCAACACCTACAGAGTTCGTTACCAAACCCACTGCTTTCAAGTTGAATCAGACACATAGCAAGCCTGTCTGTGTAGGATTCCTAAGACTGCAAGTCTCTACAGGAGGAAACAGCCTCAGTTTTCTCCTAAGGATGGGTCCATATGAGACCAGTGGACGGATGGAAGGAAGATGGAATCCTGGGGATTACCTGATGGAAAGCCTAAGAACAAACAGCTCCAAAAAGGCTGATTCTACAAGTAACGTCTGATCTTCTTTGGGGAGATCAGTAAATCCTGGGATCTTCTCTGCCCAGCTTCTGGAGACGTCAATGGAAGCAGTCAGAAGGTTGTAGAACTGCTGCACGTGCTCAGCGTCCGTGCCTGCAGCGGCCTGGTCCGTGGAACAGTACTAGGGTGAAAACCACATAAAAAGCCACGTTATGATCCGCACCCAATGGGAGAGCGGCAGCCTTTGCAAACCATGGCCCAACCCCGTGAATGCCCACATCTTTACTTTTAGGTCCTGAAGTTCGTAACACTCCTTCACCTCCCCTGTCTCATCCAGTTCTCACAAGGACCCCAGGACACAAATAGAGCGAATTACTCTGTGTCAGCTTGCCAGGAGATATGTTAATATCCCTCTCATATCGTGGTTTTCAAGACCTTGACGGTGCACTGTAATCACCTAGGGAACTTTAAAAAGCACATGTCTTCCTCCTCCTCTCAAAGATCCCCATGCAGCAGCTGATAGGTGGGGCCTGGGCACCAGGGATTAAAAGGCTTCCCCAGGCTGATTCCAGAAGGCAGCTAAGATGAAGAGTCACTGCCCCTGGCATAGGTGGAAAGTGGGCCCCCAGGGTCTTCTTACTTCATCCTGGCACAGCTTGCTCCCCAAAGGTCGCTGAACCCAGTCAGTGGTTCTCAGAATCATGCCCCTGAACCAGCACGCTCAGCAATCCCTGGGAGCTCACAAGATGTGACAATGAGCTCCACTCCTAGAAACTCCGTGTCCACCCAGAAAATTGTTCTTTCCAAGCTGCCAGGTGAATCTTAGGCATTCTTGGAGAATCACAGAATCAACCAATAGGAGGAGAGAAGGGCTTTTGCTTGCTATAAAACAAATCGGGGGCGGGGTGGGGTGGGAAAGGAGTTCTTGACAGAGCCCAGGGAGATGTGTGCCACTAGACCTGGGATTTATGGCTATTTGACTTAATTAAATTAAATCAGGTATGAAATATACAACTTTCCTCTAGTTCTTGAATGCTTCCTCCCCCTCACTATCATGATCCCAATTCTACCTTACATATCCGGCTGGACTGGAGGGTGTACACTGGCATAGATAGGAACTGGAAATACAGGGAATCCAGGATAGATGAACCCCTCAGGACCAGTGGTAAGAGTGGTGATATCAGAAGGGTAGAGGGAAGATGAGGGAGAAAGGGAGAACAGATTACTAGGTCTACATATAACCTCCTCCCTGGGGGACGGACAGCGGAGAAGTGAGTAAGGGGAGACGTCAGACGGTGTAAGATATGACAAAATAACAATAATTTTCAAATTACCAAGGGTCCAAGGGGGAGGGGAGAGCAGGGAGGGAGGGCAAAAATGAGGAGCTGATACCAAGGGCTCAAGTAGAAAGCAGGTATTTTGAGAGTGATGATGGCAACATGTGTATAGGTGTGCTTGACACACTGATGTATGTATGGATTGTGATGATTTGTATGCGCCCCTAATAAAATGATAATACAAAAAATTAAATCAAGTATAAAGTTGTTTCTCGGTCACACTAGCCATTTTTCAAGTGCTCAATATTCACATGTGGTCAATGGCCACTGTGTTGGACAGCACAGGTGTACAACAAGCACTTCAATCACTACAGAAGGCTCTGTTGGCCAGCATTGACAGTGATCTTGGGTCCTACGAGAGGTAAGGTACAAGCAAGCACTAAGTCTCTAGCCAGGGTCTGACGATTCTGGTAGAGCGAGGGTTTTGCTCTGAATACTGGGAACAAAACAGTTTCTTCCTTGAGGAAGGATGATGAATCTAGAAAGATGATACAGGCCCTTTCCGGAATACGAATGAGCTCCATTCCTGAAGCTGTCTTCAGGTTTAATTTGTATGTAAGTCAGAGCAGTTGGGGACGTATGGCTTGTAGTGGATGTCATGTAATCAGATGCTTGTCTTCGTATTTACTGTACCTTTCTATGCACGAAGACATATTACAGGAATTCTTCTAGCTGCACTAAAGCATCTTTACCACGATGATGACTTGGTGGGGGTGGGATGCAAATTAGCACCCATTTGTTATGGGAGGACCCTGTGTTATTGAGATACTGTTGTATGTACCTCCAGTCTTTAATAGAATAGGTCTTATGGGGTAGGTTCCAAGCTGCCGCTGGCACAGCTCCAGGCAAACTTTTCATTCTCTCTGGGTCTGTTTCTGCCTCTGAAATTTGAAGAGCCCAGGCTAGATGATCCCTGTGGTGCCTTCCAGCTCTGGTGTGCCTTGATTTGACCTGCTCTTAATTACACCAAATAAGATGCTACTGCTTAGAATTTGTCACTGATTCAACAGTAAGATTTGAAAAGAAGAAAGTTCTAATTTTTTAGAGGAAAAGGTAAAGGATGGAAACTTTTCCCTGCGACTGGGACCTAACTCCACCCATTGTGCACTGAACTCCCTGGAACGACCATGGCTGGCAACTCACCCCTCTCTGTTTCCAATGTGAGCTCAGATCCACCAGAACTCTCTGGCTTGGCCTTCACCATGGGGGGCTTGCTCGGCAGGGCTCTGCCCCTCCCTGCTGGGCTCACATTTCATGCATCCTGCACACAGGATAGCATAGTCCCTACATAACCCAGGGATGCCCTGTCCATGGTGAAGTTCAGCTGAGAAGGCCAGCAGGTCAGCTCCAGACTCCAGTTAGATCCTCTGGGATTCACCTGGGGGTGAGTCTGAGTCTGGTTCATAGTCCAGAAGTTTGGAGTCAACCTGGATTTAGCCTGAGCCACTAGGAATTTGATGATGCCCAGAGAGTCAGCAGAAAACAAAACAAAACTCCACCCAAGAAAGACTGAACTTGACATTGGAAGCGCTGGATCATCAAGC
>NW_022111310.1:4339654-4351021 GCF_000313985.2 Echinops telfairi | reverse complement strand
CCTTCATATCACCTCTGGATTAGGCCTTCTTCGGGCTCAGCAGAAGAAATCTAGAATGTTTGGTTACTGGCCATTCAATGGAATAAAGTCCAAATCCAAAAAGATTTTCAAAATGAACACCACCACCACCCCTTTGTGTTCATTGTCTCCCCAGCCTAGATGGGTAATTACTCCATCAAAGATCTGGCTCTAACACTAATCAAAGACACAGCATCCCATCTGCTGACAGCCAATGCCTGAGGGAGATTTCTCCCGAGCACCCACAGTGAGGATTCGGAGCTGCCAACAGCAATGGCTATTGCTGAAAACGAAACTGGTCCTCACATTTCATACAGCAGTCAAAGAACCACGTCTGTCAGACCTCAGCAACAACCTGGGCTGAAATACGTTAGCTGAATGGCAGTTAAGTGGGATCTGTGGTGAAAGTGGCCCTGAACACCCAGCAACAGGAGGCTTTCAAAGTAGAGTGGAACCTCTTAGGTGCCCCGCCTCACTGTCTGCCCAGGCCGCACGTGGAAATCCACCCAGCACTGGCTTTTCTCCTCTTAGAACGCTTCTTTTCTCCGGGCCTTTCCATCTCTAAAAACTGGGTTCTTACACTTGAACGCATGGTGCTTTAAAAACTGGCAATGGACATACTTCCTCCCTCCCCCATTTATTTTTCCTTCTTCTCTGCTGTAACTACCCTCCCCCTAAAAGCCAAACCAAATCAAGCCAGAGCTTCCCCACTCCTCCCCCTGGGCTCACTCCCTGCAGTTACAGATTCACTGGCCTGCTCTCCCCTCCGTGCACTGTGAGCTCCACAAGGGCAGGGCCTGTGTCCTGTCTTGCTCGACAGCATGCCCACTACTCTACATCAGTGCCTGATGCCCAACGGCCACTCAGTCAAGATCTGTGACACAGAGCCGTTACTTTCTGGAAAATGGGTTAATGGCTGAAAACAACAAACATTTATGATCTCACAACCCTTTAGAGAAGGCATACCTCTAGCTAAGCATCCTTGGTCAAGCGCCCAGAAGAGCTGGGAGCCCCAGGTAACATGAAACTCTTCTGATGCAACTAAATTGGTGGTTTTCAGACTTTAGTGACACACACACACACACACACACTCACACACAAATAGTCTGAGACATTTGTTAAAATACAGATTCCCACCTGCCTCCCTCTTCCTCAAGTTCTGCTTCAGTGGGTTGAGATGTGTGGCCCAGGAGTCTGCATTTTCAAGCACACACCCCGGGCTCTTCAGGGCGAGGCTGTCTGGGCACTGTTTGGGCACTGCTGGCTAGCTCACCCAGTGACACTCTGTCTAGCAGAGCCAGAGGTTAGGGAAGGAGAAGGCTGTGGGAGAGACCAGTCTAATCTCGATGCTGGATGAGGAAACCAAGGCACACATGGAGGGAGTGGGTGGCACGGGTCTCGGAAGCAGCTTCACAAAGCCCCTGGCTTCCTTTGGAAGCCTGACTCACGTCAGGTGCCGGCCTTCTTAAGATGCTGCTTGTTGGTGCCTGCCTGTATCTGAGCAGGAGCTTTCCCACTTGGACTCTGTTCCTGCACTAAGTGCCACCAATTACCAACAAAACATCCTTGTGTGCTGAGAAATAGCTGAAATGACCAAACTAATGAGGACATTAAGTATATTTTCTCACTGGTAATTATGCAGGCTCGGAAGCCAAGCTAGTATCTATATATACTTGTATTGCTAAATTAAAAGCAACTGTGGGACAGAGAATAGCAACATTTCAAGGAGAAGCAAATCAAACGTGGCATGTTTTGACTGCCGTGATTTACAACGATCTAAGCTCCCTTTTGAAAGAGAGGAGTTTGGCCCAAAGGAGAAGTGCCTACCCTGGAGGCAGGAAGGCTTCGCAGAGCCCAGGAGCTGTCTTTCTGTGAGCTGGAACCCAACCCCTCGACCTCCCCCTTCTTACAAGCAGGGAGAAACCATGTACTGACTATCTTACAGGGTGCAGAGGCATGAAGATTAAAACAGGCAGGTCTGACAGACATTTTTCATGTCTCCATTTACCTGATTTGGGGAGGGGGTTGAGCGTGCATGTGTGTACTTGCAATAAAGTGTATGGGTGACAATAATGGTATAATTCAAGCTTTGAGAAAAGTCCTATTTAGAATGTAATCAATTATGGTTATGCTCCAAAATATTTACAATGCTTAACACAAACAGTGGGATTTAATGCAACAATCTCAAAGCCACGGAGTCTATTCTGACTCAGGGCGAATTTGGAAGGCAGAGCAGAACTGCACCTTTGGGTTTCCAAGATTTCAAATCCCCATGGGAGAAGACAGCCTTCTCTTTCTCCCACAGAGGACTGGTGGATTCGAACAGCTGACCTTGTGGTGATCAGGTTCGTGGGTAGCCTCCTACACCACCAGACTCCTGAAGAGTGTAATTAGACGGCCTAAACAGAGAGCCACGTCTCTGCGTGGGACAAATGGTTCACATGCTCAGTTGCTAGCCAAAGGGTGGGAGGTTTAAGTCCAGGGAGAAGCACCTCAGAGAAAGGGCCGATTATCTACTTCCAAATGACCAGCCTTGAAAACCCACTCTGAAACATATGGGGCCACCGAGATTTGGAAAAGACTTCATGGCAACTGGTTGTGTGTGTGTGTGTGTGTGTGTATTTACATTAAAAAATCAGTAGGTATATAGTATTATTACTGTAGTCTTAAAAAATTAAAGCGTTTATTGTTAATGTAGTAAATTGCCATGCAGTAGAAGTAGCAGGATAGCACTCTGAGTGATGAAATTTGGGTCTAATCCTCACTCTGCCATTGACCTTTGGTAAG
Source organism: Echinops telfairi (assembly GCF_000313985.2). Classification (NCBI taxonomy): domain Eukaryota; kingdom Metazoa; phylum Chordata; class Mammalia; order Afrosoricida; family Tenrecidae; genus Echinops; species Echinops telfairi. The sequence goes on along the minus strand of NW_022111310.1, from coordinate 4,348,216 downwards.
CTGCTTAACCTCTTTAAACCATAAGTTACTCCTCTGGGAAAGCGAGGTTTGGATTCTTAATTGAAATGATATAAGAATGTTAAGCGATGGCACCTGGCCAGGTACTACGCGATACATTCATGCCTGTACTGTTTTGAGAGAGTAAACAATAAGTTCAGTCTAGTTAAATAACAAGTTACTTAACCTGGCTCTTAGGTGCATATATAGTTACTCATGTTTAGACTTAGTAAGGGGAACCTCAGAATCATAAAATCTTAGGCTTGGAAGGGGCTTAGCATCATCCAAAATAACTTTCCTCCGCGCAAGGGATCCTGCCACGCGTTCTCCTTTATTACAAATGCGGACGAACTCATCCATGGTCCCACAGCAGCTGCTGGGACCAAGACCTGCTCAGCCTCCTTCTATCTGCCCTTGGGAATAAAAGTCCTGTTTGTCCCCGGGAAGCCCATCAGAAATCCCAAGAGTCGCCCCAGTCCCCCTGATTCCTCTTTCCTCCTGTTTGTATATTTTCCAGTTCCCCCAATCATCCTGTCAAAGTTTCTGGAAACACTGTGTCCCTCTTCTATCAGCTCGAAATTGAACTCCATCCGTGGCACCACCAACAATCTTTTCTGATCTCCATATACGCAGACTTCATTCTAAGGTAGTGAAGCACCCCATTCTGCCCCGCACCACACACACAATACTTGGTTGGTTCATATTGAACATATGTGGCATACACTCCCCAGATCTTTTTCACATGCGCTACTGACGAGCCGAGGCTCTCCCCCCTTTTCCCTCTAGATTCTAAAGGTTGAGCTTCACATTTATTCTTGTTAACTTTCATCACGATGGTTTCAGCCCATCCCGTTTCCAACCTGTCGAAATTGTTTTGAATGTTGATTCTAACATCCATCACATTAGCGATCCCTCCCAGCTTTCTGTCACCTGCAAGTGTGATTAGCATGTTTTCTATGTCTACATCCAAGTTTTTGATGAAAACTTACTGTATTTTTCAAAAAAGTCTTTAAGTCAACTGATTTGGGTCCAATTTTTTAAAAATAATTTCATAAAGCTATGGAGAAGCAGGAGAATCCAAGCTCATATGGTTCAGCTGATTCCCAAGCAATGCAATGAGAAGAAACAGGCTTTGAAAAACTGAGCCCGGTAGTACTAATGTGACCCTGACTCTGGGCTGGTCAATGGACAAAGCCAACCATTACATTGGATAAATGTTTGTTGCTGGGGATGACGACTGTAGGCCAACAAACTGGCTGGTGCAGAGGTGCGCAAACACACTCAAAGAGCTGGGGGGGCGTGTGCCATGGAATGACTAAGTAGGCTGTGTAGACCAATAATTGGATTATTTGGGGCCAAAAAGTTATTTTGGGGGCCTACATTCTCTGGAAGGATCATGAATAGTCATTTCAAGTGTCCTGGCACAAGGGCAGGTTCTGTGCTCCAACTTTAGCCTCGACATCCCAGAGAAGGATCATTAGTTCAGGTGAACTGCATCAGAGGAAGCTAGGGGACACCTCAGGGAGAAGTCTTTATGATCTCAAATGCTTTTCCAGCACCATTGCTCATTGAACCCCAGGAGGAACTTAGCACAGACTTTGGGGTCCACTACGCTTGGCCTCACATTTTAGCTCTGATGCACATTACATGCTGACAGCGGCTTATCCAAGTTTGACCTCTTCGCTTGTGAAACAAACGTCATAGAACTTACCTGTACGGGGCTGCTGCAGCCTTAGCTATGTGCAGTGCTTACACTGTCAGACACCCGACAAATAGCAGAGTGAGAGAGCTTGGTCAGAGACAAAGCGTACTTGACACTGTCCTAAAGCTTTACCAAATGTCATTTCCACCTTACAACAGGGGAATCCCTTGGTTCTACCTATCACTATTACCCCAAAATTGGTGGTGAGGAAATTCAGGTATTACAAGGTTTGCAATCACCCTGCTCATGGTTGCCAGGTAGTAAATGATGAAGTTGGGATTGGTTATTTTAATCTAGGCCTGAACACCCAATCCTAAACCTACCACATTATCTGTTAGCTTATTATTTGAGATTGACTTTAGTTTAAGAGATGCCACTTGTAATCAGAACAGGAGCCCTCCGCCTTTAGTGCTAAGGACCTCCTTAGCTCCTCACATGGAATGCTGTGATCAGATGGGGGGAAGGAGGCCTCAGAGCTGGTAGGCAGGGAGCTCACGGGGTGGTACACAAACCACCCCTTCATTTCTGTAACCTAAGGGAGGGAACGTCACCAGGACACATTCAACAGACACACTTTCTGCCAGCCATTCAACTGGAAACTTGAAATGCTGATGAAACCCGGGGGAAACCATCGGAGGTGGCTGCCACGCAGATCAACCAGTCAGGCACTACTGTAGGGTGTTGCTCTCCCTTAAGCACTATGTAGCTGTTTTCTGGGCAAAGCGAGGAGAGCTAGTTCTATAGTTCACGGTTGCCGGAAAGCTTAAATGAGACACTATATACCACAGCACCTGGCATTCTGCCCTCACTCACTGCCACTCACTTGATGGCAACTCCTAGTGACCCTACAGGACAGGGTACAACTGTGTGTTTCTACCCCTGGGATTGCAACTCTTTATGGGAGTCGAAAACCCTGTCTTTCCCCCTCAGAGCAGCTGATGGATTTGAACTGCTGCCCTTGCAGTTAGCAACGACGCCACCAGGGCTCCTTGCATCCTGCTTAGGATCTAGAACCTACTCAATAACTGTGATCAACATCTTCCCTTTCCCTACCCTCTCTGACCAAGACCCTTTTTTAAACCAGATGTTTGTGCTTTAAACAACTGCTTTATATAATGTCGACTAGGAGCCCTGGTGGCGCAATGGTTAATCACTCCACCGCTCACCGAAAGGGGGGCCGTTTGAACCTACCCAGCTACTCTTTGGGCAATCTGCGTCCAACCACGGAAACCCTAAGGGGCAGTTCTAGTTCATCACGTGAGGTCGCTCCGATGACACCCAACAACAATGGTTGACACATTTGCTCAAAAATCCTCTCTCTGGGGATTTGCACAGCTCAGACGGATCAGATTCAAATGTATCCCATCGGAAATGAAACACTGTTATGCTTTGGGTGACTTCAATGATAATACCGGTAATCCTTTATGGTTTTCAAAACATTTTCACAACCATCGCTTGTGCGTGGCTGGTGTTCCCAACCCCCTGTGAGGTTAAATATTGTAATCATCTCCACTGGAGGTGTAAGGCAGGCAAGGGCGGAAGCCAGGTGACGCCGAAAGGAAGCAGCAGGGGCAGCGTGCCATCCCAGGCCTCCTGCACCGCCCAATGTCAAGGCCAGTGCTTGTTCCTCTCCATCAGCAATCTAATCCCTCTGAATAAGCAGCAAGTCAATAAATGCCAATGCCATCGAGCAAACTGCTTAAGGAGAACGTAAGGCTCACCCAGAAGTTTGCTCACACTATGAAAAGACAGTGGCCACGCTGTGGGAGCCCATGAAGGAAATCTACACATTGTCATTCACCTGTGCAGACTCTTCACCGGCACTACCACCAGGAATGCTGTAAACTACAGGTAGGATGGGCGCAACAATGTCAGGGGCATTTACGAAGACATTTAGACATCCAATAGAGCAAAACTATGATTTGGTGCAATGCAGATGAAATTCCACTTCATTCTAAATGAGAAAGAGAAACGCACAAGAAGGCACGAGACCTGTCTAGCACATCATCAGGCGCAAAGGCATTCTAACCAACAGCTTCTAGGAGTGTCAACAACAGAAAAGAGCTCCTGATCACTCATTTGAAAGCAGGACATCACAAAACTTACTCTGGAATAATCAAGATCTCTGGTTGTTGAGTCTGTTAGAGCTCGGACAAGGGCATTCATCATACAGATCGGAGGAGAAGGCGGAGAGGGCTGAGAAGGTTCCTGCTGCAACGGGCTCTTTGGTTTGGAAGGCAGCCGACCTCGTCTCCCTTTTAAACTATCGGTCCGGACAACTGATGGTGAGAGAGAGAAAGGAAGAAGTCTTCAAAGATATCCATGAATGGCCATCAATGCACACACACATGGAGTCAAACACATTACAACTGGACGATCCTTCATGAGACCAACCGCTTAAAAGTAGCACTACGCTTTGAATAGTAGGACCCCAAGGGTTTTGTGAGAGCGGAGGGCAAGCAGCAGGCAGCCCCTCTCGTAGCTAATCTTTGGGGGTGAGTTAGTGCTAAGCAGCACACAGCTGTGCTCCACTTCTCAAGTGATGGTGTGTGGATGCACACAGGCTTTTCATTGATTGTGAAAAATTAGAAATCAGTCATTTTCTCGGTTGTTTCTTAAATGCAAACGCATAGCATAAAAAATAAAATCCCGGAGGCACAAGGAAGGTAGAAATAATATTCTGACACAAATTAAAACCTTCCCCGATGGTGTGTGAGACTATGCGTCAGCATTATTGACAAGCCCCGCTGTGTAAGCACACTGGGTACAAGGCGCGACGCCCTTACCTTCTTTAACCATTCCCACACTGAGACACTTTTCAAATCGGCAGTACTGACATCGGTTTCGACGTCTCTTGTCGACTGGGCAGTTTTTATTTGCCAGGCAAACATATTTTGCATTTTTCTGCACCGTTCTCTGAGAAAAGACAACACAGTGATAGTTAGCTCATAGTTTCTGGAAAGAGGTAGGGCCTGACAACATGTATTTTAATTACAATGTGAAACGCGACAGTGCAATTCGTATAATTAGATAAATTTAATTTCCTAACACGCTAGCCTGCAGGAAAAACAATTTTATTAGTGTTCGCTGCTGACAATGAAAATCATCTCAGATTGTTCTGAAGCGAGTCTCAAGAGACACGCAACTCTGAATGATAAAATCATATCTGAAATTACCAGGTCAACATATCATACCTTAGAGGATTAGATTATCTCCATTTTTAATATCCCTTTGGGAACAATTTCCTACTAGTTCCACTCCCCTGATTATTGCTGACCTTATTAAAATAAAATCAAAATGATCTGAGATATACATTGTTTGCTATCACTATCGTAAGTCAATATCACAGTAACTGGCTTTGTTATCCAATAGAGATGAAATCATAAAAAGCAAAAATTGAGGCTTACCTAGTTAAAATATAGAGGAAATCATGTTTTGACACACAAACACACAAATCATTTAATCAGCCCGCGTAGTAAGTTTTAGCGTTAACAGAAAATAAATGGCAAACTGGCCATTTCTAGTGGTGAAAGCAATATCTTACAATTTGCTACTCAATCCACTAAGAAACCAAAGCACGGCAAAATAAAGTCAACAAAAGAAAAAAGAAGGGAATATGGGTGCCATTCATTTTCAATGAAATGCCCATCATTCGGTCACTTCACAAATGACTATTATCTTGACACCAAAAGAGTAACCTTTTAAAACCAAAAACTCACTGCTGACTCATAGTAGGACAGAGCAGAACTGCCCCTGTGGGTTTCTAAGACTTTAAATCTTTGTGAAAGTAGTCAGCCTCATCTTTCTTCCATGGGATGACTGGTGGGTTAGAACCACCGAGTCACTGAGCCTGTAGCTAGCAGCTTAGTGCATAACCTAATACGCCTGCCACCAGGGCTCCACGGTCTTTTAAAAGGCACTTCAGAAACTTGGACTTTCTGAATCATCTAGAATTCTTAAATGGAGAAGTAAACATATAAATGTGCTCTAATTTTAAAATAATGTTGAATTTCTTTATTAAAAGTGTTTGTGCAACTCTTTACCACTTAGGACAAAAGTGTTCAGAAATTACGTGGGTCTACACAACTCTGAATAGAGTGGTAAATTGGTAATTATTTGGTAAGCCTGGGTTGCATTTGGAAAAAAAAAAGGCAGCCAGATAATTCGGGTTTCATGATCTGTCTATGCCCCAAATTCTACATGGACTGTCTATATTTTCTTCACTTTCAGTCCTCCTTAAGCCCACACATTAGCTTTCATGCAATTTACCTTTGAATTTCAGATTAGGGGACTGTTTCTGAATGGCTTACATAAAAATTTTAAAAAGAATCTTACCAAGCCAAGCTATTTTAAGCATAAGACTAATTCTCAGGATACATTTCCTATATTAATTTCAAATGCAAAATTTTCTAGCGGAAACACCCTCCTGTGTGCTTAGCAGCATTTACATTCTCCTAAGCTCTCTTTCCTTGAGCCCAGGGTCAGCTCCTCAACGGGTTTCCTGCTCATCACCCTCAAGACTGACCACCCCTTTGAGTGCTGGTGGCTTTTTGCTTTGGGTATGCCCTTTCCCAATAACCTGGATACGTCCTCATATTTGTGAGGCCTGCACAGTTTCAGGACAGGGAGCATCGCTATGGTTCAATCGCTGATTTCCCATCATTCACTGCACTTCATGTCACATTTTTAAAGAATTCAATTTAATGCTAGAAAGCCACTGGGTAAAACCTGCTCCTGTTCCCTTAATTAACAGATCTGTGGGGTGGTTCTCCCCCATCACACCCTCCCCTTTCCCCCCACCCTTTAGCATATAGATTTGTTTTCAAGGGATTGCTGCAGAAAAGGGAAGCTGCTGGGGAAAGCTAATTGACATCTCCAGACTCGGAATGCATTACCATGCCTGTATTTTGGTCAATTGTCCATTGTTCAAGGGTGATTCTATCTGAGGGTCTCTTTGCTGTTGTTCTGTCGGGTCCCCCTTTCTGCTGCCCACTTAACTGCCCTCCAGCATTTCCACTGGGGTGTATGAACATAAAATCTGCTCCAAGAAGGCAGCTACTGAAAATAGCTCTCTAGGTAAAACTCTGGTGGTGAAAGACAGGAAACACCCCAAACAAAACCCCTTCTGGGTCGACATTTAAAGAAGCATGCCTCTGTTTACCTGTCAGGCACCTAACAGGTTGCAGAGTCTTTCCATTTTCTCATGTATCTGAAGGAATCAATCAGTCGCATGATTCCTGTTCCTATGTCGTTGTTTGTGAAAATGTCACTTGTTGGCATACTCACCCCCACACAATGGCATTTTCACAAAGAGTTGGTAGTTTTCATTTTACGGTGTGGTCCTTTCCAGGTGATGACGAGCTTTCTTACAGGATTAACTCCCCTAACACAGTGCTTCTCCGAGGGGTGTTTTAACACGGGAACTGTGGCCTGGTACAAAGGGCCACTGCAAAGTCATGCAGTTGGTAAGAGGCAGGTCCAGAACTGTTCTACTTCCAGCATGCACTCGGCTAAATCCTTTCGGCCTCCCAAATCCTCTTGCTAAATAGGCATCCCGCGTCTCCATCTTCCCACCTGCCCTACATTAGACCAGGCAGTGGGAGGGCATCTGTGGGCTTGCCCAGGCCTATGATGAAGGGCGTGAGGAGGGTGGCACAGAATTGAGGGTCTGGAGAAGCGCACGAGTCAGCAGTGCGACCACCAGAGAACCAGGTTTTTCCTCCTGATGGATGGAAAGAGCACCGAGCTTGGGAGTCAAATGAAACCAGCTGGAATTGCCTTGTGTGCAACTGAAGCCCCTGTTTGTACATCCTGACTCAAGGCCCCTCCCTTCCCTAGACTGCAGCACCCTTAATGGGCAAAATGTGGGCGGCACTGAAGACCCTCCTACCCATCGCACACTTTTGAGTGGATAAGAAAACGAGCCATGGCTATACTTGGTGTCAAAGAGGGAGCAAAGGCCTCCTAGTGGAGAGAGCAGGTTGGTGAGATCCCAAGTTCAACCCTCTATGGGGGGAGTCATCCCCAAGGACATCTAGCTGATTGCTCCTGTCTGTCCAGTGCATCTGCTCAGCTGCAGGGGTTGGTATCCTGTCTCCATCTCACTGCCTGGGTGTGTTGTCTCGGGGTAGCTGGATAACCTCTCTGGGCCTCCAACCCTCAGCGATGAACCAAGGGTCATTCCTAAAAACTATCTTCGAGGCACCATGAGTAAAAACAGTTCGCCCAGGGCCGTCGATCACTTTAAGAGCTGTCTGCTTCTGGAACAGGAACCCTTACTGCCAGGCTCACAGCAGGTATGAATGGCGCTCGGAACCCATCCCTGGACTGGTCACCCAGGGCACACACACAAGGACTGCAGTGAGGTTTCTGCACTTCTGAGGTCACAGAGTGGAGAATCAGCTGACAGCTCTTCCTAGGAAAATGTTCTCGCTCAATGTCAGCTCCATCCAGTCCCGCCCCCACCCCCACCTCCACTCCTGCGCGTGGATTCAAGGGAAGAGTGAGAAAATGGACGAGAAGGTGGCCAGCAGTGCCCAGGCTAAGGATCTCACTGGGAAGGACAAGGGTCACCCTTGACACCAGGTGCTCACTTCTGCGGCCCCGCAGCGGGCAGGGGGCATGGAGCAGGAGGAGGCGCGCTCACCTTAAAGAAGCCCTTGCAGCCCTCGCAGGTGCGCACACCGTAGTGCTGACACGCGGCGTTGTCTCCGCACACGGCGCACGTCCCCTCGCCGGACGATGAACTCCGGTTGGGAGGCGACGGCAGGCTGGGGCTCTCCCCGAGCAGGCTGGCCGCGGCGGGGGAGGCGGTCAGGCCGAGCGGCGGGAAGGCCAGCGCGGCCGCCCTCTTGGCCAGCGGC
>NW_022111310.1:4331377-4338477 GCF_000313985.2 Echinops telfairi | reverse complement strand
GAGAGAGAGAGAGAGAGAGAGAGAGAGAGAGAGAGAGAGATTCTAACATTTATGAGACACAGCAGTGACTGCCCACACAAGCTGTGGTCGACTTCACCCACCCCTTCCCACCCCTCTTCTGTGAACAAGACTAGCAGCTTGTACAATCAGGGAAACACCTCCACCCCTTCATGACTTCAGCCAACTAGGTATCCAGTTGGGAAAGGAGGTCCAGGAAGTGGACTGGGGGAGTCTGGGCCATCTGCAAAGAGAAAGATCAGCTGCTGCAACACAATGCCCACTAAATCTGCTCTGCGCCATATGTGTGTGTGTGTGTGCCCCCCTTCCAAATCTGGCTAATAAAATATATCAGTGGCTATTTATAACAACAGTTTACAGCTATCACCCAGGTGAGTTATTCTCTGTATTTCCTTACAAGAGAAGCATTCGTACCCCTGGAACAGAAGAAAGATGCCTCAGAACAATTTTGGTTTCTCTGCCAGTTGAACTATGCAGAGGCACTGACCACCCCTCACTCCAAACAACTGTTATCCAGGGTGCTGGCTAGGTGAGAAGGTCCTGGGAATTACTGGATCCCCAGGGTGATTTACCTAATCATTTGCCTTTCTCTATGGCTAACCATCAGTGGTAAAATGGGACGTTTTTTTGGTGGTTGGGTTTTCTGAGACAAAGGAAAACCAGGTGCTAACATCTCTTTGGAGCCTACGGTGCAAAAGGTGTGACTAATAGGGAAGTGAGTGGTTCACATTTCCTTTGACATCTTTCTCTTACCCACATTTCCAAATCTGATTGAGTCATGCCTGTATGGGATGAAATCTTGACTTGAAAAAAAGTGATGAGGGCCTGTTGGAAGAAGCAGTGGTGAGGAGAGGCCAATTCAAGCCTTAAAAACAGGGCCTTACAAAGACACTCATTATGTGGAGGTTAAAGGATTGCTTATCTGGCTGCATGCTTGTTGGGATGAACTGATCACAGCTTGGTCTACAAATCTCTTTAGATTCTCCCTTTCTTGGGCACTTCTAGGATTTCTCCCTTGTCTGGTCTGTTATCCTTTCCCGCCTGCCCCTACCTATTGTTCTTTGCATCTGTCTGAGGTTTCCAGTTCGAAGATGAGCTTGTTCTATTTATCTGTGTCTCTCTTGTGCCTGCACAGGCCTGGCACCCAGCTGCCCTTTAGTAAGTGTGTGACCAGGTGGTGCAAGCCAAACCTGCGACCCTTGCTTCTGCCAAACTCAGTTTTATGTTTGGGATTTCCGTTCAAATGCCTTTCTTTTTGCTCTTTTCCTCTGCACTTCAAGGATCCAAATGTCTTCGGCACCCAGATAATTATAGTTTCACATAAAGAAAAGGCTCTGAATGGCTCTAAGGGACTCCACAACGCTTAAATGCCTACATTAAAGATAAAAAGATGGCAAACGTGAAAACACTGATATATATATATATATATTTAATATATATATATATATATATATATTAAAAAGGACCCTAATCTATTAGGGTCTTTGTATTTCCTCTTAAGAAAATAATTTTGAGCAATGCGATGGCTTAGCTTAGTCAGCGGCCCCATTCGGTAGCAATAGGGTGTGGTTTGGAGAGGAGCTTCAGACTAGGAACCCACCTCTTTTGTGAAAAGCGCAGCGCTGCCACAGTTCCAGAGCTGGGCCAACGGAACAGCCTGGCCCTGGGGGTCCAGCTCCCCAGCTTACATCTGCGAGCCCAGGGAGAAGAAGGGCTTGTGCGCTCAGACCTACCTGGAGGGTATCTTGCGCGCTGAATGGTGGGGCTGGGAGTCTGTCCAGCAGAAGCCGAGGGGAGGGGAGGTGGAGATGTCCTGCGAGGCGATGTGGCAGTGGCGCTGCCAGGTTCCGCTTCGGGGTCAATTTCAGTGCCCGGGCTCGCCGGGCGGCGCTCTTTCACAGTGCACTCTGTGGGCACGGGAAAGGGGGCAGAGGTCACAGTGAGACCAGACTAGGCCATCTTGGCCTGGGGTGGACACTTTCAGGGGGTGGAGGAGAACTCTAGAAATCCCAAATGGTTGACAAAGAATTCAGAGTAAGACACCAGTGCGGACCACCGCGAAGGCACAGCATCCCTCGCGGCAGCCGCGTATACAGGCCGATTTGTGGCACCCGGGGCCTTGGCTTTAAAATATACGGCCAGCCTTCGCCGGGAGAGGGATTCTGTGGCCCCCAGACGGGTCCAAACCCCGCAAAGCCAGGAACAGGGAAAAGAAACCATTAGAGGGACGCGTTCTGCTAGCATTTGGGGGTCGAGAGTGGTGCATGAGCGGAAAACAGCGCAGTTCCAACTCCGCGGGTCCCCACACCTCAAAGACAAATTTTACCGGTTGCATAGGAAATGCACAAGATCAAGAACAAACGCACGCATGCCCTAAGGAATTTTTTTTTAAAAAGTCGGAGCTTGTCATTCTAAATGCTAATGGAGCTTTGCTTCCATTAGCCGCCTGTTTGCGGGCGGAGGGGGACGGGAGGGGGGCGGGCAGGGGTCAAGCAAACAAAAGGGAACAGTGAGAATAAAGAAGGCCCGCTCTGGCATGAAGGCGCCAAGCTTACTGCACTCGCGGCTGGTGAATCCGGCGCAGGGAGGTCCCCGGGCACCCAGCCGGAGGCGGCCCGGCGAGGGGGCGATTTCCAGGCTTCAGCCCACCCGGCGGCCCAGAGGAGGCACATTCCCGAGCGGCACGAGGGCTGCTCCAGGGCGAGCGTCGGCCTCTGGCGCCCAGCCGCAGCGAAACTTTGTAGCTGGGAGCGACGCACGGAGGGCCTTGGGGAAGGCTCCGGATGCCCAACTCTGGCCTGCAGCGCCCCCTTGGCCTGGACCTGGGCCCCTTTGTCGAAAAACTCCCACACCTCGGGGTCTGCGGGCCTCTAGGGTCGCGTAAGTTTCGTTTCCCACGGCCCCTGAGCCAGCGAGCTTGCCCGCTGGAAGAGCTGGTCCAGACCAGAACCTCAAGGTCCGGGGAAGCGCCGTCTCCACCTCTAGAAGGCCAGGAAATGGGGATTCCCTGGACGCCCCAACCCCAGCCCCAGCCTCGCCGACAGAAAGCGTGTGCTTCCTCCAGCACGGACCCCCACGAACCTCCCCACGGCAGCTACGCGCGCTTCCAGCTCTCCTCGATCCCTCCCCCCCTCTCCCTTCTTCCCCCTTCCCTGGGTGGGTGGGGGCTCTCAAGTGGAGGCGTTCTCCAAGGTGTGACCTCTGATTTGGGTGGGCGACAGTCGCGTCTCCCAAGGAAGGGTGGCCTCTTGTTGGCAGGAGCGCGCGCACTGCCTGCCCACTGTCACACCGCGCGCCTCCCGGCTTTCTCTTCCCAGCAAACGGCCGGTTACCTAGGCAAAGCCTCGGCGCCTGCAAACACTTTCGGCCGCTCGCGGCTGCCGGGGCCCGAAGCCTGAGCCTCGAGGTGGTAAATTAGGAAGAAATAACTATTTCTGTCCACGCCCCCTTCTCTCTCGAGGGCAGACGGAAGGTACACCCCGGTGTTCTCCTCCCGGCGGCGAAACGTGCGGAGGCCACCGCGAAATGCACCCTTGGGCCCAGGGCTCCGCCGCGGAGTTTCCAGCCCCGGGGGGGCGGGGACAGGTTGGGCGGGGGCTGGAGGAGTGGAGGAGCGGTAGACAGAAGGAAGGACAGGTTCTCAGAAAAGACTGAGAGACGGAGACAAACCATGGGCAGCATTTGTGCGAGCGCACAGTCCCAGGAGAGGGGGTGGATGGGGGTGGGGGCGCGGTGAGCAGGCTCTGGGGGCCCAGGAGTCTCTGGAAGTCACACCGCCAGCATCTTGTTCAGCTCAGCTGACTCGTATGCTCTAAACTTCATTCATTGTCCCAGTCGCCGCGTTAGGCTGATTTTACTTTCTCTAACTGGGTCCTATGAACTGCGTCTCCGTCGTGGGGGGACACACTGGATTCACGATGAAATCACTACGCGGCACTTCCCGTGTCCCTTTCCCGACACCCAAAGGCACTAGGAAAACACGCTGAGATTTCTCATTACAAGACGCCGTGCCCCTCATGGCTCAGGAGAACTCAGAGGCAGAAATAAAAGGCAAACTCTACGAATGTTCCTTGGAATCTGGTAGCGAACGCTTTCTTCCTGGCCCCAGCCCTGAAGCCTCCAATAGGTTCCCAAGGGCCTTGGAAAGCTATCCCCTCTCTGTGTGCCCACTCTTCTTTCTCCCAAGAGTCAAATACTCGAACCAACTTCTCCAGAGGCGCCGAGTTCTGCCAGTTAAGAGCGAAACATGCCTTTCTCAGACCAAACCGGGGCTAGGAGGACAGGGACATGGTCCCCACGCGTGTTGGGGCACTAGAGTCAGCTATTACTCCCAATTACCTCCGAAGGGGAAAGTGTGACCCGGCAGGTCGAGGGCGCGGGGCAGACGTGCCTGGCGGAGCCCCCGGCTCATTTCAATACCATAAGCCACATTCCCACAATGATGCCCCTTCCCAGGGCTACCTCCGAGCGCCTCTGCAAACTCGGCCGTCGCTGTCCAGGTCCCTTCCCTCCGAAAGTTCCCGTCAACCAGCTCGAGTCACCACTAGGTACATGAACTTGGACCCCCCAGAGCCCCTGTCCACAATTCTATTTAAAAGATAGGAAAATGACTGCCTTGTATCACCGGAGCTGCAACTCCCAGCCGCCGCCGCCGCCGCCGAGAGCATCATTACCATGACAACTAGAGCCGAAATACCCTGAATTACATTGCTGGAGCTGCTCCGGCACAAATCCCGATCCTCCCCTTTGTTAGAGGCTTTTCGCCTCCCCGGGTGGGGTGGGAGTGGGGGGGCGGGAGGGATCCCAGGAGCTCCAAAGATCCCCACGACCTGCTCCGGGGGAAAAGTTTCAAAGCAGACCCCACGGGCCGCGAGGGCAGCAAAACCGGCGCGAGAAAACCACAGCAACAACAACAACAAATCACCCCACACTCAAAGTTGTCAATTTCAGGAGCGACGCTTCCCAGCGCGCCAACTTTTTAGCGAGTCCCCCTATTGAGTCGGCGAATGTCATACGTACTTGAGTGCTGTGGCGAGTCCGTCTTTAGAGCGAGTTTCTAGAGAGCAGTTCCAAAATGTGAACCGGGGCGCCGGGGGAGTCGCAGCTGCTGTCCCGGAAAGGCCGCCGAGGAGAAGCCCAGCGGCTCCCAGGGGCAGTGAGCGGCTGGCGGGGGATGCTGCGGTCGCGACTCATGGGAGAGTGCGGCCGAGGGGTTCCGCGGGCGTCCAGGCTCGGGCTGCCACCAATGGGGAGGATGCCGCCGCCGTTCCCACCTCGGTGGCCACCGCCGGCGCTGTCAGCGTTGCAAAGTGAGCCCAGGAGGGGCGTCCGGCAGGGGTGCCGCGCTGCACCGCCGAGGGAGCGGGGCGAGAGGGGTGTGAGCGCGCGGGAGAGAGTGGAGTGTGTGTGCGGAGCGTGTGTGTGCGCGCGTGTGTCTCTGAGTGCGAGTGAGGGAGCGGGTGTGAGCGTGTCTGTGTATGGGGAGCGGAGGAGGAGCAGGAGCTGGAGGGGTGGGGGGCGGGAGGCTGGAGACTCCGCTCTCCCGGCTGCGGGCTCGCTCGCTCTCTCGGCACGTCATTTATGCCACAAGAGCCCTAGCGGCCTCTCCATAGAGTGCCTGGAATGCGAGACGTCAATGTGACGCCATGGGACGCTACGTCACCCTCCTCCTCCCTCCCCGGCCCAGCCGGTTCCGCGTGCGCTGGGGAGGGTGTGTGAGTGCCGGTGCGCGCGCGCGCGCACGCGCGTGCCCCGGCCACTAGCACGCCCGCACAATGGAAACTGCGCCGTCCAGCCCTCCCCGGCCGGGGGGCATCTCCGACTCGCGCTGCCAACCACAGGGCAGCAGCTGCGCTCGCCCCTGCGCGCGTTGGCGGGCGGGTGCTTGGCCCGCCCGCGGGTCAGGCGGGACCGCCCAGCTGTCAGGCTCGGGTGGAGTCGAGTTGGAGGAGCGCTGCTGGCGCGCCTCCGAGGCTGCCCCGGGGCAGGGAGCCAGGGCAAGGGGGTAAGGGAGAGGACGGCTCTTCCGAAAGGGAAGGCTCGGGCTGCCTGCTTCTTGGAGCGACCTGGCAGTCGGTGCAGAAGTCGGGCACAGGTCCAAAGACGCCCGAAGGTGCAGCTGCACTCTCCTCCTGCTGGGACTCCCAAACTGCTGACGTCTTTCAGGCGGCCCTGTGCGCCCACGCTGACCCCCAGCCGCCTCCCATCTTTTGCTGGGAGCTTGTTTCTCATTGGAATGAAGAGGATTCCAGGGATATGGTCTTACTTGTGTGCATTTACTGTGTGGACTTCCTAACCGGCCACGTTATAACTCAAGTGTACATCCATCACCCACGCGCGCGCGCGCGGCAGCACCAGCTACTTAATGTGTATCAAACAAATGTACACACGTGTTCAACAGCTGAGTAGGTCGGGCTGTTGCAAATCATCGTCCCTCTCTCCCCTCTGAAAAAGGACTGTACAGCTCACACTTTCACTTTTCGATGGCTCAAGTGCCCCTTTCCCTCTCTATCTCAAATTAAACATCTCGAAATCAATCAACAGGATTTATTGGTCAATTCCTTCGAGAGGGTTCAGCTCCGGTCTCCTGAGACACGTTTGTCATGAAATGGTGTGCCGACAGTCCGGTGCGACTGTATAAGGGAGAGCAAATTTTTTCCCCTGGAAATGATGAATTTGCGTGTGATATATTTTTTCTCAGAATACAAAAGAAAAAAGTTGATCCAAATTAAAATATCTCCTAATTCCAAAGGTTACTTTCTAGGGAAAACAAAGTCTATTAGAAACGAATTTCTGCGGTGGAGAAACTATTTGAGTGAGACCACACGGATGTGGCCCCCGTGTGGTCCATTGGAGCCCGAGGCGACACTATTTCTTGGGCCGGTCACAGTCGAGCGATGCGAGGTTCGGAGAGCATCCCCTGCTTGACAACACGCGTTTCAGAATCAAAGCAGGTTCCAGGTAGAACCAGAAACTCGAAACCCAAAGTATGCACACACACACACACACACTCGGACAGGAGGTGGCGTGGAGCAGACCAAAGTACACACACACACACACACACACACACACACACACACACA
>NW_022111310.1:4265032-4330568 GCF_000313985.2 Echinops telfairi | reverse complement strand
CGCCACTTCCTGAGAGCCGGGGATACCCCTCCCCGACGTCACGGAGGAGCCGAGGCGGCGGTGGCGGCCCCAGGCTCATCCTGCACTTGCATCACGGGTGCAGCAGCTGCTGCTGCTCCTTTGTGGCTTTTTCCCCTGTTGAGTAAGTGCTTTGTTAACTGAAAATACCATGACGGGCCAGTGTGATCACCAGCCCAGACCTCAAAGACTGTGGAGCTGTCGGGCAAGAAGAGGGAGACTCCCCCCCTCCCCACTGCCAGCGATGGTATCTGGTGGGTGGGTGTGCAGAGAAGCACTTGACAGTTTCCACGTATTACTTCTTGCCTAACTCTTCACCCCCAAGGAGGTTTAAAAATACTTTTTATTTCCATGCTGGAAAAATGTCATCCGTGTTCTGCACCCCACCCATTCCCCCTTCGATTGAAAATCACATGCAGAACTGGAATCGCTCTAAAGCAGGGACCCTACATTTAGGCGCAGACTTTTTGTTTTAAAGGAAAAATGACATCTTCCAAAGCATGTCTTGAATAAACGACCCTGTAGGAAGCTAGTCTTGAAAGAAGGTGCTTGCACACTTTATAGTAGTCATGAAGCTGCGAATCAAGTTTGCTCTTACTAATTGGACGCAGTCAGGGAGAGTTGCAATCATGGGCCCTTGTTTACCTTAACAACAACAACAACAACAACAACAACAACAAAAGTCCATGGCAGCTTAAGAATCTCCAGGTAAAACGGTTCTCTCTTTGGGTGGAGTGTCTTTCTGGTCATCTGTTTTGGGCAATTCTGCCCGCCCCCACCCCATTCTTCCTATACAGAAGAGTGGCATGCACCACTAGGGCTGCCCAGACCATGCGGGGACAGCGCTGTAAGGATGACTTGAAAATGACTGTAATTTTTGTGTGCAGTATTTTAAAGACATTTACTTTTAAAATAAAACTATTTCTATAAGTTAGAATGAAAACAGTTTTGTAAGTCCAGGTTACAAGTTGCTGTGGACCTATTAGAAGGCTACAACTCTTGTTAATCTACCTTTTGAACCTTCTTATGTGCTGTGGTCCGAGTTGTCATGATTACCCAGTGACAGTGATACTTCAAACACCTGGCTTCCTTGGGCTGCACACTAAAGTTACTGTTTTGTTTTGTTTTTTGTTGGTGGCCCTGTTTTTATAGTCACTGATTTTGTAGCATTTTCTGGTAGAATAACTACAACCGCTCACTGCCATCAAATCAGTGGTGACTCATAGTGACCCTATAGAACAGGGTAGAATTGTCCCTGTGAATTTCTGAGACTGTAACTTTTTGGTAATCATTTTATTGGGGGCTCTCACAGCTCTTAATCACAATCCATTCATCCATTCTTTGTATCAAGCTCACCCGCACACATCATCACCTTCATCACCTTCAAAACACTTTCTTTTTGAGCCCCTGCTATCAGCTCCTCATTTTACCCCCTCTCTCCTCCAACCTCTCTCCCTCATGAACCCTTGATAATTTATAAATAATAATTATTTTCATATCTTACACTGACCGCTCTCTCCATTCACCCACTTTTATGTTGTTCGTAACCCCCGGTGGGGGGGGGCGTTATATGTCAATCATTGTGATCAGTTCCCCCTCCCAACGCTCCACCTTCCCCCTACCCTCCTCGACCGCTACTCTCATTATTGGTCCTGTGGGGTTTATCTGTCCTGGATTCTCTGTGTTGAGAGCTCTTATCTGTACCCGTGTACATGCTCTGGTCTAGCCGGATTTGTCAGGTAGAATTGGGGTTAGGATAGTGGGGAGACTGTACCACTTAATGGGAGTAGAAAGCCCTGTCTTTCTCCTCTGAGTGGCTGGTGGTTTGAACTCTGACCTTAGGATTTCAGCCTGATGTGTAACCACTATGCAACCAGGGTTCCTAGTGTGACTACAATATTGTGGTAATTTGGATTTGTGGTAATTTACGTCAGTAAACTTTTTGGAGAATGAAGAGGCAATGAAAGGAAAAGGAAGGAGAGAAATCAGGAAAGGCTCCCCGCCGAGTTCTAATCATGCCGTGATACAGAGGGTGGCACCACGGTATTGCAGTGACACTAGGAGCCCAAGTTGCACAGTGGCTGCACATTGGGCTGCAATCCGCAGTTCAAACCACAAGCCACCGAGAGGGAGAAAGACAGGGCTTTCTACTTTACAAAGACTTTGCAAAAAACATTAATCAGTATTCATATAATCTAAAAATAATTACACTTAAGCAATTTGCAACTGTTTTCTTCACATATTATCCCATCATTAAAATGGTTGATAAACATTACTAAGGGTTCTCTCTGGTCATGGTGGGGGCAGCTGTGCATGACACCAGATGTAGTGACACTAACGATTCTTGAATATCAGGCCACTCACTCTCTGTTCCTTGGCTGCCCTGTTCAGCAGAGGGCTGTTGTCTGACTATACAGAGCCAATATTTGGTATTATGATCATTGGGTAGAAAACTGGCCAAGTCCCAGTCAGTAGTCACTGCTAAGTGGCACCTGATTTTTCCCTCAAACAGACACTCATGGAAACGGACAAAACTGTCTGACAGACATACTTTATCTAATGCTTAAGTCTTGAGCTCCAAACAGTGCCATTGGGTTGATTCTGATTCTTACCTGGGTCCCTAAATGTGGGCCATACTATAGGTGAACCTCAAAGGACTGCATTGTTTTCCATTCTTTTTGTTAAAATTAATATCCACACTTCCATAGCTTGTCAAAAGCTAGATTTCCTAGAAAGCAAGCATAATTTTCTGTAAAGCACATGTAAGACAACCATTTTAGCAATCTACGTTATCCTTTGATTGTATTAAGTGAAATTTTGTATTTTATAAGTAAGTCCTTTTTTTTTTTTTGGAAATTCAATAGACTAAGGCTATTTTAATCTGTGAAATGTTGACGACCTAGCTGGTCCAGTCTTTTATCTAGAAGAGGGACATTCATGTGTGGCCTAGTTTACACACACAAAGCAGAGAAAGCAGCTGGTTTCTGCTGGCCTGCCACTTGTGGCAGCCAAGCTGCTAAAAAATGCTTTCTAGAAAGCAACTCTTACAGACTTACAGGGTAATAACCTTTCATTTTGTTTGGGCTTTGTAGGTCTAGTCTACCTGCCAGAAAGAAACTGTGCTTTCCCTTGGAAATTAAAATATGAAGCTTAGAGAAAATGTATTGTGTATGACATAGGGCAATTATTTTTTAAAAAAGGATTAAAAATTGCTTTAGAAGCTTAAAAACTGACATCTACTTTTGTTGATTTTGCTAACGTAAGAGAGAGACCATGAAATAAAGATTTCAAGCCGGAAGTTGTTAGCTAAGGTGGAAATCGGAGGGAAAAGAAATGTGTGTAAATCCACGTCTTTCCAAGGTATATACTTACACATATGTACAACCACATACACAATATATAATATATACATATATAAAATCCAGCAACTTCAGCTTACTTTGATTTATACTTATACACTTAGGATATAGCTGGCTCAGAAATCTGGCGCTTTAGTAATGGTTTTCTGTCTGGTCTACCTGCCCACCAGCCTTGCCTTATGGTTTGGTCATTGCTAGACACATCTTCTTAAGAGGTGGCTTTTTGGCACATCGCTTTCAGACACAAAGTCTTCTGCACTGTAACACTGTCTCTAAAAACCCAAGGCCTCCACATTCTGACCTCTTTGTACCCTTACAGAATTTCCCCGTCCTAATCAGATAGTGGTGACAGGGTCGCTGGTGGCATAATGGGTGATGCTTCGGGAGGTTAACTGTGAGTTGGCAGTTCAAACCCATCCGCTGGAGAAAGGTGAAGCTTTCTATAGGACAAGCCTACCCTGCCTTATGAGTCGGAATTGATCTGATGGCAGGGATCTTTGTTTTTGAATCAGATGGCGCTGTGGAGGAGATGTTGGACTGCAGCTGCAAGGTCAGCCGTTTAAACTCTAGTTGCTTCTGGGGGGAAAGATGAGACTGCCCCTGTGAAGATTTACAGCCTGTGCAACCTTCTCTAGGATTGCTGACTTACAGCTGATGACAATGGGTGTGTTCAGTCGAACCAGTGTCCACACTGCTCTCCACATACCCTTTCAACATCCCACTTTTGTTCATAGTTTTTTCCTTTTGATCAAATTCACTTCTTCCCTTTCTCTGCTTATTGAAATCATGCCCTTTTTCTAAAATTCAGCTCGGGAAATGAACTCAGAGTGTGTGTTAGTTTTTCATAAAGTGCTTTTACAGCCTCTGTTTCTGTATTCTTGTGGCCGTAGTACACCCCTTCCTCCTCCTTGCCAGACTGTACACTTCAGACACGTGCCTCACTCGTCTGTGAGGTGTGTCTGCTCAGCAGAGGAAATAAACCCAAACCAAACTCTCTGCTCTCAAGTTGATTTGGACTCACAGCGACCCTACAGGACAGGGCAGAACAGTCTCTGGGTTTCTGAGGCTGTAATTCTGGGCAGGAATAGGAAACTCCATCTTTGTTCCCGGGACTGGCTGGTGGTTTCGAACTGCTGAACTTAGGAATTGCAGCCCAGTGTATAACCACTATGCAACCCATGGCTCCAGAATACGTAGTAAACTATAAACTATGTACCACCTCTAAGCTTGAATGTGAATAGAGAGCAGCCACGACGTAAGCAACAAATTACATGGTTTTAGAGAATGGGTATATATGAGATCATATGTATATTTTTTCTTTATCTCAACTTTTAATACTCCTAGTTGAACATCCCCTGTCAGGGTGCCCGTCACAAGTCCAGACAGCTACATGGTGATAAAAGGAAATCGCAGCAGCTTGGCTTGTAGGTATTATATCTGCGTAGGAAGCTTTGCTGTGATCTTTGTGATCTTTTTTCTTTCCTGGTAGACTTTTGGTTTGACTCTTATTCTACCCACTTTCCCCTTTTAGTTGCACTTTCTCTTGGGCTGCTTCCTTTTGATGATGAACAAAATGTTAATTTTAGAAACATTTATTAAGGTTCAGGAAATTGAGGTGCTAAACAGTTCAGTGGAAAACCCCTGGAATTTTGCATCTTTGCCAAAATATTTTAAAACTGTGCTGTGTGAAATGTTTGTATTTAGGGAGCTCTAGTGGCACAGTGCTTAAGGACCCGAGTGCTAACAGAAAGGTTGCCAGTTTGAACCCATCAGCTGCTTCTCAGAAGAAAGAAGTGGCCGTCTGCTTCTGTAAAGATGTACAGGTGGGGACCCTATGGAGCAGCTCCGCTGTGCCCTCCAGGGTCTTTCTGAGTGGACTCGACATGATAGCATTGCGTTTTCCTTTTCTTTCATTGTAGTTTTGAATTATATGCAAAAGTAAGCTGGCAAAGAGCTATGGAACTATGGTGATTTGTGAGAATTTTTGAGATCCATATGACTAGGAATATTAAAATCTATTTCAACATGGAAAAAGGTAACGTGAGACTTTTTATATTATAGAAAAATGTCAAAAATAGATGGAAAGATTATTTAATTGGGTAAGTGGTAATAATAAATTTAAGTGATAATACTTTAAACTCTGATGTAATATATTTTTATGTCCATTAATAGTACCCATCAGCATAGACTTTCAGTCTGGTTAAAAACATAGTTCATTTCTTTGTTATGTCTTTGCTTATTGCTGGTAAACTCTGGAAGACCACAACAATTTAGGGAAGAAAAATTATTGCTCCTGTGCATTATTCCATGTAGAATATTAATTATGCCTTTGAGGTAGCATTTGCATTTCTGTTAGAGTGGATAAATTAAACCTCTTCCCACATACAGCCAACTGCATAAGCCTTTTTTCATTGTCCAATGTTGAAAATAATGTCAAGGGGCTTCAAAAAGTTTGTGGATCCAGTTACTGCCCCAATAGATTTCTTTTTTTCTTTTAAATCATTTTATTGGGGGCTCGTACAATTCTTTTCACAATCCATGCATCCATCCATTGTGTCAAGAGTATACGTACATTTGTTGCCATCATCATTCTCAAATTTGCCATCTACTTGAGCCCTTAATATCGGCTCCTCTTTTTTCCCCTCCCTCCCCACTCCTCTCCCTCATGAACCCTTCATAATTCCTAAATTATTATTATTTTGTCATATGTTACACTGTCCAACTTCTCCCTCCTCCACCCCCCTTCTTTGCTGTCCATCCCCCAGGGAGGAGGCTATATGTAGATTCTTGTAATCGGTTCCCCCTTTCTACTCCATCTTCCCTCCACCCTCCAGGCATCGTCACTCTCGCCACTGGTCCCGGAGGGGTCATCTGTCCTGGATCCCCTGTGTTTCTAGTTGCTATCTGTACCTATGTACATCCTCTGGTCTAGCCAGATTTGTAAGGTCGAATTGGGATCATGATAGTGGGGGCGTTTAAGAACTAGAGGAAAGTTATATGTTTCATCATTGCTACCCTGTACCCTGACTGGCTAATCTCCTCCCCACAACCCTTCAGTAAGCAGGTGTCCAGTTGCCTACCGATGGGCTTTGAGTCTCCACTCTGCACTCACCCTCATTTACAATGATATGATTTTTTTGTTGATGCTTGATAGCCCCAATAGATTTCTATCCTGGATTTCATTTACAGAAATCTATATAAAACAAAAAAAGGAAAAAAACCAAAACAAAACCCCCCAACAAGGACAGAGGAAAAAGCCTCAATCGAAAGGAAAGCAGAAAATATTAAAAACTGAAAAAACTTTAAAATGTGTCAGAGATTAAATGATAAAGCATGACAGTTTAGCCTGACCATATCTACCACAATTGACTTCACAGTGCTCTCTCCCTGATAGCAAGGCTATTCACATCGTGGACTATGGTCATAGAGGATTCACTAGCACTGGTTCTCAACCTCCCTAATGCCGTGACCCTTTACTACAGGTCCCCATGTTGTGACCCTCCCAACCACAAAATTGTTTTGTTGCTACTTCATAACTGTAATTTTGCTACAGTTATGATTCGGGCGACCCCTGTGAAAGGGTTGTTCCACCCCCAAAGGGGTCACTACCCCCAGGTTAAGAACCACTGTACTAGAGACTTAATCCATGTCGGGAGCCTGCAAAAGGATTTTGGGCTTCTACTGTCATCCATAGCCTTCTGCAAACTGGGTATTCACAGTTTATGCTCTGAAACTTTCCCTTCCTCTGGATTTGGATTTTATGATTTATAATCCTTAGATCACACAGGCTGGTGTGCTGCTTCCATGTGGACTTATCCTCACTTTGAGTGCTGCTTGTTTGAAGACAAGCCTTTAAGACTCCGGACTGTTCTGTCTGATAGCCAGCCACCATCTGATTTTTTCACCACACTTTGCTACAACACCCATATCTTCAGTGATCTGTTCATGAGGGCGTGTATGGAGTAGGGCCATGACATTAGAAATAATTTGTTCTTAGGTTATGCCTTTAATCATATGTGAGCCTCAAATCGGTTCATAGATCTGTGGTTTGTATATGTCTTTGGTTCACTTGAGAGATTTCATTGTCATTTTATGACAGAAAATATTATAAATCATCCCCATGGTGCACAAGGTAATTCTATTGATAGTGTCCATTAATTTAGCCAGTGGTGTAGAATTTAAAACACTATTGAGAAAAGAGAATTATACACGTGTAGGGTGGCTTTTCAGACCACAATTCATGAATTGTTGAATTGTACAGATTAAAAGCTTAAGTGACTGCACACTATTTACAGGAACAATGAGGTTAGGGCAAAACTTCCAATAACACTGTCCGACTAACACACTTCATCAGAAAAGTGCATAAAAATCATAAATATATGGCATGCAAGGAAATGAGGAGCAATGAAGCCAAGAAAGAAGAACATGTTCTGAAATGGATTTTGGCAATGATTGCATGACTCTTCTTAATGTGATTGAACTATTATATTGTAGATATGTGACTTATATGACAGTAAAATGATTTTTAAAAATTCGTGGAAAAAATGGAATGAAAAGAGATTGGAATTTGCCCACAAACTTTTTGCAGCTGTGTGAATGCTTTGCAAGTTCAATTCTCTCAGCATTTTCTCCGAGTGAGTGGTATGTGACAAGGAGCACTGAAATTGTATCATGGGTAAAATGTTGTGTTGAGCTCACTAATGATCTTTAAGGATCTGCCATGTTCTAAGGTCCTGGTATCACAAAGTGATCATTCTCATAACATTCAAAACTTTGTCATAACGTGACTACTTCATATTTACCAACAACAGTATGGTCTAAACATAACTTTGACACCCACAGGGAAAGTGGAAGTTTCTTGTGACTCTTTAATACGGCATTTGCTTTCTTGCAATGTCTGGAACCAAAACCCCAATATCTGAGTTAAGCCTGTATTCAACTGGCTTTAAAAAGCACTCGACCTAGTGTTCCACATATTTGTAGTTCACCACCGGAAAAATCCGTCTTCGACATCTGTTCTGAATTAGTCCCCCTTTCTAGTTATGTTTTCCTGTTTTGTCAATTGTGATGAGAATTAAAAAAAAATATTATATTTAAAAAATGATTGCTTGTATTGGGGACTCATACAGCTTTTAAAACACTCCTTACATCCATTGTGTGGGGGGAAAATGGCTCTGATAGACTTGCCCCAGCCAAGGTGGTGAGAAACCTCCCATTTGTAAGACAGCGTGGTATCCGTGAAGCACCATAAAATGAGATATGCCTGAATTGGGACTCGAGTCAGCTCTGCCCGGTTCTTTTAAGACACTGCCTTATTACAGAGCAAAGGACTCACGAACTCTTGTGTAACAAGACTGTCATTTGATAGTAATGTTATATTAAACTCTTTGGGTCTACATGGCAATTAACTGAAGCCCTTGAGTGGAATCTTAGTGGCCTGAGAGAGTTAATGAACCTTCCATCCATTACATGGACATGAAAGAAACCTAGATAGTCCCAAAGTCATTTTATATTTAGTTTTGGAATTTGTTTTTGTCCATTCATTTGAATGTGGATGAGTCACAGATTGACCTCATACAAGTTAGCACACATTTGTTGGGGTGGATTCTGTTGTTTGTTTCTCTCAAATTTTCTGATCTTCAGTGTAGCAGCCAAGCTAGTACCATGCTTTTTAAAGTTTTATTTTTAAGTTTTTTTTCCTAGAGAAAGACTGCTGGCAGTGTGATTACAAGGCTTTACACTTTTCCCCCCCGCTCCAGAGCAAATAAATAAAAAGGAATACTAAGAAGGCAGTTTCTTTCAGAGGGAGAGTAGAACAGGAGAAATATTAACAAAACAGATCATAAGAAAAGTTCCAAGAAGGTTTTAAGTTGACAAAAAGTAAGATAAGTAAAATGCAATAAATTCTATTTGGAAACTTGTAAGGTTTTCAGTTAGATACTTCTTTATGGATAAAGAAGAGCTGCCTTTGTAGGAGCCCTGGTGGCACTGTTGGTAAGCCCTGTGAGGTTAGTGGTTCAAGCCCATCAGCTGCTCCACAGGATAAAGATGAGGCTTTCTGCTCCTGTAAAGATTGACAGCTCTGGGCACCCTGTGGGTCACTGTGAGCTGGGATGGACTCAGCGGCAGCGAGTTTGCTTTGATTTATAGGCCTCGGAGGTATCTGAATTTTAACATGTTAAAAGTTTATGTACTATTTCAGTTAGGTCTAGGTCTGGATAGTAAACATGGTTTGGCTATTAATTTAGGGCTATTTCTTAAATGCCTGCTCTACATATTTAAGTATCCTGTTTCATATTTAGATCCTGTAATTAGTAACTGATTCTGATTTTTTTTTTTTACTACATTTCCTAGTGTTCCACATATTTGTAGTTCACTACCGGAAAACTCCGTCTTCGACATCTGTTCTGAATTAGTCCCCCTTTCCAGTTATGTTTTCCTGTTTTGTCAATTGTGATGAGAATAAAATATATTTTTATATATATGTTATATATTTTAAAAATAATTGTATTGGGGTCTCGTACAGCTTTTAAAACACTCCTTACATCCACTGTGTCAAGCACATTTGTACATATGTTGCCATCATCATTTTCAAAACATTTTCTTTCTGCTTGAGCCCTTGGTATCAGCTCATTTCCCCCTCCCCCACCCTCTCTCCCTCCTGAACCCCTGATAATTTATAATTTTTTTCATGTCTTACACTATATTCTGCTATTTAAGATTTTTGGTGTATAACTTTAGTAAAATTGGAATAAGCATTCATGTTTTTCTAATCTGAAAATGAGTGTCTTATTTTGAATTCACATTTTATTAGGCCACTGTACATTTTAACTGCCTTTTAAAAAGCAGTAGAATAAACTGGCTAAACTTTCACCACTGTGTCGCCTGCTTTTATAAGCAGTTTATAGTTGTCAAATCAACTTTTCAGTGACTTTTCCTCATTTCAAAAACTTATTGAGAATGGCTTCTATTTTTTTCAAAATCTTTTAAAATGTCTTTTTGTTTAAGTCATGGTAGACATATGCTTTGAGATGAATATTCTTGGCAATGAATTTATTGAACACTTAGAGCACTTCTTGGCACAGAGCAGGTGCTCACTAAACAGTTGATGAAGAAAAAATGAAACCAGTTTTCAAGACGCTTCATTTGAAACATTTTATTTCTTTTAATCCCAACTAGCCTGGTGGACTGGCTAGCTCTTCTTAGATAGTTTCACTCAGGGACTAGTGAGAGAGGAGCAGCGGGCACCTGGTACACAGTGCGTCACTGTGCTGGTGCTATGACAGGACCCTTCCTGTCCCTTAGAGCTCAGCTGCAAAAGGGGAGGAGCTTCTGGAGACGCAGGTGCGGGGCAGAGGCCCCGAGTTCTACTTCTTTGTGCATGTTTGCGCTAAGGACACATTCAACCCCGCTACAGAATCGCTGCGCCACTTGTTGACCCCAGAGCCTCCCTAGATCAATCTCTGGCCTGCCTTTGTATTTGGCAGCACCACTTTTGCTATGAGACTTTCCCAAGGTTATGTTCTTTGCCCTTTTCTTCACCAACCATGGCCCCGGGCATCTGCAACCTGCTCACCAGGGAGTTCTTCACGTCTAGCCACCAGACTTCTAGTTCTCAACCTGCACATTGCTCTCTGGGTTTGGATGCTCCTCTTCAAGGCCTGCAAGGACAATAGTGACTTGTCTGCTTGCTGCCATAGACCCGGTAGCTGAAGGGTAGGCTAAGAACTTGGATGCTAGCTACTTACACTATTACATTTTGGAAAGGTGGGATTCATGATTCAAACAGCCAAACATTGAGAAGCGCAGTCTTTCCCTTCCTGATCCCCTCGACTCGGTTCCCATTCTTCCAGAGACATTAGCTGCACAGCCAAGCCAGTAGAAATAGCAACCCTGTTCTCCCTTCCTGTTGTACACAGATGGAAGCTTATTATTGTGCTTTTTTTCACTTAACAACAAACTTCAGAGTTCTTTTCTTACAGTGGAACAATATTTCAGATACATTTCGCTTAACACATCTTGGAGTTCTATTCCGTAGATATAGGCACACCTCATTTTATTACACTTGCTCTATTTTGCTCTGCAGATAATGTGTTTTTTTCCCCCCCAAAAACTGAAAGTTTATGGCAGTCCTGCATCCGGCAAGTTTATATGGGCACGGTTTTCCCAACAGCATGTGCTGCTTTCATGCCTCTGTGCCACATTTTAGTGATTCTCACCATATTTCAAACCTTATCACAATGTACCGCCCTCTTTGTAGACGACCTAAACCACATCAAGCCCGCTGCCACCTGGTTGATAAGGATAAGGATACACAATGGCTTTATGCAGGGTTTCGGAGACTACTCACACTTTTCAGGGTAGCAAGCCTTCGCTTTCTCTTGGGGAGCAGCTGGTGTTTTGACCTGCAGAGCTGGCGGTTAGCAGCAGTGCTTATCCAAAAGTGCCACCAGGGCTCATTGGTAGTTTGATGTCAGAAACGCACTGCCATCGAGTCAGTGCCAACTCATAGCAACCCTGTAGGACAGGGTAGAACTGCCCTGTCGGTTTGAAACTCTTCAAAGGGAGCCTCATCTTTCTCCCTGGGAGTCACTAGTGGTTTCAAATTGCTGAGCTTGCAGCCCAATGCATCACCACTACGCCATCAGCGCTCCAGTAGTTTGATAGGTACTGCCAAATTACCCTCTATAGGGTTCCTGCAAGCTAGACCCCCACCAGAAATGTGTGAGAGTGATTGCCCATAGGTTTGTCAATAAACTATTGTTGAGTTTTTGGCATTTTCCGATCTGATTGGTGAAAAATATTATTTTAGTAGGATTTTAGCAGCCCTGGTGGTGCACTGGTTAAAATGTGTAGCTGCTCACCCAAAGGATAGAGGTTTGAACTGCAGGAGAAAAGGCCTGGCAGCCTGTTCCCACAGGGATTACATTACGTCTAGGAAACTCGATGGGAGCCCGTTCCACTTTGTCGTATAGATTTGCTGTGATTTGGAATCAACTTAATAGCACATAACAGTATTATAATTTGCATTTCCCTGAGTTAATTTTTTTTTCATGTACTCTATCTTTATCCCCCACCTCCTTTGGGTTTAAAGATCATTTTGCTGTTTATAGTAGGGAGATTTTCCCTTTGTGATAAGTAGGAGCTGTAACACTTCCTTTTCCTGATTTGTGATTTGCTGTTTGACTCTGGTATTTTTACTGTGTGTGTGTGTGTGTGTGTGTGTGTAGTACAGTTACATCTGTCTTTTCTCTTATGGCTTCTGGATTTTGTGTCAGATGTAGGAAAGCCTTTCCCATTCCGAGGTTACGAAAGAATTTTCTGTTTTCTGTTACTTTTATGGTTTCACATTTTACCTTCAGATTTTGGGTCCCTATTTCTCAGTGTCTGGGGTGAGGATACAGCCTGCTTCTCCTTTTTTTTTTTTTTTCAAAGTGACTACTCAGTTACCCCAACCCCATTTGTGATGGGTGCACTTCTGTATTGTTTCTGTATATTGATTCACCGACTTTGCTGTGGCTGCATATGAATCTGGTTCTCCTTTCCTTCCTACAGCACCCCTCTCTAATGGCCAAGATGTCTTCCTCCACGGCACCGTGCAGTCTTCCTCAGCAAAGCCACCAGGCTGCCACCAGTTTCTGTTTGAATGAATACAGGCTGCGCCTTATGCACTCCTCAAGATTTTCCATTGAGCAATGAGTGACTGGCTAAAAGGAAATCCTGACTAGAAGCAGTGCCCTCAGAAGACTGTTCAGAGGGGTCTTCTTGCTCTCTGTAGTGGTACCACCCAGGGAGTTCAGAAGCTGAAGGCCCACCATTTGGGTTCTTTATTCCTGCGGCAATACAATTCAGGTGTAAATACCTCTACTCTACCACCTCTACTTTTGTTTGACACTCTGGGATATTAAACAACAACCTACTGCCACTGAGGTGATTCCAACTTCGTGACCAGGAGCCCTGGTGGTATCGTAGTTACTCATCGGGCTGTGATCCGCATGGTCAGCCGTTTGAGACCACCAGCAGGTCCGTGGGAGAAAGACTGGACTGTCCACTCCTGTAAACAGTTACAGTCTCGGATATCCACAGGGGGTTGGTATGCATCAGCATGGGCTCGGTGGCAGAGTGAGGACCCCGTAGGACAGGGTGGAACTGCTCCCTAGGGTTTCCAAGGCAAGAAAACTTCACGGAAGCAGACTGCTTCATCTTTCTCCAATGGAGTGTCTGGTGGATTCCAAACCGCTAGTGCTTAACTCACTGCACAACTAGGGCTCCTTATGTCCTGTAATTTGGGATACTCACTGCCATTGATTCAATTCTGACTCTTGGTGGCCCTATAGAACAGGAGAGAACTTCCCCTGTGGGTTTCTGAGACTGTAACAGTTCACAGCAGTAGAAAACCTTGTCTTTCTCCCGTGGAGTTGGCTGATGGATTTGAATTGCTGACCTCGTGGTTAGCAGCCCAATTTGTAACCACAATGCCACCAGGACCCCTAATTTGGGTTAGAGAACCATGATATATATAAAATCTTGATTGCTCATTGGGCAGTGCCCAGCTCCAGGACATAATTTAATGGGAAAGTGGTTCTGGATGGATGAATTCGGGAAGCTACCTCCTCAATCTGAAGCTGAAGCCAACTCAGTTTTTTTTGTCGTCCAAGAAACATAGGGAAACCCCAGCATTGCCTTCCCTCTGAGTGGGTGTCCAGGCAGATAGATGGAATTGAAACCACTTGGTGCTTTACTGACTTTAAGTTAAATAGTCTGGGCTTACAGTCCTCCATAAAAATCCTTCCTTCCTCTCCCAACCTCTGCCCCAGGTGAGCTTTCCCACGGTCGGTTCTCTAGACCATCTTTCCTGTTTCTTAGTGAACCTGCCGTGGCTCCTGTTTCTCATCTGTGCATTCAGACTTTCTCCTGCTGCTGTAGCACACACTTTGATTAATAGCACTTTTTGAAATTGTGGTAAAATGTGCAGACCATACCACTTGCCATTTTAATCCTCTGTAAGTGTACAGCCGCACTCACAATGTTGTACAGCCATTCCCGCTATCTGCTCTCAAAGCTTTTCCACCATCCTAAGCAGAAACTTGTAGCCCTTGAGAAATAACCTAGCTCTCCAGCCTCCAGGCCCACTGCAGCCACGCATCTACTTTTTGTCTCCCTGCATTTATCTGTTCAAGATATTTCATATAAATGAGATGATACAATAGTTGTCCTTTTGTGCTGAGCCTGTTTTGCTTGATATACTGCTTCAAGGCTCACCGATATTGAAGCATGTATTCAAAATCCATTCCTTTTTAGGAATGTATAATATCCTATTTAATGTGAATCTCACATTTTGTTTATCCATGCATTTGTTGATCGACACTTGGGCTGCTTCTACCTTTTGGAAATTGTGACTGATACTGCAGTGAACAGTGGTGCACTAGTGTGTGTGTGAGTGCTTGCTTTCTTGGCTGTACACACAGAAGTGGAGTTACTGGGTTGGTAAAAAGTGGCTAGGGCATCTGACCTCTACTGCCTTCAGAAAGTGGAAGGAACATCAAGACCAGTAGTTGTTCAAGGCTGATTCCTATGAAGCAGAGGCCAGGCATATGGCCTCTCCATCCTTTTTTTACCAACTCAGACACAGCCAGCTCTCCCACAGCACTTGCTAGTCCATGCTGGGTTCAATAATTTGTTGCAATGGCCACACATAACTCAGACTCACAATTATGGGGTTTATTAGGGACATAAAAGGTTCCATTCTAGGATCAGGAAGGACCCTGGACACAGTTCTTGACTAAGGACAACTTCAACTGTATTTGCCCACAGGCATCTCTCCAGGTCTTTGCCTCCAGCCCCTCAGCCTGGCCCCTGTCTTATTCAGGCAAGTGCAAAGATCATCAGCTCCACCAATATGTGTACAGGGGCACTCCACTCCGCCAGAAAGACTCTTGCCCGAAGATGCTTAATTCTCTTGCTCCATGGGTTGGTTGGCACGCCAAGCTTTGTGGACAAATACCTAGAGGCATTCCACTCCACCAGCCAGTTGCCTGCTCGAAGTTGCTCAGCTGTTCTGCTCTGGGGCCCAGGCAACCCGCTGAACCATCTCCTGCTGATCTCTGGTTCTGCTGCTGCTGTTTTTCTGTCATTGCTTCTTGCTGTCTTTTCTTTCTCCAATGTTACATCCCTCTCTCTTTCCTGGTTCTAGGTCAGGTTGTCTGCATGGGGATCTGCAGATCCGAAGAATAAGCGCCAATCCAGATTCTCCTTGGTGGTAGTGAGGTCCCATTCAAACCTCTCACCCATACTCATTATCACTGAGTTGATTATGACTCAGAGCAACCTTGTAGGACAGGGTAGAACTGCCCCTGTGGGTTTCTGAGACTGCAAATCTTGGCGTGAGGTTTTTTTTTTTACCTCAAAGCAGCTAGTGATTTCAAACGGATGACCTTGAGGTTAGCAGCCCAATGTGTAACCATTACACTACCAGGGCTCATTTGAAACCTAGCAGATGGCAACACTGACCAATCCCCTCAGTGGGTTTTCCACGTACTTCATTTGCATTATTAGCAAGCTGTTCAGTTCCCTTGGTGGACCCCAAGCACCTTATTTGCACAGTCCCACCCAGTCATTCAGTGGAACTTACAAGACTGGGGAGAAAGGCCACAGGACAGCAATCCATCCCGCTGCAGGGCCATGCTTACCTTTCTGAGGCAGTTTGTAAATGAAACCATTCTGCCCAGACGTTCTGAGGAGCTACTTAAGGAGCCTAGTTTCTGAGATCCCGTGTGACTCTGCTTATATATAAAATATAAATTTCAGTTCATTCTTGATTTATATTATTTGTGCATGTGAATTGGCAGGCAAACATGAAGAGAGGGAAGGAATTCGATTGGGTTCTCCCTGCTAGAAAAAGGAGGCATTGCCACTGAGCAAAAGAGGTTTGCTCCGAAACAGGATTAGCAAATATCTGCAATGGCTTGTGCTTGACCCTGAGTGTGTGGTTGTTCTTGATGGACTTGGCCTTTCTCCAGAGACTAGTCATCCCTGGTAGCATCCTCAAAGTCAGTGAGGTGAAGTCTTGCCACCCTTACTCTTAAGGAGGATGTTGACGATGAAAAGTACTTCTTCCAACTCGGATTTGTTCGTTGTTCTGGCAGGGCATGGTATAATCAATATTCTTCACCAACGCCATAATTCAAATGCATCAATCCCCCCGCCCCGCAGTTATTTATTGGAGCCCTGGTGGCAGGAGAAAGACTAGGTTTTCTACTCCTGTAAGCAGTTACAGTCTTGGAAACCCCGAAGGGGTCGCTATGAGGTAGTACTGACTCGATGGCAGTGCATTTGGTTTTCAGTTTGTTGGCATAGTAGGTTAAGTGTTGGCCCACTAACTACCAGGTAGGCGGTTCAAACCCAACAGCTGCTCCATTTCCAGGAGAAAGAAGCTTTACACCTTAAGAACCCTACAGGGCAGTTCTATCTGTTTAGGATGACTGTACTGAAGTCATTCCAAAGGTAGTGAATGATTCATTGTCTGGTTTCCACCTGCTTATGAGGTATCTGAAAACAGCATGGCTTGGATCAGGTAACATCTTAGTCCTCAACGAGACAGTTTTGCTTCTTCACTTAGGAGGTCTTTTGCAGCGGACATCCCCAATGCATTACTTCATTTGTTTTCTTGACTGATGCTCTGATGGGCATTCACAGAGCACGCTTTGTCATTGAGTCCAGACTTAGCTGTAGAACCCTTTTCAAAACACCTTCTCGCCAGTTACATCCGTTGAGGTTGCTAAGGGAGACAAACCTATTTACCATTTTTACTCCAAAAAGTAGCACAAAAGTTTTTGTCGTTTTAGATAATTGACCAAGAAAGTTATAGTAAAATATTTCATAACTGATAAATTGATGGGGATTAATACATGGTGTAAGCAAAGAGTAAGACTCTGAATCTCAGGCAAATCTGAAAACCACATAAGTAGGATCACGGTAACAGTGTAACTAGGCTTGCTGGAGAGAAG
Organism: Echinops telfairi; assembly: GCF_000313985.2. Classification (NCBI taxonomy): domain Eukaryota; kingdom Metazoa; phylum Chordata; class Mammalia; order Afrosoricida; family Tenrecidae; genus Echinops; species Echinops telfairi. Next base: position 4,313,185 of record NW_022111310.1, on the reverse strand, counting down.
CCAGTGACGCTATAATACACATTATGAATTGGCCATCTGCAGTCGCCATGATTGACTGCAGTCCAGGCAGAGCTGGCTCATCCCATTTCCCCTGCCAGTGAAGGGTTGGCGGGGGAGGGGTGGCATAGACAACATGTTCTGGTCCATGAGATGTTCAAGGGAAGTCTGGAGGAGGGTTAAGCGCTTCTAGGAAGGATTTTATTATTCCTAAAAAAAGAGTGAGTGAAAAGATGTTTAGTCTGAATGTGAGGGGCAGAACTACTCTAGTCATCTTGGGACAATGAGAGAGACCCTCTCTCATTGTTTGGGGGCCGGAGACCCTGGGTGGTGCAGATGATCAAGTGCTTGACTGACCAAAACGGTGGTGGTTTGAACCCACCCGAGTCTCAGAAGAAAGGCCGAGCAGTCTGCTTCACAAAGGTCACAGTCAGTGACAGCCCTGCATTTGTCATTAATTCCTGTCTCAGCCCTTTCTGCCAAAAGGACACACCTGTCTCTGGGAAATCCGGCCAGAGTGCTCCTTAGAGTCAAGGATGGCACGGCTTCCTCTTCCATACTTGGGACGTGCTGTCAGGAGAGTCCAGTCCCTGGAGAAGGACCTCATGCTTGGTGAAGTGGAGGCGCATGAAAAGAGAGCCAGGCCCTCAGCCATGGATTGACACCATGGCTGCAACAATGATGAAACATCACAGCGATTGTGAAGATGGTGCAGTTTCCTTCTGTTGTGCTGAGGGTTGCTATGGGTCAGACCCAGCTCCATGGCCCCTAACAGCAACACAACAAGCTCTTTCACGGTATTAGTGTGATTCCTATGAAATTATGTGAACATAACAAATGAACCACCACCCCCCCCGCCTTTTTTTTTTTTTTTAAGAATACTCAAGCTTGGCTGGATTTTATAATTCTTTTCTAGTGAAATACATCTCAAGTGTTTAGGATCGGGTCTGTGCTGCTTGTTAGTCTGTTTGTAGAAAGGCATTGGAGTAGGATGTCGAGCACAGTAGTACAAATTGATTTTGGTGGCATCCTAAGGGTTGACAAGGAAGAAGGGGCCACACAACAGGAAAGGGAGAAATAATGGTCAGAATGTGGATCAGCTACCAGAGATTGTGCTGAGCCAGAGGAGGGGAAAGAGAAACCAGTAAAAGAAACACTCCCCTCTAGTGGCGAGGTGCCAGGCCCTGCGCTTGGTCGCTCAGATGGATGACTGGGGAAGGGGTGGCTTCTTAGGATGTGCCTAAGGAGGATGCTGACCAAGAGTTAGAATTCTTAGGGAAGCGTCTTACCTCAAGCTGCATTCATCGAGATGATTAAACCGTGTCGCAGAATCATATCTTTTCACTCTTGATATGATATCGAGTGTCTCAAAAATGGAGAGGCTAGGACCAGGTTCATGGTTTACTTTTATGTAGGTCCTTTTGTGATCATAAAAATTTGGAAACTAGTGGTGCAGGATTTCTTACTGGTCTGAGATGATACAGAGCCCACTTCTATAATCCCATTGTCAAGGGGCCATGGGGAAGCCTCGAGGGTTGTGGATAATGCCAAAGAGAATAGTATCCATCTTTATTCATACATAATAGTGGTTATAGATTTTCTAAGTATTATTTTGGGAAAATTTCAGTGAAGATCCTGAGAACCAAATGTTTCATTTGCATCTCAAGTGATTTAATGGATAGCTATGGAAAGGAATTGGAATGATATTGTTAAAATATATTACCCACAATTCAGTGGTCTAGTAGGACCATCTAATGAATTTTTGAAGGGCATCGCACCTTAAGAATGCATGCTGTTGATGATGATGATTGTTTGTCACATTTATGTACAGTGAACCCTCGCCACTTCGTGCTTCGACTTCCGCGGCTTCACTCTATCGCGGTTTTTGCATAACAGCGCATGCTCTGTCATTACTGTCACTGATTGGCTCATACTGTACACACTTGATGCCATAAATAATATAATAAATAATTGTAACGTCCAAAATGTTTTATTGTATTTTCCCTTTTTCATTTAATAAATTGGGTAATACGAGTGTAATGGTGACTAAAGGATGTTTTTTCATGTCCTCTATGCTCTAACTACGAAAATATTTGATTTACAAATAAGGAATCCTATTTCGTGGAATTTCATTTATCACGGTAGGGTCTAGAACCGGTTAACCGCGATAAACGAGGGTTTACTGTATCTTGAATTCTGTTGATGTTTTTACTGTTTTGACTTCTGTGTAGGAGAAATTATTTTTTTCTTTAGGAGAAGTTCTTTTACATTTACTGAAAGATCTCTGAAGAGGCAAAATTTCAGAGAATAAAAAAGTTCATGGTACTTTAGAGTAAAACTAAGAAGAAGAAAAAAATCACATCAGTCTGAATTACAAAAGTATCACTTCTTTATTTCTAGTATCCACATTGCTTGCTTTGAAGAAAGAAATTGGAAACTTGCAGCGGAGAGCTTCTCCATAGTTTGGAATATGTTTGGTGAAGTTTCTTGTGAAATAACAGAAAACATGTTTTTCTCAGAAAGCACACACTGCTGCATGGGTGTGGTCGATTAGTTAGGATATTATTTCTTTTCATACATTGTGGAACTCAAATCTTTAGTTTATGGTTATATTGGGGGAAAATACACGTTGTTTCAGAAGAACTTGGTCTAGCACTAGATCAGGATCTACCTGTCGGGGACAGACAGAAGTATGAGGAAGAGGCTATTAACATGCTCCTGCTTAGCTGAGAAAAACTCAGTGTAGAAAAATTAAGGTCAGCTGGAGAAGGAATTGTGATTTTGTTAAATGAGTTCACGATATTGCTGAAAGTAGATCGGCTAGAATTGATTTAATATATATGGGGACACTAAACCAATTAGACAGTCTCTTTACTGAATTAGTGCGACAGGAGAAGATACCTGGAAGGAAGTGAAGTAGAGGATATGGTTAGGAGTCATTAGACCTTATTCGTTAAACCCTAGCACCGAAGAAATGCTAAGCACAGTAGCCACAGCTTAATTCTATAAATACTATTTGAAATTAATAACCGATAGAGGATTGGCATTGCAAAGATTAGCGCACATATTGATGTGTGCAGAGTTGCAGTAAGTGGGTTTGAATAAATGGCGCTACCAACTTCCTTTGGAATTCCAGATACGGTAGAAGAGTCAGGATTGCATGGGATTTGCGTTTTCTGAGTGTTCTCACGTACATGATCTCATTTGATTATCACAAGAATGCTAGGGAATAGTACAACAGTTTTATTATCTTTAGGCAAAAACAAACAAAAACCAAACTGCAATTGGAATTCAGGTTAATAGGCTCATCAATAAGCAAATGGACTAAATGGCGGAGTGGGACTTGAACCCAGCGCTTCCCACCAAAATGCCTTTCAGTCATTCACTGTGTTAGTTTCTGCCCGAGTACCACAGAGGGGGAGGCCTAACGCTGCAGAAATGTATTCAGTTGCAGTTCTGGAGGCCGGAAGTATATAGGCCAAGTGCGGACGGCCACGCTCATTCTGGAGGCTCCAGGGGGACTGGCTCTCTGTCTCCTTCAGCTGCTGATGGTGTGGTCCTTCCTTGATCTGTGGCCTCATCACTCCAATCTCTTGGCCTCATGGTCACCTGACCTTTTCTTCTTCTGGTCAGCATCTTCTGTCTCAACCCCTCCCTATCCTCATCTTATTACCAAGGGAAGTTCTTTTTGTTCTGTGCCATGATTATTGCTTTCGCCAGTAGGGCCTTGTCTCCTGTGCCTTGTTGGCTGTACACTGAGGCTTTGAGCCCTCTTCTCCAGTTCTTTTCGTTCAGGATTTCTATTTCCTTTTAAGTTTTGCTCTGGCTTACTTAATAGTCATTTGATTTTTTTCAGATAAGAACTTTGTTCTTCAAAAGAATGTGATCTGTTCCATTGTTTACTTCTTCAACTTCAAATTAACATTTATAAATCATGTTTTGAGAATTCCCCAATCTATTATTGTTTGTTTCTGTTTACTTTGTTCAGCAGCATCTAAAAAATAGCATGGCCAAGTAAACATGGTTTATTTTAGGAATGGAAGACTATTTCAGCATTAGGAAAAACTGATGTTTTAGATCACTTTAATAGATCAAAGGAGGAAAATCTTAGGATCATTTCCAAAGATACTGCGCCAGTATTTGATAAATCAATATCCATTTCGATTAAAAACAGACCAAAAAAACATCTCCTAGTGATCCAGGAAGTGAAGGATACTTTGTAACAGTTAATGTCATATACTTAACATTGAAATATTGGAGCGACATTTCCCCAGGGGAGTTTATTTTTAAAGAGGTAATACAAGATGTTATAGCCACAGTGGTGCCTTAGCACAGTAGGGTTGTATTTCTCCCATGTGTAATTGTTGACTGTGGTTGTGTCTGGTAGATGAACAGTTTTTCTCAATCCAGTGAGTCAGTGATCAGGGTCTTTCCAGTCGTGTGGCCTGCCAGCTCTGAGGGGCTTGAAATTTGTTTCCAGCTGGTGGAAAGATGAGAGAGGGGAGAATGTATGGCCTCTTCTCAGTGCCCTTGGTCTGGACATGACACATTGTTTCTGTTCCCATTCCATTGGCCTGAACGACACATGACCTGAATGTAGGTAGGTATGTCTGGCCTAAGGGGAGACAGGCATGGGAGCCGGCATGTGGGCAGCCACAGGGCAAGGAGTAGATGTTTCCTTGGTAATTGGCAGGAATGGAAGCTAGAGCCACCTGGATGGAAGGCACTTGGATAACAAATGTCGGATTTTAAAAGATATGCATCCTTCGACCTCAAGATCTGGCTTCTATCAATTTTTCCAACGGATGCATTCTCAGATGTGTGCATCTTTACATCTTACACATATACGTAAGCTCCCACACAGCCCACTGCCATCAAATGAATTCCAGCTCTGGGGTGGGGGCGTTCCAAGGCTTGGCAAACCTTTGTAGGAGCAGACCGCCTCATCTTACGCTTGGTGTGTTCCGTCGAGCCGCTGCCAACGAAAGGAAACTGCCTGGTCCTGCACCCCCCCCCCCCCCCCCCCCCCCCACCCAGGATGGGTCCTAGCTTTGAGCCCATTGTTGCAGCCCCTGTGCCAGTTCATCTCCTGGAAGGCCTTCCTCTTTCGCTGCCCCTCCACTTTACCAAGCGTGATGTCCTTCAGGGACTGGTCTCGTCTGGTAATATGACCAAAGTACATGCGATGAAGTCTTGCCATCCTTGCCTCTAAGGGATATTCTGACTGTACTTCTTTCATGACTCTAGGGAATAGTACGATGGATTTTATTATCTTTTGGCAAAAACAAAAACCAAATTGTGCAATTGGATCTCAGGTTAATAGACTCATCAATTAGCAAATGGACTAATGATGGGAGTGGGACTTGAACCCAGCGCTTCCTACCAAAGTGCCTTTTTGGCAGTCCATAGCAATTGAAAATACCATAACCTGGGTCAGGTGTACCTTGGTCCTTAAAGTAACATCCTTGTTTTTAAAAGTAACACTCTAAAGAGAGATTGTGCAGCAGATTTACTTAATGCAATGTGTCCTTTGATCTCTTGACAGCTGCTTCCATGAGCATTGATTGTGGATTCAAGCAAGGTGAAATTCTTGACAACCTCAGTCTTTTCTCCATTTACCATGATGTTGCCTATTATTGGCCCTTAGCACTATTAAAATAGTAATTTAAAACAGATATATCCGGTAGGTGTATCAAAGGAAACTTAAGTAAATTAATCATTATGTGAATCAGAGAAATGAGGTATGTGCACCAGTGTGAGAACAAAACAGAGGTAGGAAGAACGTATAGGCACACTGCTCCCATTTATATTCATGAAATATGTGTGGAAAGATCACGTGAAACTGGCAACTGGTTAGACCTTTAACAGTGGATAGACAGAGAGAGAAGCTTTTGTTGCATATTCTTTTGCATCCAATCAAGCCAATGTAGAAGTCAGTTGTAGCAGTATAGTAAATAACATGGAAAGATGGTTGTAATAAAGTGTCTGAAACAAGTGTACTGAAAAGTATGAACAATCTGGTCTTTTAAAATTATAAATAAAACGGCACATATAAAATGCTAAGAGCGATGGTGTGTTTTTTCGATTTTATGGGGTTTTTTTCCTATCATGGGCATGCATGTATCGTCCTTGTAATTTAAAGATATTCTTTTTACCAAGAATCCCACAGTGGATGTTTTCCCTAGGAGTCTCAGTTGACCCTGTCCTGGAGCCTTTTCCCCGTTCCTCCTGTTAAGATTAATGACTACCCCCTTTTCTGATTCTGTGCTTAAAATATCAAACATTATCACACTCTGCAATACACGTATCCACATTTAGCTCACCTACTTGTAAACTCTTTGAGGACCTTGATCATATCAAATTCATCTAGGTCCCTCTTTTTGTGCCTAGCACACAGCAGGCCTTTCCCCTAACAGATGTGTGGTAAGTAGCCCAATTGACATTGAAAGTTGGGTATGTAAGATAGCACAGTGCTTGTGCCCTTCTGGGATGCACCCTGTGTTTAACACTGCACCAGATAGCACCAATTCTTGTAGATCCCAGCGGTTCATTAAACAAAAGCAAAACAAAGCAACCAACTAACCAAACACCCTCACTTGGTTCTGTCAGTGTTGATTCTGACTCATGGAGAGTAGAATCTCTCCGTAGGGTTTTCTTGGCTGGACTCTATGGAAGCAGGTCTCCAGGCCTTTCTTCTGCAGTTTTGTTGGCTGGGTTCAAACTACCAGCCTTTAGGCTAGTAAAGAGCAAACCGTTGGTGCCACCCAATGAAGCACACCATGGCCTAAAGATTGTCCTTTCCACAGTGACATTGCTTATCCCTGGGGATCTTTGGATTCTAACTGGTCACGGAGGAGACGAGCCAGTCAGGGTGCGATGTAACAACGATGAGAAGTACAACTTTCCTCTAGTTCCTAAATGTTTCCTCCCCGCTCCTACTACCATGACTCGAATTCGACCTTGCAAGTCTGGCTAGACCAGAGGAGGTACACTGGTACAGATAGGAACTGAAAATACAGGGAATCCAGGGCAGATGAGCCCTACAGGACCAGCGGTGTGAGTGGCAAAACAGGGAGGGTAAAGGGAGAATGAGTAGGAAAGAGGGAACCGATTCCAAGGAACTATATGTGACCTCCTCCCTGGGAGACAGACAACCGAAAAGTGGGTGAAGGGAGACGTCGGACAGGGCAAGATATGACAAAATACCCATTTATAAACTATCAAGGGCTCATGCGGGAGGGGGGAGCGGGGAGGGAGGGGAAAAATGAGGGCCTAATGTCGGGGGTTTAAGTGGAGAGAAAATGTTTTGAGAATGATATACAAATGCGCTTTACACAATTGATGTGTGTATGGATTGCGATAACAGTTGTATGAGCCCCTAATAAAATGTTTTAAAAAAATGCTAAAAAAAAAAAGAAATATGGAAAACATAAAAACCAGCAGTGAAAAATAAGTGTAACAAAACCAACCTGCTGGTGACACGTGGCCCATCTTCTGGTTAAGGTGAATGCACTGTATTTGAGACTTCTATCAGAATGTCTTGAGAGCAATCTCTTCGTGTTTTTCTCCATTTTCATCTTTTTTCACAAGCCCTCTTTGTACACATAGCTGTGTTTTTCAGGTAAACAAGGTTTAGTTATGAGCGGATGTCAAAAAATAGAACTGGAAGCTGATAACATTACTTGCAACAATATGGATTAAAATGGAAAATTGCTTGAGAATAATTGACTAATGTTTTGGCCCCTGTAGTCCCCAGTTTCATTGCCACCCTTGACTTATCTCCTATCTGTCTTCTCTGTGTTCTTGGCACAGACGAGAACTTACTGTACCCCAGAGTATCCTTCTAGAGTCTTCCCTCAAGCCATTTCTTCTTGGAAGTCCTCTGCAGAGATCCACTGATTGTTGTACTAGTTTTCTGTCAAGAGTCACTGCATAGGTCACCTCCTCAGAGAAGTCCTCCAGACCCTCCCCAGGCAATTTCTCTCATCTTTGTATTAATTAACCCTACCTTGTATTACAGCCTTAATTACAGTTTGCTCATTCACTCTACATCATTGTGGAATGCGACCACATTGTTCTGGGATTTGGGGTAATCACAAAAACCAAACTTACTGCCAACGGGTTGATTCTGACTCACGGCAACCCTATCTCTACAACAGCAGATACAATGCCATCAAGTTTATTCCATCTCATAGTGACTATATAGGGTCACTGTGGTTTCCCAGATTGTAAATCTTTGCAGGAGCAGAAAATCTCATTTTTTTTCCAGCTAAGAGACGGGTGGGTTTGAATTGCTGACCGTGTGCTTCGCGGTCCACTGTGCAACTCCCTACGTCACCAGGACTCTTCTCAAGAAGCTCACAGGATGATGGAGGAGGCAGATAAGTGAAAACATCTTGGTAAAGGTAGAAAGGGGGATGTATGAGGCTTCTTCGGTGAACCATCTAATCTCACGGGATGGGGAATTCCAGGAAGAGTTGAGTTGAATATCGAACATGGTGGGAAATGGGGGTGGGAAAGGGAATTTTCCAGCTGGATGGAATAGCGGGTTGTAGGACATGGTGGTATTAAATATCTGGCACTCTGAAGGATGAGAAGTAGCACAGCATAGCTGTGGCATAGCAGGGGGGAAGGGACAGGAAATGAGGCCAGAAAGGTAGGAAGGGGTGGACTCAGCTTTTGTGTCCAGCTAAGACGGTGAGCTTTCTGTGGAGCTTTTGGGGGAGCCAAACAGTCTTGAATTGCATGACATGCCTGATGATAAGAACATTTTATAGGTAATTTTAGTACCTTAGCACCTAATACAGTGCTTACTACATCCCTAGGTTCAGTGAAATGAAATTCCCTGGGTGCTGCCTTGGTCTTTTAAGGGAATGGGTTAATCTGAACTAATAATAGCAACATGGCTACTGAGTCCAGAGAATATCTTACAAAGTCACCCTGTAGAAGTCAGTCGGCTGACATCTGGCATTCTGTGCCAAGTCTTGACCCTTTATTCACCTTCTCCATACTCCCTTGGATTTTTCCAACTTTAGGACCCAAGTGGGCGTCTTACGTTGGAGGATGTTGTGCAAACCACATGCGTCGAGAAAGTAATTTACATTTTTCCTTTCTTAGCTTCTGGAACATCAGTGATTCCATCCTCCCACTTCTATTGGGCAGGAATTGAGGGATTCTCCGTATGCTCCCTTATTTCCCAAATCCACCACACACACACACACACACACACACACACCACTTGCACCACTGGGACATGAAAGGGGCATAGACCCAGGAGTGCACAAACAAGTGCAGCTATGTTTTTCACTTGCCCGAAAATCCGGGGAAACCAAAATGCTCTCCAGTAGAAAGTTGAGATGTGTTAATACTCAGGAACAGAACACCATACCCCCGAGTATCAGGATATATCATTTACAAGCGTGAAAAATTGCTCACCAAGATAGAACCCAGTGTAGATCATAAAGTGAGCCGCAGTAAATTTCAAAGAATTAAAATGTTAAGACTGTGCCCTGAACATACCAATTATTCTAGAAACCAACAATAAAATACCTAGAAACCCCTAAATATTTGGAAATTAAACAACATACTTCTAATAGGATTACCTACCAAGACAATCCTTTGAAATGAATGACAGTGGAAATTTATAAGATGCAGATAGATAAGATGTAGAGGGAAATATACACCTTTAAATACTTGTATTCAATACTGCCTGATGTGTTTGAACTATGGAATGATATGACATCTGTATTAGCTCCCAGTAAAATGGTTTTGAAAAAACATAATAAAAGTACTTGTATAATAAAGGAAATAAAGTATGGAATTCAAGTTTCCACCTTAAGAAATTAACAAAAGGAAGATCAAATGATATTCAAAGTACTAGGAAGAAGCCAATAAGGAAAGAGCAAAACAACAACAACAACAGCAGCCAGATAGAAAAGCAATAAGTAGCAGGGACAATGAAGAAAGCTAAAAGCAATATAAGCAGTTTAATAAAACTGATGCAGAGAACACATAAATTATCAGTATTCAACATGACAAATATAGAGATAGGTCATACTGATATTAAAAGGATAGGAAGGGAATATTATAAAATATGACAAATTAGACATGTTCTTGGATTCCTTGAAAACACAGTTTCCCAAAGCTCCATTCAGATGGACTGTGAAAACCAAAGCAGCATCGTATGTGTTTAAAACGCTGGGTTTACAGCAGGAAAACCCATAGGAAGCGCAAGGTCCAGGTGGTTTCTCTGGTGACTACCATTGAACTGTAAGAAAGAGACAATATGAATGTGAAACAACCCTGGCAAGCGGAGAAGGAGGGCACACTCCCAACCATTCTGTGAGGCAAGCATCATTAAGACACTGAAGCCCGAGGACATCAAGTTCAGGAAAACATTGCTGCTAGAGAGATACTCCGTATGAGCATAGACACAAAATTGTTAGTTAAATATTATCAAATTGAGTCCAGCAATGTGTACCAAGGAGAATACACCACAATCAAGCAGGATTTATTTCAGGAAAACAGTACTGAGTTAATTCAAATATCAATGTATTTTGAGGTAACAGACTAATGAAAAAAACAAACCATATTCTTCTCTCAATAAATACAGGACAAGCATTTGACGACATTCAACAGTACTGTTGGTGACACTTTCAGCAAACTAGGAAGAGAAAAAAATTCTTCACATTAATAAAGGGCATCTATCAACCCCCTGAGTTACCATGCTCTTTACCACTGAGATGCTGGCAGCCTTTCTTCCTGAAGGGGAGCAAAGTGAGGCTTTCCTTTCTAATGGATTCTACTCGGAATTGCACAGTATTGGACTGGAGCTTCTCACAATTGCTACAAGGCAAGAAAAAGAAATAAAATTCTAAAGCTTGAACAGGACAAAGTAAAACACTCCTTTTCACCTAAAATGCTTCCCTAGGTAGACTTCTGCAAAGAATCTGCACAACAGTTACTAGAGTGAATAAATGAATTTAGAAAGGTGTCGAGATTCAACCTAGAAAAATCAGATGTGCTTTTAGACATCAGCGATAAGAAATTGGAAAAGACAATTAAGAACAGAATTATATATTCAAGAAGTTTTTTTTTAAAACACACCAAATGTCTTAGAGATGTCTCACTGACCCAAACATGAAATCAAATCTATAAAGTTCCTAAAGAAAGCACAGGAGAATCTCTTTACAAAGCTAGGTCAGGCAAGATGTGGGTATAAATATATTCCACATAAAGAAAAGTAGTTCATTAGGCCCATCCTCTGAGGACTGCTGTGTGGGCTTGAACACACAGCTTTGGGTTCACCGGGGAAGACTCAAATCATGTGCCCACCCCGAGAGTATAAAGGAGAGGGAGGGACTTCAAAAAGTTTGTGGACAAATGAAATTAAGTCAAAGGAGTTTGTCCATGAACTTCTTGAAGCTCCTGTCGTGTATATATTTTTCCAGTTAGAAATGCACATCAACCAGTTAGAAAATATAGTAGAAAAAAGATTCCTTTCACAAACAATAAAAAGCAAATCGGAATTCATTTGGCAAGAAATAGGCCGAACTATAAGAAGAGAACAACAGAGTTTTTCTGGGGACCAGGGAGCTTTGAATAAGTGTCAACACAGACCATACTTAGAGTCGAAAGGCTGAAAAAATTCAGTTGCCTCCAAATGACTCCACAGATTAAATTCTAACCCTAAAATCTCAGTGATGGGTTTTGGGAACTTGACAGAATGATTCTAGCATTTAGGTGAAATTACAAGCATTCAAAAATATCTAAAAATGATTTTTAAAAATAGCAGAAGTTTGTCCTAATCAGCAAACCAAACTCTGTACCGTTGAGTCAACCCCAACTCACGACATCTCTGTCCGGACAGAGGAGAGCTGCCCCAGAGGGTGTCCCAGGCTGGAAACCCTTACAAACGCAGACTGCCATTCTTGTTCTCTGTGGTTGGAGCTGCTGGAGGGTTTGAACCCCTGACCTATTGGTTAGCAATTGAGTTTTTCTCCACCACCACATTACAGCACTACGAAGTGATGATAATTTGTATTGTATAAGAATTCACATTGGGCAAGGCCAGAAGTTCAAACTCACCTGTCATTCATGGGAGAAAGATGCAGCTTTCTGCTCTGGCAAAGATTTACAGCCTCAGAAACCCATCAGGGAAATTCTACTCTGTCCTGTCGGGTCAATATGAGTCAGGATCAATTCAATGGCAGTGAACTTTGAGTGCAAAAAACTCTTTAGATAGGCCTCTCAAAGAATCAAAAGTCTAGCAGTAGTCCTAAGGTTATAGGACAAATTAACACATAATTAAGGAGACAGTTGATAAGGAGACAGGAGAGGATCATACTGTATGATAAAAAAAAAAACACAACCTGGTGTGTGGGTGGGTGTGGGGTACCACTGGCTAGTTTACTTTAGAAAATGAATTTGCTCTTCCTGATTCAAATCACCATGTCAGATTTCCCTTATTCCCAATATCGTCCCCACCCTGCAGCTGCTTCCAATTCTATTTCCTTTTTCTCCAAAATTTCTTCCAAATTCTTTCTCCCCAACTTTCTCTTTGCTGGACCTTTGTTCCTTTCCTCCATGCCCATCTTTCCCTTTTAAAAAGCCTTCTTACACTGGATTGGACAGTCTTATTTGGGAGGTGTTCAAGGTGATGGGGTGAATGGAGGTGACACTCATTAGACAACTCCAGGGTTTACCTTGGGGGTAGAAAGAGAGGGGCTGATATTTTTGTCACTTTTGGAGTTAAATAAATTACAGCTCCTTTATGAACTGGAGCGCAGTCATTAAAAATGAAAAGTGTTAGTGATTTTCAGGGTACTCTGGAAGCAACTCTGCTGGCGCAGCGGTCAGTAGCTTAAACCCACCAGCCATTTGGCAGGAGAAGGATGCTCCGATAAAGATTTTCGGCCTTGGAAACTCTAAGGAGCAGTTCTGCTTTGTCTTCTCGGGTCACTACGAGTCAGAACCGACTCCCCGACAGTGGTTCGGTTGTTTTCTCTGTGGGTTGGATGCTATAAAATTCCCTCAGAGACCTTGAGGAAGGGTCATAGAGGAGGACACCCCTCCAGGTCATGGCTCCCTAAGGTGCTTCACCACGAGCAATATTGACATGGGCAGTCACAGAGTCACAGAAAATTTCACTCAGGAAAGGTTGCTGTTGTTGAAAAGTTTGAAGATCACTCCTTTAAAAAAAAAAAGATAAAATTCTCACTGGAAAATAACTGACTTTAAAAAAAAGTGTGATAGGCGAGTTTCAAACAAGCAAACAGTACCACCTTGGCCAGAGAAAGCACTGAAGAGTCGTTGTCTCTGAATGGTAGAAAGCGAATGATTTCATTTGCTCCTCTCGCTCACCTGATGAAGACTGTTTCTACAGTGGCGGCCGATGGATGTGACTTGCTTTTATTCTGATGTTGTGAAGCTAGAGCTGTCCCGCAGCGATGTTCATAAATTTTAAGTGTATACTTTGATGACTTCTTATGTCACCATCCTGATCGAGAGCTAGGACATTTCTTATCCCCTGCTCAGGTCCTATTCCTGGGAGTACCCCCACTCCCTGTGTCCTTGTACAGGTAACCAGTGTTTGATTTGGTTTAACTGGGTCTTGTCTGTTCATACATTTCTTGTAAACAGGAGGGCACAGTACATAGCTTTCATGTCTTGATGATCTTGTTCAACATAGTATATCTGAGCGCTATTTGTGGTGGGGATATTACTATTTTTTAAATCATTGGGTACTTTGTTACTATGCCAAAATTTATCTCTCCTTTCTTTTGTTGGACACTTGGGTTATTTACTGTTTTTTGTTTTGTTTTTTCATTTAAGAGCAAGGCTGCTTTGAGCGATTGTATACTTTTTAGGGGTGGGCACGTTCCTTTCGTTTGGGCAGGTGCCTAGGCGGAGGATACTGCAGAATATTCTTGTCTTTAACATTTCCGGACATTTCCAGATGTACCTTCAGAGTGGTTGCTTGGATTTACATTTTAATGAGTGAGGGTTGAGAGTTGCCACTGTCTCTTCTCTCTGCTACTGTCAAAGAGCCCTGGTGGCATAGAAAGTTAGGCATTGAGCTGCTACCCACAAGGACAGTAGTTCAAACCCACCAGCAATGGGAGAAAGATGAAGCTGTCCGTTCCTAAAAAAACGTACAGCCTTGGAAACTCTAGGGAGCAGTTCTCATCTGTCCTAATCAACCTGATGGCAATGAGTTGGCTGCTTGGCTTCTTACCACTCATCCTTCTTTGAACACCATGTTGAAATTTCAGGAACATATATCCTAAGATAGATAACATGCATATTACACAACGTGCTAGTTTAGCAGTGACAGGACTCGGCTTTTAATTTTGGCACAACCACTAACTAGCGGTATGTGACCAGCCCTTCCTCTCATCCTTCAGTTTCTTCATCTGTGAATGAAAGGGTTAGTCCAATCCAGGAAGTCTAAGGCCACTCTAGATACTTTGTGAACTTTTCAGAGTTCTTGCCTGGGAAAAGAGATGTGAGGACCCCAGGTGGTATTTCAAGGAGCCCTCTTATCTTTCTTCTTAGAGAAGAAAACGGTGGCTGGTATCTTTGAAGTTTGAAGACAGTTCCCAGACGTGGAAGAAAACCATATGAAAATGTTTCAAGATCATTTCCTCATTTGAGCAGGTGCGCCAGGAGATCGGTGAGTTGTGTGTAATGTCAGGAAGTCTGGGGGGTGGTTTCATGTTGGTTGAGGACCTTGCCAAGTTCTCTCTGCATACTTGACCTTAGAGCTTCGTGCAACTTTCTCACTCAACTTGCTGCCATTGGGTTGATTCCACCTCATCCCAAACCAAACCAAACCAAAACCCACCAAACTCATTGCCATTGAGTTATTTTGGTTTATAGTGACCCTCTCGGACAGAACACAGCTGTCCCTTTGGATTTCTGAGACGCTGCATTTTTATGGAAGTAGAGAGCTTCATCTTTCTCCCATGAAGGGGTTGGTGGGTTTGAACGTCAGACCTTGCAGGTATCAATTCAGTGTCGCCACTAAAGCTCCTGGTATTCCAATTCAGAGAACGTACCAATCTTATCAGTTGGTGGAAGAAGAGTCCACAAGTTCTTTGGAGTGCTGCTTTGATCTTTGTAGGATTCTGACTGAGTGGTTGATGTGGACCTATAAATTTATCTGGTTACAGTTCCTTATAAATGTAAATTCTGCAATATAAAGTTATATGTTCACATTGCATAGTCATCCATTCCCCAGTTTTGCTCTTCTGTTATAGTTATGAAGGTGGTAGCCATTGGGGAAACTGTTTGATGGTACAGAGGACCTCACTTTACAATTTCCTTTGGATCGCTAATTATTTCAAAATGAAAGGTTAGAAAAATGTAGACCTTACAAATTGATTCATAGGACTCATTCTAGGATGGATTTTGATTCTGTAACATGTACAGGGATCCAAAGGAGTCCTGTTGTCACAGGGGGTTATGCAGACAGTGTAAACATGCCAGCCACTCCCTGGGACAGACAGGAGGCTGCCTGCATCCAGCGAGACTCACAGTCTCCGAAAGCCATAGGGGCACTTCTGTTCGATACGGTCACTAGGAGTTGCAGTCAACTCTATGGCAGTGGGTTTGGTGGGCTTGGGGGACAATGGTCTGAGATGTGGCTCCCCACCCCAAATGGAGATTACCTAACAAGACGGTTAATTTTCATAATGTCTGCTATGAAATATGTATGTCCCAAGAAATATGAAATATGTCCCAAGAAATTTCCTGTTGAGGGCTCAACACATACATTTAATGGCCTGTAAGCTTTTTTCTTTAAAAAAAATCATTTTATTGGAAGCTCTTACATACTTGAATTATGAACATTCCACAGTTCAGTCACAATAAGCAGTATTGTACACGTTACCACAATCAGTTTCAAAACATTCTCCTTCTTCTTGACCTCCTTGATTTTGTTCCCCTTTATCCCCTCCACCTCCAAACCCTTATTATATATATTATATATATTGTTTTGCTGTATCTTATACTATCTACTATATGTAGTCACCTACAATTCTGTTGTTCGCTCCCCTCAAGTGGGGTTCAACAGTCCTCACTGCTACCTGGCCCCCCCTCCCCTTTCCGGTACCCTCCAGGAAACCATTACTCCCATTACCTTTTTGGGTGGGTTATCTCGATTGGCTTTCATGCATCGAACAATTTTAATTTTACCCATGACCATACGCAAGTCTAACAAGGTTAATGAGGTAGAATGGAAACCCTAATAGCAGGAGAGGAAATGTCAAAGAACTAAGGGATAGCTAGGTGCTTCATCAGTGCTGTACTGATGAAACAGTTTCACCAGTGCTCTACTGCTCTACTGATACACCATCCTTTCCTTTTGGCCCTTCTGTGAGGGACTGTCCAATTATCTTACAGGTGGGGTTTGAGTCTTCACTACATTCACGCTCCTTCACACTGAGACCCATTTCTGTTGACACCACATGATCACACAGGCTGGTGTGCTTCTTCCATGTGGGCTTTTTGCTTCCCTGTTAGATGACCATTTTTTTAACTTAAAGCCTTTATGACCTCAGGCACTATATCTGCTTTCTTCACCACATTTGCTTATGCACCTATTTTGTCTTCAGCGATCATATCGGGAGGGTGAGTATCATACAATGCCACATGGTTAGAACAGACCATGGAGTAAGATTTCAGTAGACAATGGCCTGTAAGCTTATGTTGTGTTTGCTCAACACCCAGGTTAGCCTCAGCAATGGAAGCATGTGCTCATTATTCTGAGTTAAGAATCAGATGATCTTTTTCTTGAGTTGAGATTCAGTTCCTCCAGGATTACTTTCACACCATACCCCACCTTTCTCTTCTTCACTTTAAGGATCTTCAGCTGGCTCTAGCTCCAGGAAGCTCCAGGAAGTTCATGCAAACAGAGGTCTGTGCGCTGCCTTATTCAGTGGCCTTCCCAAACCTCTGAGGAGAGTGGGGGAGGTGAAATGTACCCCAGTGTTTAATTAGGGATTCAGCCAACCCAGAATCCTTTCTTTCCAGGACTGGAGTGTGTCTGTCTGTGTGTGAGTGGGGATGTGGACAGGGAGCTGATGGAACAGGAAAGATAGAGAAATGATACTTGGTAGACAGAATGATGCCGCGCTTTCCCACCCCACCCCACCCCCCAAAAAAAAGAGAGAAAGAAAGAAAAGATGTCCATATTTTAATCTCTGGAACCTGTGAATATGTTAGCTTACATGGCAAAGGAGAATTAAAGTTACATATCACCTAAGCATACAAGTAATGCCCGTGACATTTTCTGTCTATGATACTTGGCATGGTGCATACCCAAAGTCTTCACAAACTGCCTTCTCTGGTTTCCTTTTAGACAGGCAGGTAATAGCCATTTTGTAGTTGGCCAGACAAAGACTGGGCTATTCTTTCTCAAATATCTTTGAATTCTGAAGCATTTTGCATTCTGGAATCCTGAAACTGAACTCAGTAAAAATGTCTTTGCATTCTGTTTGATTTTGTACACTTTTCAGTTTCTCACAAACCTTTTACTGACAGAGCATCGTAGCATCTGCCAGGGATAGGGCAACCAGAGGGTTTGGCAGCTTGTGGGTGGGAGTTTCAGGGTTGGGGACTTGGCGGCAGTTAGATGGGGCTGTTGGTGTGGGAGGATGGAACTGTGTATTGATGATGGTCTTTGCTTTTACTAAATCACATTGCATCATATGAGATAGCTGAATTTATGTTGAGCTTCACAAAAGCCTCCTGGGAAAAGGGCAAAACTGGTTTGCGTGTGTAAGGGATTTATTTATGGCAATTACGGTACCAAACTGATTGGAGACTGTTGAGAATCTGGGCCATTTTTTTCCCCCCAGAGAGAGAGTGAGAGAGAGAGAGAGAGAGAGAGAGAGAGAGAGATATCCATTTTGTTTTTTTCAGTAGGAAACAGAGTAGAATGCTGTTTATAGTTTCCGGGATTTTAGATGTCTTACTGTCCTCTCAAGAGGGCAGCAGGTGGAGTATTGTTATCAAACTAATTCTACTACGCAGGGATTCTGGGAAAAATATGCAAAGAAGAGTAAGGGTGGATGGGAAGATAAGGGCCAGTTCAGCAGAGGTGGTTTTGAACATGCCAAGCCTGGTTGATCGGTTTCTCATGACTCAGTTGTATGGCAGAGCTATCACCGGTCCTCCTGGAAAGCCACAATGCCCTATAGTATTAAGAGGACTCACCAAGAAGAGGGGTGTAGGTTCCATCTAATGCTTGTCTGCCAAGCACAAACATGACTTACATCTCTGATTTTATTTAGTTATTTTTCATGTGAATTGTCCTGATCCCTAGTGATTGATTACCATGGATGGGAAATTGCATTAAGTGATCGCCCTCTAGCCCCAACCCCAAACAGGATGATTGGGAAACTAGAGAGCACCCCAGTCAACTTTACCCCTTATATTCTAAGATGGGCTAACCTACTTTAGGTAAGGTTCTAACAAGAGTTCTTCCAATACAGTGTAGTAAAGTGTAAATTGTTGACAACTTAGTTGGGTAAGCACTTTAATTTTTCCCCTGCATTCTCTGCTTTCTACCCACGCGGTAGAATCTTCATTTTTGCTTTCTTTCATAGTGTCATAAGTTGGTACAAAACCATCCTGTGTATTTTTGATGGGTAAAACTCAGCCCAATATTGAGTGCCACAATGGACCTCTACTCAAGTCCTCCCTCAAAGCAAGAACACTTCCCAACATGGTCGCTGAAGACAAAATGGGTGCATAAGCTAATGTGGTGAAGAAAGCTTATGGTGCCCAGCTATTACAAGATATAGTATCTGGGGTCTTAGAGGGAAGCAACAAAGCCCCTATGAAAGAAGTACATCAACCTATGTGATTGTGAGGTGTCCATGGGATCAGGTATCAGGCACCAGAAGACCCAAAACAAACAACCATTTCGATGTGAATGAGGGAGGTTGGAATAGAGACCCAAAGCCCATCTGTAGACAATTGGACAGCCCCTCACAGAAGGGTCACAAGGAAGGGATGAGCCAACCAGCGTGCAGTATAGCACTGACAAAACAAACAACATTCCTCTAGTTCTTTAATGCTTCCTTCCCCCCACTATTATGACCCCAGTTCTATCTTATAAATCTGGCTAGACCAGAGCATGTATAGTGATACAGATAAGAGTTCTTAGCACACAGAATCCAGGACAGATAAACCCCTCAGGACCAATAATGAGAGTATTGATACCACGAGGATAGGGGGAAGGTGGGGGGTGAAGGGGGACAAAGGGAGAACTGATTGCAATGATTGACATACAACCCGCACCCCATCTCTCAGGGCGATGACAACAGAAACGTGGGTGAAGGGAGACAGCGGGTGGTGCAAAATATGAAAATAAAATAATTTCTAAATGATCAAGGGTTCACGAGGGTGGGAGGGGAGGGGGCTTCAAGTAGAAAGAAAATGTTTTTGAAATGATGATGGCAACCTATGTACACATGTGCCTGATACAATTGATGTATGGATTGTTGTAAGAGCTGTAAGAGCCCCCAATACAATAATTTATTAAAAGAAAAAAATACCGAGTCCCAAACCTCAATCTCATATTCATTTAAAATTCTTCCCTTGTCTGCTCAGGTGACCTGAAGAATAGATTGGAAGAGAATATACACAAGATAGAGTGGGAGACAGAGAAGAGAGAAAGGAGACTGAAAGGGAAGAGGGAGAGGAAGAAGAAAAAGAGATCAGGAGGAAGAGAGCGAAGGAAAGCGTTGAGGAAAAGAAAGAGGGAGAGAGGAAGAGAGAGAGATGGGGAAAAGGGAGAGAGAGAGAGAGAGAGACTGTAAGATATCTCCTTTTCCTTGTGCATTTGCAGATCATCCAGGATACGGTGGCAGAGGTGGGAGAAGGGGTTGCTTACATAGAAGAGGCAACATGATGAAGGGCTTCAAAAAGTTTCATGGAAAAATTCCATTGTTTTTTTTAATTCCATTTTCTACAAACCCTTTGAAGCCCCCCTGTCACCTTACATATATGATTACCTGCCAGTTATAAGTAGAGGTCTTTGGCTTGCTTTAATAACTCTGGTTCTGTCCACTTCTGGTGGACTGTGCTGATGTAACGGTCTCCATATAGTTCTTGTTAAAGTAAAGCTGTTCTCTTCTGTTGGTGAGGCTAGCAGCCCTGCCAATGGTCCGCTCTTCTAGTCCCCTGTATAGGTGAGGACACTTCAGGTGTCCGGCACTCCGAAGAGACCCTTTTGCCCCAAGCTTGGCCCTTGTCTGCTCTGAGGTCTTTCCTGCGCTGATGGCAACTGTGTAGGAAGGGTGGAGGAAGTCTTCTTCCTCATGACATACAGCCTTCTCTTCCCAATATTATGTTCCTTCCTTCCTTGTCTTGCCTTCAGAAATCCACCTCAAGAGTAAGCATAGGTCTCATGTTCAAGCGTATATCATCAGTTTGAGGGCGTATAAACCAAGTCCCACCTAGAACTCTCTACCAGGCTCTCCTCCAAGAACTCTCCACTCTGCTCTAGTGGTGCACCAGTGCGGCAGTGAGAGACGAGCCTTCCCCTCTGTGGTCGCTCCCAGGCTCCATGAGTAATTCTCTTGGAGTTCTGCTCTAGCTCTTCTCCCTTTTACAACTTGGTTTCCTGGAGTTGGGTGTGAGGGGAAGCACATTTACTCCCTATAAATATTATTCTCTTGGTAGGGCTAGGGGTTCTAATCCTCCTCCTCTTCTTTCTCAGGCTTCTTACATGGGGGTGTGTAGGAGTTAGGTTGATGATTGGTTGTGACAGGATTAGTTTTGCCTACTAGTAAGCCCTGAGGGAAGAAATCTGTTCCTATAAAGATGGAGATAAAATGCTCATGGATTTCATCTGGAGACTAATGCCAGTTTGGGGACTGTAAGAGAAGTTCCATTCAACACCTTGGAATAATATTTGTTTTCATATATGATTATTTTCTCCTGTTAGTCCTCGGCTTTTCAGTATTACGTGATAGGATAGTGTTTGTTTGTTTTTCTTTTTTATATCTTCCAATTCCTAGAAAAGTCATAGAAAATAATAGTTTGTAAAACATAATCTAAGATTCTGTTTCCTTCAGTACTGATTGACTTCCCAGAAAATACTTGATTTCCCTAGGTAGATGCTGAGTACATAACTTTTTATTTCCTTTTTTTTTAACCATACGGATTTATTCTTTAAGTCAAATCATGGCCTTTAAGATGTACTCCATATAGTAAAATTGTTGTGAGCCTTATTGTCGAATAGGCTTGTATTAGAATTATCAGCTGTTTGAGACGAGGCAAATAACTTAACCTCTTAAAGTCTCATTTTCCTCATCGGTGAAATAAAAATAAGATGCATTCAGTTGGGAAGATCTGGTGTCCAAAGCCTCTTCAAAGTGCTGAAGAGCAAGAGGCCACTTTGAGAACTAAGGTGTTCCAAGTCATGGCATTTCCAATCACTTCACATGCATGTGAAAGTTGGACAATGTATAGGGAAGAATAAAGAAGTGATTCATTTGAATTGGGGTGCTGTCAAAGACGATTGAAAGTATCATGGATTGCTGGAAGAACGAAGAAGCACAGGCAGAATGTCCCTTGTGTTAGAAGTAAGAATTACAAACTTCATCTTACCTTAGGCATGTTATTAGGAAAGACCAGTCCCTGCTGAAGGACATCATGCTGGGTAAAGTAGAGGGTCATCAACAAAGAGGAAGACGCTCAATGAGATAGACTGACACAATAACTGCAACAATGAGCTAAAACTTACCAGTATTTTACCCCCAAACTTTTTATTGTGAATTAGAGGGTTTACTGTAAGATCATTGTTTTCGCAGTCAACAACTTAAACAACATATCAAATCTTCCAATGTCTTGTCCTATTTCCTCCGCTTGCTTCCCTCCTGCCCACACCATCTCTCTCCCTTAACCCAAATCAATTCCTGTCTAGCCTATTTCCTCCTTGGGGCATCCTTCTGCACTGACCTCATCCCACCTGCCCCTGTAACCGCCAAAGTGTGTTTCTTTTGGTATGAAAACCTTTTCTTGATTTTAAAAATGACAGGGTCTAAGACAATCTCTGTCCTTTTGTGTTTGACTTACTTTGTCAGCATAATGTCCTCTATACCCACCCATGTCATGAGCTGTTTCACAGTTTGACAACTCATTACTCTTTAATGCTGCATAGTGTGTCACTGGGTGTACTCACCAAAGTTTATTTATCTACTCTTCCACTGATGGGCACATAGGTTGTTTCTACATTCTTGTTATTGTAAACAGTGCTGGGATAAGCTGGGTGTGCATCTATCTCTTTGTGCTAAGTACTTTATTTCTATAGGGTATATATCAAGTAGCATTATTGCTTGGTCATATAGTATTTGTATTCCCAATTATTTGAGGAAGCACCTCACCAATTGCCACAGTGGTTGTGTTGCTTTACAAACCCACCAGCAGTATATGAGTCCAGTCTCTTGGCACTCCCTCCAGTATTTGCCATTTTCTGCTTTTTCAAACTTTGCTATCAATTCTGGGGTGCAGTAGCATTTCATTGAACATCCGTGTGAGATGAGGCAGAACCAGGCAGTCTTCTGCTCTGTTGTATGTAGGGTTGCTATGAGATGGAATGAACTCAACCTATTTCACAGGGTTAAGTACTCAATTGAATATTGTACGTAAAGTACTTTAAAAAATCATTTTATTCGGGGCCCGTACAACTCTTATCATGATCCATACATCCATCCATTGTGTCAAGCACATTTATACATTTGTTGCCATCATCAGTCTCAAAATATTTGCCTTCTACTTCAGTCCTTGCTATCAGCTCCTCATTTTCTCCTCCCCACACCTCTCCCTCAGGAACCCTTGATAATTTATAAATTATTATTATTATTTTGTCATATCTTACACTGTCTGACATCTCCCTTCACCCACTTTTCTGTTGTTGGCTCCCCAGGGAGGGGTTTATATGTAGATCCTTGTGATCGAGTCCCCCTTTCCACCCCGCTCTCCCTCCACCCTCTAGGTATTGCCACTCTCACCACTGGTCCTGAAGGGATCATCTGTCCTGGAATCTCTGTGTTTCTAGTTCCTATCTGTATCAGTATACATCCTCTGGTCTAGCCAGATATGTAAGGTAGAATTGGTATCATGATAGTGCGGGTAGGGGGGTGGGGCGAGGAAGCATTAAAGAACTAGTGGAAAGTATGTTTTATCATTGCTATACTGCACCCTGAGTGGCTCATCTCTTCCCTGAGACCCTTCTGTAAGGATATGTCCAGTTGCCTACAGATGGACTTTGGGTCTCCACTCCACAGTCCCCCTCATTCACAATGATATGATTTTGTTCTTTGATGCCTGATACCTAATACCAACGACACCTCATGATCACACAGGCTGGTGTGCTTCTTCCATGTGGGCTTTGTTGCTTCTGAGCTAGATGTCCGCTTGTTTATCTTCAAGCTTTAAGACTCCAGATGTTATATCTTTTGATAGCTGGGCACCATCAGCTTTCTTCACCACATTTGCTTATGTACCGGATTTGTCTTCAGCAATTGTCTCGGGAAGGTGAGCATCATGGAATGCCAGTTTAATAGAACAAAGTATTCTTGCATTGAGGGAGTACTTGAGTGGAGGCCCAATGTCCATCTGTTACCTTAATACTAAACCTATAAATATATGTACATAGATCTATTTCCCCATCACCATATATAAATATATTTACACATGTACATGCCTGTATTTAGACCTCTATAAATGCCCTTTGCCTCCAGTTCTTTCCTCTATTTCCTTTTACTTTCCTCTTGTCCCACTATCATGATCAGCCTTCATTTGGGTTTCAGTAATTCCTCTTGGCTACATTGCCTTTGATCAAGCCCTACCAGGCCTTTTACACCCTCCTTGCCACCAAATTTGGATCACTTGGTGTTCCCTTCTTCCTGGGTTTCTTAAGACCACTTCCTTTCCCCCACCTCCCCCTCTCTCATGTCCCCCTGGAACCATCCCATTGTTTTCTCCTCCAGATTGTTTATCCAGCCTATCTTATCTAGATAGACCTGCAGAGATTATGATATGCACAAAAACAAGACAGAGCAAAACAAAGCAACAAAAGTAAACAAAACAACAGCAAAAACCAATGACAAAAAAAGGAAAAGCCTGTAAATAGTTCAAGGTCTGTTTGCTGACTTTTAGGAGTGTTTTCCGGCTGAGTCTGATGGGGTGTTATGCCCTGGCCTCAAAGTCTATTTTTGGTATTCTCTTGGGACTTCCTTGCTTTGCTCCCCTTGCTGTTCTGTTGCATGCCCTTAATGTTTTTGTCTCGGTGTGATGGGGTCAGATTGTGTGCAATTCCCATACCGTCTCCAGTGTTATCCCCCATAGGGTTATGGGTCAATGGGGGATGTCGTGTCTTGTAGTGGGCCTAGCAATATGGTCCTCTCTGTGCATTGGCTTCTCGGAGCAGGGATATCATCCTCAAGGTTTGGTGGGCCAGGATGTGCTCCACTCTCTCTTCCTCCCTCTTCATTTGCTCCTATGTGCTCTGATTAGACATGTCTGTCTCCTTGGGCTGTAGTTTCAATGCTGTCCTCTGAAGTAAATTTTTCTTTGGGGAGGGCCGCCTTTCCAAGTAGTTGGGATTTGGGCTGGCCCCTTAGAGCGCTCTACTGGTCCTCTGCTTCATGCCGGTATGTTGCATTCACATCTTGGAGCACCGGGTTGAATCTGGTCCCTCTTTCCCTGTGGATATATAAACAATACCCTCCCCTTGGTTGACTTAGTGCCCTGTTTGCCCACTACCCATTTCTTTTTTTTAATTTTTTATTTCTTTCCACCCCCTCCTTTTTAGTTGGCTACCATATGTGTATCTGGATTTGGTCTGGCCCCTGTCATACTACCTGGACCTCACTCTGAGAAAGTTTGTATACAGTAGCTTTTGCCCTATGCCCCTTTTGCATTTTTTTTAAGCTTACCTCAGTGGACTCATGTTATTCTTGTCCTTTTGTGCTTGGCTTACTTCACTTAGCATGATTTCTTCCTGTTCTTCCCATGCGGCGATGTGCTTCATGTGTTCATAACTGCTTGTTAGCAATGCGTAGTACTCCATTGAATGCATGTACCACAGTTTTTTAATCCATTTGTCTGTTGATGGAAATTTGGGTTGTTTCTAATTCCTTGCCATTGTGAACTGGGCTGTGATGATAATTGGAGCACAGCTGTCTGGCCGTGATTTGTTTCTTGCCTTTTTGGGTATATACCCAGTAGGGGGATTGCTGGCTGGGTCATAGGAAAGCTTGATTTCCATCTGTTTTAGGTATCGCCAAATCAATTTCCATAGTAGCTGTACTTACCTACAGGTCCACTAGCAGTGGACGAGAGTGCCTATCTCACCACAGCCCCTCCATCACTTGTTACTTTCTGATCTTTTGAATTGGGCTATCTTTGAGGGTGTTAGGTGGTACCTCATAGTTATTTTAATTTGCATTTTTCTTATGGCTAATGATAGGGCACATTTTCTCATATGTTTATTGGCCATTCAGATTTCTGCCCCTGTGAACCTTCTGTTCAGATCCTTTGCCCACCTCCTCAGTGGGCAGTTAGTTTTTTTCTTATTGTAAGCTTGAAAAGTATTGTAGATTTTAGTAATAGAGCCTTTGTCTGATATGTCATTGCTAAAGATGTTTTCTCTCTTAATACTCTCTTGGTGAATTCTTTCAATGTACACAGGTGTTTTATCTTCAGTATATCCCACTGATGAGTCAATTTGTGACTCATCTGTATTTGTGTCCTTCCCTACGTCTGATAGCCTGTGCATTCCATGCGCCAATGTTCTCAGGTTGGTCCCAATTTCCTCATTGATGGCCCTAATGGTTTGTGGTTTTACCTCGAGGTGTGTGACCCACCTTGAGTTTATTCTTGTGCATGGAGTGAGAAAAGGATCCTGCTTCATTTTTTCTGCAGGTGTATGTCCATTTTTTTCAGGGCATCTGCTTCCCATTGGATATTTTTTTGGGCCTTTATCAAAGATCAGTTGTCTGTATGCTGATGATTTTATTTCTGGGTTTTCAGTTCTTTTCCATTGGTCTGAATATCTGTCATTACACCATTACCATGCGGTTTTGACAACTGTGGCTGTATAATATGTGCTAAAGTCAGGTAAAGCAAGTCCTCCCACTGTGTCCTTCTTCTTGAGGAGTTCTTTGCTAATTTGGGGCTTCTTACCTCTCCATATGAAGTTGGTAATCAATTATTCCATTTCTTTGAAGAAAGATAGGGGTAATTGTATCAGGATTGCATTAAACTTATATAGTGCCTTGGGCAGCACTGACATCTTTACTATATTGAGTCTTCCAAACCATGAGCATGGGATATTCTTCCATTTGTTGAGGTCACTCTTGGTTTCTTGTACTAGTGTTCCGTACTTTTCCTCATATAAATCTTTTGTTCTTTTACTCAGGTATATCCCTAGATATTTCAATTTGTGCTTGGCTATTGTGAAGGGTACCATCTTTTTGATCTCCTCTTCTGTGGTCTTCTCTATGTATATAGAAGTTCAATAGATTTCTGTTTGTTGATCTTGTATCCTGCCACTCTGTGCCACATTCCTCTATCACTTCCAGTGCTCCCCTTGTGGAGATTTTGGGATTTTCCATATATAAAATCATATCAACTGCAAATAATGATAGTTTCACCTTTTCCTTCCCCAGGAAAATACCTTAGATGTCTTTTCTTTGCCTTATGGTGTTAGCTAAAAACTCTAATATGATGTTAAATAAGAGTCAGGACAAGGGGCATCCTTGTCTGATCCCCGTTTTCAGTGGGATTGTTTTTGTCTTTTCTCCATTGACTACCACGTTGGCTGTTGGTTTTTCATATATAGCTTGTATTATCTTGAGGAATTTTCTTTCCATTCCTATCTTCTTGAGTGTCTTAAACAAGAATTAACAAAAAACAAATTAAACAAGTGTTGGATGTTGTCAAAGGATTTTTCTGCATCTATCAATATTATCCTATGGTTCTTATAGTTTTTCATGTCAATGTGAATGATACTAATGGTCTTTCATATCTGGAACTTTCCCTGCATCCCTGGTATGAATCCCACTTGGTCATGGTGAATTATTTGTTTTATATACTTTTGTATTCTATTGGCTAATATTTTGTTAAGGATTTTTCATCAATGATGATTTGTCTCTAGTTCTTGATTCTTGTGGAATACTTGCCCGGTTTAGGCATCAGAGGTATACTAGCATCATAGAAAGAGTTTGGGAGTTTGCTGTTTTTCTTTATTATGTAAGAGTTTGTGTAGGATTGGTGTCAGTTCTTCCTGAATGCTTGGTAGAATTCTCTTGTAAAGCCATCTTGTCCAGGGGATTTTTTTGTTGGTAATCCATTGATAACCTTGTCTATTTTTTTTATTGAGCATCTTGACATCCTTTGGGGATAGTCTAGGGAGGGATTGTTTTTCCAAGAATTTGTCCATGTCTTCCAAGTTATTGAATTAATTGGAGTACAGTCCTTCATAGTACTGTATAAATATCCTTTTGATTTCATTAGGGTCTGTTATAATGTCTCCTCTTTCATCCCTCATCCTTGTTCCCACCTTCCTTTGGTTATGTTTGGCAGCAGTCTGTCAATCTGTCTATTCTTTCAAAGAACCAACTTTTAGCAGCATTATTTTTCCCCATAGTTTTCTTATTTTCCCTCTCCTGAATCTTAGCCCTGATTTTTATTATTTATTTTCTTTTGCTATTAGTAGGATTGTCCTGTTGACTCTAGTTGTTGTAAGTTTTGTGCCAGCATATCAATCATGAGTCTCTCTTAATTTTTCACGTGTTCATGTGTTGCTATCATACTTCCTCTGATCACTGCCTTTTGCTGTGTCCCATAAGTTTTGGTACGTCGTGTTCTCATTCTTGTTGGTTTCTAGAAATTTCCCAATTTCATCTCTGATCTGGGCCAGTACACACGCCTTTTGAAATAGAGAGTTATTTATCCTCCAATTGTTTGCTCTTGTTTTCTTCATCTTCCTTTTGTAGATTTCCAGCCATATGGCACAGTGGTCAGAGAGAAAGAGGTCTGTATGATATCAATGTGCTTAAATTGATGCAGATTTGACTTATGCCCCAGCATGTGGTCTATCTTTGAATATGTGCCATGTGGGCTTGAAAAGATTGTGAATTTATTTTGTATTTGGATGAAGAGCTCTGTAAATATCTATCATGTCAAATTGTCTAATTGTAGTGTTTACATCTCTAGCCTCCTTGTTGAGTTTCTTTCCCTGTGATCTATTTTTCTCAGAGAGCGGTGTATTGAGGTCACCTACTATAATTGTTGAGGCTGATTTATTTTTTCATCTTTTGGAACGTTTGATTGATGTATTCAGTGGATCTCTTATTTGGGGAATACATATTTAAAATGCTCAGTGGTTCTTTGCCTACCGTTCCCTTGAGCATTATACAGTGTCCCTCCTTAACTCTTTTTATGGTTTGCACTTTGATGTCAATTTTAGCTGAGATTAGTATTGCAACCCATGCTTTTTTTGAATTGCTGTTTGTTTGGTATGCCTTTCTCAAGTCTTTGATTCTCAGCCTATTTTTGTCTGTAGTCTTGAGATGTGTCTCCTGTAGGCAGCAGATTGATGGGTTGTGTTTTCTAAGCCAGTCTGCTAGCCTCCATCTTTTAATGCCTGAGTTCAATCCATTGATATTCAGGGTTATTATCTCCATCTGTGGACTCTGTGATGTCATCTTATACTTTCTGTGTTGGGTGTTTTTCTACCTCCCTTTCTCATCAGTGTGTTGTGCGTGCGTGTGTGTTTCATTGTTGACTTCTTTCCACTCTTAAGCCAATGCTATCTTGGTGGTTGTTTTTTCTTTGTTGTCCTCTGGGTGGGGTTGTTCTATGTGGTGGTCTCTTATAAATGCTTGGTTAGTGCTGTTCTTCTGCCCATACTGGGTTGGCAAGGATCTTTTGGTAGGGCTGGGTGTCTTCTAATGTATTCTTTGAATTTTTCCTTGTCTGGGAAGACTCTTACTTCTCCATCTATCTTGAGAGCATTTGTCTGGATAGAGTATTCTTGGGTTTACGTTATTTTCCTTCAATTTTTGGAATATGTTACTCCACTTTCTCCTCTTCTTCATAGTTTCTGCTGATAGGTCTGAGCATATTCTTATTTGGGAACCTTTATGTGTGATTGTTTGTTTTCCATAGCTGCTCTCATGATTTTCTTCTTTTCCTCAAAGTTGGATAGTTTAACTATTATGTCCCTGGGTGACTTCTTCTTGGGATTCAGTCTAGCTGGTGTTCTTTCAGCCTCCTGAATGGTTGCCTAATTTTCATTCATTAAGCTGGGGAAGTTTTCCTCCAAGAATTCTCTCACTATTGTTGCAGATGACTTCTTTTTTGTGTCTTCCTCTGGTAATCCAATTATTCTGATGTTGTTCCTCTTCGTAGCATCATACATAGCTCTTAGGCTTTCTTCAGCTTCTCTGATGATCTTATTAGATTTTTGTTCACGTTTGTTAAAGTCTGCTTGGCTGATCTCTAGGTCACTGGTGCGGTTCTCTGCCTTCTCCAGTTGATTGGCAAAAATTTGTTATCTTGTCCATAAGGTCTTGTATTTCCCTTTGGTGTATGGTCTTTATGTCTTCTATCATTTCATCTTTTTCCTGTGTTGTTTTCCTCATATCCTGCATGACTCCAAGCAGCATTCTGAAAGTTTCTTTCTGTGGCAGATCAATGTCTGCTTCTTCTATGCACATCATTAAGTTCAGAACATTCTGCCATTGCCTTTTTTCCTCCTGTTTTTTCGTTGAGGTTGTTGGGGCTGATTGATATTTGCGTTGCTTTGTTTTAGAGGAGCCAGTTGCCATTTTCCATGGAGTCGAAGAGCACTGGCTTTCTCTTGGAGACTCATAGGAATGCTTCTTTGAACTGCCTGCGGCTAACTTCACTGTGGAATTGGCCTACCACTTTATCCTCCTGTGGCTTCACTCTTTCCCTAGTCAACCAGTATTCTGTTATATTTGGAGGGCAAATTGGATGGTCCTCTCAGGGGACGTTGATTGGGTTGTTGTGGACCCATGAGGCTGGTGATGCACTGTGTGATCTCACAAGAAACCGTGATTGTGTGGCCTACAGCAGCTTGGGTGCCTCAGAGGGTATGCAGGGGTGCCTGTTGCAATGGGAGTGCCACAGAAGGCTGTTGGGTTGCCCACTTTGGTGTAGAGCACCGCGAATGGTGGGTGGAATTGGCCTGGTCAGGTAGATCGCTGCAGAGGTTGGGCAAAGGTTCCCGCAGCAGCTGGAGCTTTGGTGAGTGTTACCCGTGCTGCCTTAGGCTGCGTGAGGCACTAAGGCAGGTGGGAGGAAGTTCCCTCAGTCACATGGTACCACAGAGGAAGGATAGGAACTCCACCAGCCAAGCAGGCAGAATTTCTCCCAAATAAGGGGGGTGGGATTTCCCCATCCATGTGTTAAGGACTGCTGAGGACAGGTGGGTGGAATTTCCCTGGGAAGAAGGTGGGCAGGCTTTTCCCAGCCTTGGGTTACGCTGCAGAGGGTGGAGCTTTCCCAGCTAGGTGGAGGGCAGACAGAAATGCCCTAGGTTAAGGGGAGTGGTCTGGAGGTTGGCAGTGGCATGTGAGATCAAAGGGAAGAGGAAAAGAAAAAAAACAAATCCTGCTGAGTCTGTGGGGGCACATAGAGCAGAGAGGGAAACAAAAGTAACAATATTGTTGAGCCCCGATCTCTGCCCATAGGGCTGCAAGGGTTTAATCCCTGCCCCGAGGCAGGTGGTGGCAAGCTGTGGCTGTGTTGAGATAAAACCCCTGCGCTGGCTCCAAATGATCCTGGCTACAGCCGAGACATTGACGGGGCTAAGGTTAGAACCTAGACAGCCTCCACTGTGGTAAGCCAAAAGCCCCCAGCTTCTCAAAACCTAGTGGACCTGTGCCTACTTATCTTTATGATGCTCCTCCTGCGACCCAGCAGTGTGGAATTTCTCTCTAAACAACTCTCCTGTGCTGGTTTCTGCAGAGTCCCTCTGGTTTGGGTTACTCAGTTGTCCTCTTCTCGGAAGTTGTAACTCTTTCTGCAGGTAAAGTATTTAGCACGATACTTGGATCATCAAAATAATATATTAAGCTTAGCTATTCATAGAAATCTATGGTGTAGATAATGCCATGCTACAATCTTAGTAAAGTCATATCAGATTGGGCAAGGGAGATCAAGACTGGGAATTTTATTAGATATAAATAAGGTTTAACATATATTATCTCATTAGGAAGAGGATTTAAGTTTAAGAGGAGAGCCCATGGGGCCAGAAACTCAGTCTAAAGGATGGGGCATAAAAAAATCAAGAATTAAAGACTAGGAGTATTGTAGTGGGTTGATATGCTGAATTTTTAAGACCCCAGTTATTATTCATGAATTAGGATGTAGAATGCTGTCTTTGTGTGGACTTTGTTATGCCATTGACGTTGGTGCCTCTGAAACTATGATCTTGAGTACCCAGGCCCAGCAACTCATTTATTCAAGGTTATGTTTGGTTATGCCTAAGAAGTTTTCATAGTCTTCCCCAGCCCTTATGGTCTACCACATTTGTGACTATATTTGAAGCAAAAGTAAATACAATTATTCTTTGTCAAACCTATATATGGCTGTTGATATTCTCCCACTCTTCCCCCCACCCTATGCATACACCATTCAGCCTTCATGTCTATCCATACATCTATGGATAGATCATGGAATAGCAGGATTAGATATATAAGTCTACATGCCTCTATTGCTTTTAACCTCAGCACATGTCCCAGTGTCTTCTCTGACTCCATCATTTTGTTTGCCACCCTCTTTCCTTCCCCTTCACACAAGTTACATCTACTTGACTTCCACTCCATTACCCAGGTCTGTAACTACACTGCTCCTTATTTTTGCTTTGTAATTGATTGTCTTTTTTACAAATTGAGGTGTGGTTATTTGTATCTCCCTGTTCAGGGGAAAGAAGAGTTATGAAAATGGGAGGCACAGGGAAACAGTTCATGCAGTAGACTAATGGGCAACGTGAACATCAATCTCCACCACCCTGAGACCAGAGCTAGGTGACACACACATGGATACCACTATTATTAGCTCTTAAAGGGTTCCCACAAGAAGGTCTTAGATAAAGTAGGGGGAAAAAAAGAAAAAAACCTGAAAATCATAAAAATGACCAGGCTTACTGGTTAGAGACTGGTGGAACTCCAGGTCATCCTTCAGATCTGGAGATGAACTCACCTCATGGCTCAATTTTCAGCCCAACAATGGACCAGTCTATAAGGGGAAGAATAGTAGAGAGGTATGGACACCTTATAATAAACAGCCATTCAGGACAAATGGCAGTATTAAGCTAAGGACACGTTCAAAAGGGTTATGAAAGATGGAGGAATGTGTCCAGGAAACTCAGGGAGGAAGTTGGATCAGCGATATTACATTGAGGGGATTCCAATCTAGTGGGATGAAACACAATGTGGATGAGTTGTTGAGTGTAAAACTGATGATCTGCTATGTAGACCTTCCCCTAATTCACAATTTAAAAAAAAAAACACCCTAAAAATGGGTGGGGGAGGGGCAGGTCTTTGCAGATATAACCAACTTCAAGATCTAGGCAGGAAATCATCCTGGATCACCAGGTATACTCTCAATCTAATGTCAAGTGTTCTTGCAGGGGAGAAACATGGAGAGAAGAGGAGGAGGCCATGTGAGGATGGAGACAGAGACTCAAGTATTGACTTTCCAATGCTTTGATTCCAGACTTTTGACCTTCAGAACTGTGAGAGGCGACATATCTGTTGTTTGAAGCCTACAATTATAATTTGTTGCAATAGCCATGAGACATGGTTCCAATAGAAGATAACACAAGATTAGGCATATATCAGTGAGGAGACAGTTTAATAGCCATGGATTGGAAAGGTGGCTCGAGAACACCTCTCAGCATGGAAAACCTGAGACAGTAGGTTGGACCGAGTCGCAGTCTCTGGCAGAGCTTGGGTTACAGAGAAGGCAACTCATGGCATTTCTCCTTTTGGTGGCGAAAAACCTTCAATGTCTTTCCCCCAACATGTCTAGTTTCCTCTATTTGTTTCTTTTCTACAAAGTCTAATAGTGGTGAGATAGTACTGAGTTTCTTTTAAAAATGATTGCTAATTGGATTGGCAAAAAAATAGCTATATACAATAAAAAATTTGTGATCATATGTGAGACTGACCATTTCTTCCACAGGTTTGCTTGGTATTTACATTTCTCCCTTTGTGAATTATTTACATATGCCATTTGTAATTTGTTAATGGCCATTTTAGGGTTCTTCTTATTAGCCTGTGTATGATCTTGGCATACTAACTTTGTGTCAGTTATATTTGTATTTCCCCCTTTTGTATGTGGCTACTAACTTTTGATTTGGTGCTTTTGGGGCATATGGGATTTTAATATTTTTATGTTATTAGTTATCAGTCTTTTCCTTAAAATTTTTAAAAAGAATCTACCATGATTAAAAAAAATATTTTCCCATAAAGATGACACCCTAGAAAAATCCTAGAAAGGCGTTTTCCCTTTGTTATGTGGGGGTCCTGTGACTTCCATGGTTCCCCCCAATTATTAGTTACAATTTTTAAAATCCTGTAGACTTTATCAATTTCATTTTTACATATAACTCTGTTATCCATCTGAAATTTATCTATGAATACAGATATAAATTGATCAAAGCATCAGTTATTACATATCACTTCTCTTCTGCATTGATTTGTGATCTTTCTTTATCATATATTAAAGCTTTATGTATAATTAAGCCTCTTTATGAATAAATTATTTATTGATTTTAAGAATATCAATTGCCTAATACGGCTTCTGTGAATAATGTGCTTCTGATTTATCTAAGACATCATTTGTGGGTATCATGATTATCCCATGTGAGTATAAACTCAGTGTTTTCAAACTGTAATCATCTGATGCTCAAATTCACTCAGAAATACCTGTCTTTCCACAAGGGTCATAGTTCAACATCACTGGCATTGTAAAGAGACACTGCATTTCCTGTTCCAATTTTTAAGCAAATAGAAGTGATTTCAAACAAAATCTGCTCCTGTACCCTTTGTGGAGCCATTAGTTGTTGTTATGTTGTATTTGCTCTTACAAATAATGCCCCTTTATAATTTTCTTGCTAACTGGACTGAGAGAGAAACCAAACCCATTGCCAATTCTGACTCAGTGAACTCAGAGTAGAACTGCCCCATAGTTTCCAAGGCTGCAAATATTGACGGAAGTAGACAAGTTACATTTTTCTCCCACAGAGCAGCTGGTGGATTTGAATCGCTAATCTTTTGGTTTGCAGCCAATCCCTTTAAGCACTGCCCCATGGGGGCTCCCAATGACGTGACTTGTAGCAGTTAATACAGAACAGTCAATTTTCCCACTGAATAAAGTTGTTTGTAGAAGCCCCACTGGAACAATCGGCTAAGTGCTGGGCTGTGATCTGTAAAGGTTAGTAGTTTGAACCCACCCAATGGCTTAGGGATAAAAACATGATGCTTTTCGACCATCAAGAATGTAGCCTAGAAAACCACATGGAGGTAGTTCCACTTTGTCATGCGGGGTTCTATGGGTTGAGATGGACTTGACAGGACCCAACAACAGTTTTGTTTCTGCGGTAAGTTTGTGCCTGTAATATCCGGTGGTGGATACGATTCTTCCATCATCAGTTTCACCCACCAGACCAGGTCAAGTGGCCAGATCTGTGAATTGAGCATGATAAAGGCTGGTAAAGACTTCTCTCACATAATAACCCAATGGAAAGTGTGTGTGTGTGTGTGTGTGTGTGTGTGTGTGTGTATTTAACAATGATCTATCTGTCTATCTATCTATCTATCTATCTATCTATCTATCTATCTATCTATCTATCTATCTATAAGATTATGTGCTTTCAATATGAAGTCACTTCAAGTGTTTTTCAGAATGTGGACTTTAATTGGAATCATTCTCTAGACTTATTTTTATTAAATGACCTTGTCTATTTGAGCATCGGTGTCTGGGCAAAGGTCCTATTTTTCTAATGGCCATGACTCTGCATTTTATAATTGTTAGATAATTCCAGGGGATTGGACTCCCAGAGGTGGGCCCCAGGATCATCATAACTTTCTTCAGGATGGACCAGCTGAGTCAAATCCTGCCTGTATTTGGATTCTTGATCTCTTACATCTAACGGATCTAAAAAATAACCACCATCTGGCAGAGTAGAGGAACAGAATTTGGTGGATTATTTCTTTAAAAGTGTAAGACATGACAAAATAATAATAATTTATAAATTATTAAGGATTCATGAGGGAGGGGGGAGTGGGGCAGGAGGGGAAAAATGAGGACCTAATGTCGGGGGTTTAAGTGGATAGAAATTGTTTTGAGGATGATTAGGGCAATGAATGTACAAATGCGCTTTACACAGTTGATGTGTGTATGGATTGTGATAAGAGTTGTATGAGCCCCTAATAAAATAATATAATAAAATGGTTTAAAAAAACAAATATGAAAAAAAGGAATGTAAAAAAAAAAAAAGAAGAAAAGTAAAAAAAAAAATTGTATGAGCCCCCAATAAATTGATTAAAAAGAAAGTTTTTGAGCAGAGTGGTAGTGGATCTTCTATGAGCTTCTTAGGTTACTTGTAGGTAAACCAACTTTCCAGACTCGTCTCGCGTACCAAACCCTTTCTGCCTCCTCTTCCACTCTCCAGAGACAGGAATGCCAGCTTTGGCGGGTGAGGACACGTGGCTGAGCTGGGCTTCATGGCTTCAGTGGGTAAAATATATTTATGGAATGTCAAGGATATTAGAGTTCTTGCCTGCAGATTTGATGAGGTTACAGGAAGCCAACAGAAGGTTGCAGTGGAAACCAGGCAGCATTTTATGAAAGTTAAGAACTAGACCAAATTGGTGGTGGAAAAGTTAGAGCTGTTTGAGCTGTCGGGAATTCAAGGAGAAATAGGTCCATATTTCTGAAGCTCCGGCTGTTATTTAGGATGTGCGGAGAAGGCAGCCTTTTATAGCCTCTTGTGCATCACTGTGGTGTCTTTAGTAAGTTCAGGATCTGATGGAGGAATCAGATGCGACCCGTGCCAAGGCCAATGAACTGGGGAGTCTAAGCGAGGCAGGCGCTCCCAGCCCTTGAAGGCAAAACTGTGAATGGACTGCTTTATGGTTGTTAGGTACCATCAAGTTGGCCCTGACTCGTAGAACCTTGCTGTACAACAGAAGGAGACTCTGCCAGGCTGTGCACCAGCATCATGATCACTTTCAAAGAGTGAGCCCATTGCTGTTGCTACTATGTCAGTCCATCTCATTGAGGGGCTTCCTGTTTCAACAACCTTCTCCTTTACCAAACATGATGTCCTTCTCCAGGGACAGGGGATGAAGACTTTCCACCCTTGATTCTACAGAGCATCCAGGCTGTACTGCCTCAAAGACCGATTTGTTTTTCCTTCTGTGGTCCATGGTACTTTCAATGTTCTTTGCCCGCACTATACTTTCTTATTATTCTCTAGCTTTCACTTGCATGTGAAATGATGGAAAATGCCATGGCTCGGGTCAGATACACCTTAGTCCTCCCAGTGACATCTTTGCTCTCTAATCAAAGAGACTGTGTGTGCGTGCGCGGCAGGTTTTCCCAGTGGAATACCCTGGGCTGCTAGGGCCTGCAAAGGAATGACCAAGATGAGCAGCGAAGCCATGTAAGAAGAGTACTGGCCACAGCTGAAGTTCTCTCTTCCTACATTCAAGTCCTATATTTTATTCTGGAATGGGAAAATGCTTTTATACTTTTTTTGTTTTCTCTTTGGGCTTGAAGCAAAGGCTTGCTTGGCACCTTATTCCATTGGGAGAGTGGTTAGTTGAAGCTGAGAGGATCCACCTTTAATAGTGTGGGATCTCAAGCGAGAAGCCCTGAGGAGGAACTCAGGATTAGAGATTAAAGTCGGAAAGATGTAAAATAGTAAGAATTACAGTTGTGCCAGGAAAGAGGGACAATGAGATAGCAAAATCTCGCAAATGAGTGCTAGCAATCGGAATGAGGTTTGATAACTAAGCCAAGACTTTGAGGGAAAGGACGCTGGTGTAAGATGTAAATTATACAAGAAGTGAGTCTGAATAACTCCCTGCCGTGGAGTTGATGCTGAAATGTGTAGTGTGGCTTAAATAGCATCTAACTCCACAGACCAGTCTCTGGAGAAGGACATCAGGCTTGGTAAAGCAGAGGGTCCACTCAAAGGAAAAGACCCTCCACGAGATGGACAGATAGAGTGACTGCAACAGCAGACTCAAATATGCAAAGCTGTGAGGGTGCGGCCAGACCAGGCAGTGTTGGGTTCTGTAGTGTGATGGGTCGCGAGGAGTCAGAAAGGACCAGTGAAATCTCACAATGACCTTTGCTTCCCAGATGCCGATTCCTGTATTAGATCATTTAACACAGATCAAACGCTAAAAAACAATACGAGTGCATCTTTGTGACTATTTCCTGAAATTTCCCCTCAATGTTTAAGTATACATGTGCTATATATTATAAGGCATAATATCTAAAGATGTAATAGAAAATTAGCTTGATTCCTTTCCTGATTGTGTGTTTTTATTTTTGGCCTGCAATTTGCAGTAAGTGACTCACAGACGGAAGTGAAAAATTATTTTACAGTTTGACTAGAGGTTTTTTTCCCTTCTTCTTCTGCCCCCTGTTAGGGCTGCTGTAATCCTTACATAATATGCAGGCAAACCACTGCATGTTTATTAAATGTCTGGGGCCAGATCTCTGTGTGAAACAACAATACCAGCCCCCTAACTCCCATGCCTCTCTAATTATATGTAACTTGTTTAAGATCATCAAGAACAATGATTCGTCACTCCAAGGTGCTTTGCTTAAAGGCAGCATTGTTACAAGACTATTGTTCCCCACTGAAGATATTTATTTTGAGCTTTGGTTACTTTTTTAATTTTAAAAATAAACTCCAGATCTCTATCTGTACTTATTATGTAAGAAATAATAAGCAAATACTTGAATGCCTTTCTCTCCTTTGAAAACGGTACTTCTTTTGAGAGAAATAGAAGGCAACTAAATTCTTAGAAATTCCTGTTTAGACTTAGTGCCATCACTAACTAGCACAGCATCATAATTATCATCATGAGCATCATTGGCTGATATCATTGGGCTGTTAACCATTTAGTTCCAGGCATCATTTTCACAACAGTAGCCTTTATCAATTGTGTCTGTTAGATAACAGGAGCTCTGTGGCACAGTGGTTAAGCACTCAGCCACTCACCAAAACATTAGTGGTTTAAACCCACCACATGCTCAGGGAGCTGCAGGGTGAGACAGATGTGCTAGCTGCTTCTGTAAAGACTCACAGCCTTGGAAACCCCCTGGGGCAGTTCCACTCTGTTTCACAGGGCCACTTGGGGTGAGATTTGATGGCAATGGGTTTGACGTTTGGTTTTCATATGTCAAATAACAAAGTCCCTGCCCTTAGAAAATTGAGAGTTTAGGAAGGATAAGACAGAAAATGAGTAATGGTCAGCATTGTAGGCAAATGGGTTATTGTTAGATTTTGTACGACAGATGGTTTATTCAATTGATTATGGAGTGTGTGCACCCAGATTTGTGTGCGTACATGTACACACACACACACACACACACACACACACACCACTAGAGCCCAAACTCTGCACTTTCTAAAGCTACCTGAATTGGGGTCTACTTTGAAACATCTTAGGTCACACTGTAAACTAAAGTCTGTAATGAGCATGGGTTTTAATGTCTGATAATCCTGTAGATGAGTCCAGATTTGCTACTTCCTGCCTATGTGATCTTTGAAAAGAGGAATAAACTGTATCTATCTGTGACTCTTCAATGCGACCCGAAGTAGTGTTGTCTGCTGCTGAGTGGTGCTGGGACAGGAGTAGACCACGGCATCTTTCTCCCCTGGGTTCCAACTACAGACCTTGCAGTAGCGGCTGAGCTCTGTATTCAGTGTGACCCCGGGCTCCTGACAAAGGGAGGGGTACTCACCAAGCAGTCCTCACCGCGCTTTGACAGGTGCCCTCTGCCACCTGCAATTTAGAAAGGAGTTTAGACTCTGGGCTGTGGGTTACCTAGACTCACCAGGCTCACTTTCCAAGCTTTCAAAGGAGAACGCTAGTCCATCTTTCACATGGGGAAGCTGTAGGGGCTAAAGAAGAAAGTGCAGTTGCTTTGGGACAAATCTTTGAGGTGGATTTTGCCTAAGTCCTAGACCTGTGGGCGCCCTCCTCATTTATATGACTGCTTTAAGGTGGTATTTTGGGATTTATCAGACTTTAAGCATCATTTTGAACTTATTTTTTTGAGAGTTAGATCGACTGTAAAGACTCACTTATACAATCTAAATACTGGACGTATTACTCTTTAGCCAACTGTTCCTGGCATCCCCTTCGGGTTCTAAGTTGATATTTTCATCGGATAGACAATTCTCATCTTCCCTTTCCAGGTTCTTCTTGTAATATGTCTACTCTGACGGGAAGATGAAACATCCATTCCAAAAAACCAGATTTGATGGGATGCTACGCCACATTTTTCAGAGTTCAAAGGTTCATGTAGTATGTGAGCTTGAACTTTATGTAATATGATAGTTGGATGTAGCTCGTCCTAAGGAAGGAGCCCTATATTGTTTACTCTTTGGCACAGAGACCCACCTTAATCAGTACAGAGACGCAGATGAGGACAGGGCACATTTCCCTAAATCCCCACTTGTTGGCAGAGAGAGGTTGATTTGGGGAAGGTTGGGGAAGTGCTCATTGGAGAGCAGATGCTGAAGTTACATAATGGCCATCAGACACAACACTGAAAAGGGAGAATAATAAAAGTAGAAATGAAGACCGCGATGTGGCATTTACTTTATTATTGAAGGTCAGGAGAATTATACCCAAGTATTAGTTAAATGCAAAAGAGAAACTGACCATGGCATTCTGATAAGATTCCAGCTACCTTAGTCTCAATTATGTTTAAAATGTTAGCTGTTATTTTATCAGACTTTCTTCTTGGCCAGGCATCTATTTACCCAAAAGTCAAATTTATGGTCTCCTGTGAGTGGGGAAAGGCAATAAAGGGCCCCTTTCTTTACCTCAGAGCTCGGGATTGAGGTGGGGCTATGACAGGAGAAAGAGAAAGGGAATTCCCAAGGTAGGGTTTAGAGAAAGGCAGAAGTACAAAGTGGGAGGAAGGATTCAACATAGAGGAGGGAAAGGGGAAGAAGGCAGAAAGTCGCAAGGAGGGACCAAGAGAGAAATCTGGGTCTAGTAGCTCGCTCTTCTCCGCTCCCTGGGGATAATATGATGGAGACAGACTTGTAACACTTGGCAGTGGAAACTCATTGGGTTCATTACTACTTTTCTATGTTTGACAATACTGTATTTATGTATTTCTACTGTTGACACCAATTGTCTTCTCTGAGCATGAAAGGATAGACTATTTGTATCTCTCACAGTATGTAGCTACAAGCTTTGATTGTAGAGAATTCTTATTAAGAATTTATAAAATTAAAAAAAAGAATTTACAAAATTATTAATTTTAAGGTCTTTATCAACAATGGGAAGGAGCGTTGGTGTCCCAGTGGTTAAAGTGATGCCGTTTGGACCCACCGGCCACTGTGGGAGAAGGAGGCAGCAGTCTACTTCTGTAAGGGTTCATAGCCTTGGGTATCTTATGGGGCAGTTTGACTCTGCCATCTGGTTCACATGGTAAACTATTATGAACATGGTTCCCATGTTCACATGGTAAAGTATTATGCAGCCACTGAAGACCATGCTTTTGAGAATATTCATGATACAGTGAAGAGGAAAAGATGATAAAATATGACAGTAAACTTAGACTGAAATTCTATTTTTTTAAAAAATGACCATACTAAGAGGCTATAGGTGGCTATGGACCAAATGTTAAAAGTGATCTTATCTGGATTATGAGAGGGAGAGCTAATTTTGTTTTCCTATTTAGATTTTTCTGTGTTTTACAAAGTGGATCATGTTGGCAAATTGCAAAATGCAAAGGATGCCATGAGTTTGTGGTACCATCAGCTTGTTTACCAAACCGGCGGCTCTCTCGGACTGTAACAACGTGGTGTGGTGCTGTTATTTACAAACTCTTAATTAGAAACACCCTTTCTTGTTGTTGTTGTTGTTGTTGCTCTTCTTCTCCTTCTTCTTCTTCTACTTACATATCTTCATGGAACCTTGACATGAATTGAATGAATTTACCTTGGGCTATATTTTATAGTCATCCAAAAATTTATCATCATAGACGACAGTGTTAGATGTTGTGGCTCATAAGGGTCTTCTGTACAACAGGACAAAGCACCACCAGGTCCTGTGCCATCCTCACAATTGCTCTTATGTTTGCGCCCACTGCTGCAGCTACTGTGCCATTCCAACTTATGAAATGTCTTTCTCTTCTTCAATGACCCCGTACTTACCAAGCATGCTGTCCTTCTCTAGGGACTGGTCACCCATGGTAGCACGTCCAAGGGATGTGAAATGGAGTGTTGCCACTCCCTCTTCTAAGGACCAATCTACGGTACTTCTTCCAAGACAGACTTGTTCATTCTTCTGGCAGTTCCTGGTATATTCGAGATTCTTCGCCACACCATAATTCAAAGGCATCGGTCTTTGGTTTTGTTTATTCATTTTCCAGCTTTCACATGCATATGAGGCGATTGAAAATACTGTGCTCAGAGTGACATATACTTTTCAGCGCTTGGCAGGGACCTTTGGAGGCAGATTTGCCCAGAGTAACACACTATTGGCT
Organism: Echinops telfairi; assembly: GCF_000313985.2. Taxonomy (NCBI): domain Eukaryota; kingdom Metazoa; phylum Chordata; class Mammalia; order Afrosoricida; family Tenrecidae; genus Echinops; species Echinops telfairi. Next base: position 4,271,374 of record NW_022111310.1, on the reverse strand, counting down.
TTTTGGACTGCTGCTTCTCTGAGTGTTGCCTGCAAATCCAAGCAAACTGAAATTCTTAACAACTTTGTTATTTTCTATTTCTATGAGAATGTGGCTTATTGGTGCAGTTGTGAAGACTTTCGTTTCTTTTTGTTGAGGAGTAATCTCTAACGAAGGCTGCAGACCTCCATGAGTGCTCTGGGTTCTCTTTGCCTCCAACAAGCACGGTTGTTGTGCCATCTGCATATCGCCAATGACTAGTGATTCTTCCGCCAATCCTGACATTGTGTTCTTATTCACATCATTCAGCTTTTTAGAATATAACAAATATTTATGTTTGTTATGCGGACTGAGTGTATAGGGTGGAAGGTTTCTACTCTGATGCACACCTTTTTGGGTTTTGAAGCATGCACTAGCTCCTTGTTTTTTTGAATGACTACCTCAAGGTCTATGCATAGGTAAGTGTTCTGGACTTCTCATTCTTGGAAAATAATCTAAGGAGCTGAATTCTATATGAAGAAGAATACGGTGTCAGCATTGGAAGAAGACTTCTTAACAATCTGTCATATGTTATCCAGAATATATTATGAACCACATAGTTGAATGTCTTTGTATAGTCAACAAAACTCAGGTAAACATCTTTCTGGTGTTCTGTGCTATCAGCCAAGACCCATCTGCCATCAGCAATGATAGCTCTTGTTCCACATCCTCTGCTGAATCCAGCTTGAATTTCTAGAATTTCCCTGTCAATGTACTGCTGTATTCATTTTAAAATGATCTTCAGGAAAACTGTACTTGAGTGTAATACAAATGTTGTTGGTTGATAATACCACATTCTGTTGGGTCACTTTTCCTCGGAATGGGGCACAAATATGTTTCCTTTCCAGCCAGTCAGCCAGCTAGCTGCCTTCCACATTTCTTGACATAGATGAGTGGTGCTTCCAGCTGTATATACATTTATTCAAACACCTCAAATGATGTTCCCTCCATTGCAGGGGCTTTGTTTTTCATCAGTACCATCAGTGCACCTTGCATGTCTTCCATAATATGCCTGAACGCTTTTGATCATTTGCTGCGTCCTGAAATGGATGAAAGCTGACACATTATTTTTGGTAAAGTGACTCTGTATATTCGTTCCATCTTCTTTTGATACTTCCCGAGTTGTTCGATATTTTGCCTACAGAAACCTTCAAGATTGCAACATGAGGCTTTGGTATAGATACACCCACGCCCTTAAAAAATCCTACTGCCATCAAGTAAATTCTGACTTCTGTCGACCTTATAGGACTTAGTTCGAATTAGCCCTTCAGTTTGCTGAGGTTAAGAATCTCCAGGAGCAGAAGGCCTGGTTTCTGTACCTGAGCGTGCTTGCTCGTTTTGACCCTGTGGTTCGCAGCCCAATGTGGAGCCTACGTTCCACTGGGTCTGGGTCTCCAGAGATGCGTTAACTCACTGCCATTGACTTGAATCCGACTTATAACACACCTATAAGCCAGAGTAGAACTGTCCCTGTAAGTTTAACTCTTACAGGAACAGAAAGTCTCATCTGTCTCCTGAGGAGTAGCTGGTGGTTTCAAACTGCTGACCTTGTGGGTAGGAACTCAGCACAGAACCGCTATGCCCCCAGGGCTCTTTCATAGATGCCTTAGTCATTCTAAATTTATTTTGCTAAGTTAATTGAAAGCAATGCTACTTTAAGTTTCATTTCTTGGTGCTAAGATAACTTTCTGTTGTGTATTGAATGTTTCGTGAGTTATTTTTTCATGCGTCTTGGGTGGTAGATTTTAAGATACTGAGATGGTGGTAGGGACTGCTCGAGCAGAGAGGACACAGTGAGCACAGGCATAAGATCAAAGGCGTGGGGTCATAAAAGTGGGTTTCAAGACAGTAATTCCAGTCTGACAGGATTGTGTAGTATGTGTCGGAGAATAATGCAGGAAAAAGATATCTCTCTTAGAGATGTTCATCATTGCCTGCCCTTTCCTCCTCCTAAAAGTATCCTTTCTTATTTTATCTTTTACTTATTGTTTTCTCAATTAGTTATATATGGAGTGAGTCTCTTTCATGCTAATAGTTAATTTGTCATTAAAAAACAGGAAAGAGAATATTTCCCGACTACATTCCTTCCTTCTAAGGGTCTATGCTCTGACCCTGTTATCCTGCCCCTCCCACGTGCCATTGGATCACAGTTGACTGCAAGAGATGTGGGCATCCGATCCCCAAACAGGCAACCCAGAAGCTGTTTTCTGGAATTTTTATAATTCAGCATGAAAAGATAGATTGGGCCATTTGGAATTGGGAAGTCAAGGGACTGAACCAATTAAACCAGAAGTTCAAGGATGTGCTGATAGTTGCCCAGGTTTAAAAGGCATGAGGAGTGGCCTATCGCACTGCAGGCTAGCTAGAACTAGGAGGGGATGGGAAGTATGAGCAGCCAGAGGAAGCAGGACAGTACAGAGAAGGGAAACCGAAAAGAGAAGCAGCGACACTGGTAGAGACAGAGGGCTGAGTTTCAAAGCTTTCTGGTTTTCAAGGACTTTGATCAATGGATAGCCTTTAAAATGTCAAATTCTTCCTTTTGAGTTACCTTGAATGGAATGCTAGGAGTCCTTACAAATATATAAGCATTTTTAGGGACATATATTTTTAAAACATTTTATTAGGGGCTCATACAACTGTTATCGCAATCCATACACACATCAATTGTGTAAAGCGCATTTGTACATCATTCTCAAAACATTTTCTCTCCACTTAAACCCCCAACATTAGGTCCTCATTTTTCCCCTCCCTCCCCGTTCCCCCTCCTTCATGAGCCCTTGATAGTTTATAAATTGGTATTTTGTCATATCTTGCCCTGTCCGACGTCTCCCTTCACCCACTTTTCGGTTGTCTGTCCCCCAGGGAGGAGGTCACATATAGATCCTTGTAATCGGTTCCCTCCTTCCTCCCCACTCTCTTTTAGGGACATATTATGAAGCATTTGGATGCTGCATGAGATGTTGTAATTCACTAGGCAAGGGAGATATATATTTTCGAGATGAGAAATATTGGAAGTGCATTAGATGAAGCTTCATCTCGGAGTAGTATGTAGGAGAGATTGGGGAAACTGATTTGGAAAGGTGTTACAATAAGAAAAATAGGTGGTAATTAAGACCTTAAATGGAGATGACAGTAGGAGGGGTAAGTGAATAGACAGGCCTAAAGCATAATGGAACATGATAACTTATTAGACACAGGGGACAAGGAGAAGAACAAGTCAAAGTTGGAACAGAGATTTTAAAATTTGGATGTTACATGTTGGTCACCTCATCAAGAGAAATAAAGTAGCTAGGAGGTGGGGTGTTTGGGTTTGGGGAGGGCCTGACAGCATTTGAAACTGTTGAGTTCCAAGTGCTGGCTGGAAAATTTCATTTTAAGTAACTTTTATTGAGTTCCTACTAATATGTTTTCTAGGCCATCGATGATGGAGTTAGGGGTTGAAGCACAAATGTGTTCATTTAAGAAGCCCCTACAGTTGTCTGACAAGTAATTTGAAATGTGGAGCTTGGGAGAGAACTTTTGCACTGAGATCCATACCCCAAGAAAGAGCCTGCGCCTCCACCTCAGTCCCTGAAGGATCAAAGGGCAGAGTAGGGAGCAGGTGTAAAGAGAACAGGTAAGTTTTGCCAACAATAGAGATGAAGACTGTGCGTGTGGAACTCACCAGGTGGAATACAGAAGAATGAAATCTATGTCTGCGGAATGAGGTAACGGAGAAGCTTAATAGCATGAGCTCAAACAAGGTCAGGAATAGGACATCCATTGCTCACATAAAACTTCATGTTGAAGCTGAAGAGAATTAAAATGTGTCCACAAGAGCCAAACAATAACCTTGAGTATTCCCAAGAGACCATCTCAAGAACTGATTTGACACCTTGGACACCAACGACTGAAGAGCAGACAAGTTGTGGGGCACCATCAAGAGCAACATAGATGACGAAAGCAAAAGGTCTAGAAAAGAAAAGGACCAAATTGGATGTCAGAAGAGACTTTGACACTTGCTCTTGAACACAGTGAATGGAAGCAATGATGAAGTAGAAGAACGGAATGGAAAATTTCAAAGGGTAGCCAGAGAAGACAAAGTAAGGAATTATAATAAAATGTATAAAGATCTGGTGTTAGAAAACCAAAAGGGAAGAAAGTACATTCACGATTTCCCACATTGAAAGAACTGAAGAAAAAAATTAAAGTTTCGAGTTTGAATATTGTACGACTCTGTTGGCAAAATATTGAACAGTACAGGAAACATAAGAAAAGATGGAAGGACTATACCGAGGCACTGTACCAACCATTTCAATAGGTTGTTCTGGTCCAGGACGGATGGTACTGAAGGAAGAAATTCAAACTGCATTGAAGGCATTTGTGAAAAACAAGGTTCCAGGAATTGATGGAGCCCTAATAGAAATATTCAACAAACGGATGTAATGCTGAGAGCACTCAGTCTACGCCATGAAATCTGGAAGAGAGGCACCTGGCCAGCCAACTGGAAGAGGTCTCTATTTGTGCCTACTCCTAAGAAAGGTGGTCCAATAGAATGAGTAAATGAACAAGCAATATAATTAACATCACATACAAGTAAAATTTTGCTGAAGATAATTCACAAATAGCTGCAGTAGCAAATAGATGAGGAGCTTTCAGATCATTGAGCTGGAATCAAACGAGGATGTGACACGAGGTATATTAGCTGACATCAAAGAATACCAGAAAGATGTTTTCCTGTATTTTACTGACTTTGCAAAGGCATTTGACAGTGCGGATCATAACAGACTACAGGTAACATTGTAAATAGTGGATTCCAGAACACTTAATACACTGAATTGAATTTATGTACAATCCGTGCACAGTACAAGAGGTAGTCATTCAAACAGAATGGAGTGGTTTACAATCCAGAAAGCCTGGTAACAGGGTTGTAACCTTACACCATTCTAATTCCGTTTGTATGCTGAGCAAATAATCCATGATCTTGACCGTCTGAGGAACTCGCCATCAGGACTGGAGGCAGGCTGGTTAACAACCTGTGATGTGCATGGGTATGACACAACTTTGTTTGCCAATAGCAGAGGACTTGAAACAATTATTGATGAATACTAAAGACTACACCCTTCAGGATGAATATAAGATATCTAATGTAAAGAAAACAAAAATCCTTACAACTGGACCAATAAACAATGTGATGGTGAAGGAAGATAATATTCAAGTTCTCAAGAATGGCGTTGTCCTTGGATATGCACCCAATGCTCATGGAAACAGCAGTCAAAGAATCAGGCGACATCCTGCATTGAACAAATCTGCTATAAAAGACCTGCTTAAAATGTTAAGTAGAAAAGAAGTCACTTTGAGGACTAAAGGGTGCCAGATTCAGGTGGTGGTATTTTCAATTGCTTCATGTGTATATGAAAGCTGGGCAACGGGTAAGGAAGATCGGAGAAGGATTGATGTATTTGAATTCTAGTTGGCAAAGAATCTGGAGAGTACCACGAAGCACCAACAAATCTGCCTTGGAGGAAGAATAGTTAGAACACTTCTTGGGATCGAGTCCAATGTACTTTGGACATGCTAGCAGAAGGGACCAGAAAGTGATGTCATGGTTGGCAAAATAGAGCAACAACAACAAAAAAGAAGACCCTCCATGGGATAGATTTACATGATGGCTACAATAATGTATCAAAGCAAAACCATGATTGTGAGGATCTTGCAAGGACCAGGCACTATTGTAAATGGCGTTGCTATGGGTTGGAACCAACTGGATAGCATCTAACAACAACGAGGAGAAGCAAGTGTAAAACCCTGAGAAGTACCTTGTTTCTCGAGACAGAAAAAGGAAGAAGCAGCAAAGGAGGCATGGCCTTAGGACAAAAGAAGTAGGTCAGGTTCACAAAACCAAAGCGAGGGCGGGTTTCAGAGAGCATCCATTTACCAATATCATGAAATACTGCATAAAACTTGATGAGAATGACGTTAGAGGAAAGCTGTTGGATTTGATGTGTAGGAGCTACTTTTAAATCCTAGGACGAATTAATGGGTTAAGGTGCGTTTGCTGTGAAGAGTCATCGAGTTGGTTGTGAATGTCTGCATATGGCCATCATAAGGGTCTTGGGTATAACAGACAAAACAGTGCCTAGGTGTGAGTGAGCAGATAGAAGAAGCAAATTTTAGATCATTGTAATCTGGGTGAAACTTGAAGATTAGAACAAGGTTAAGAGTGAGGTTTTATTTTGCTTTTAAAAACTGTGTCACCCCGGGCATGGTGCCCCAACAGGCTAGACTGGAAAACACAAGTTTTTCTTGCTTGGTATATTTTAATTTGTTCTTCGTCAGTGGATT
>NW_022111310.1:4258584-4263483 GCF_000313985.2 Echinops telfairi | reverse complement strand
CGCTTTACACAATTGATGTGTGTATGGATTGGGATAACAGTTGTATGAGCCCCTAATAAAATGTTAAAAAAGAAAAAAAAAAGAATGGTAAAATTAAAAAAAAAATTCATGTATGTATGGATTGTGATAAAGTTTTGAGAATGATGAGAGCAATGATGTACAAGTATGCTTTACACAATTGATGTATGTATGGGTTGTGATAAGAGTTGTATGAGCACCTAATAAAACTACTAAAAAAATAAACAAAATTAAATTAAAAAAAAGAGTTGTATGAGCCCCCAATAAAATGATTAAAAAAAAAAACAAAAAAACCCCAACTGTGTCAACCAAAGCAGGCAGCAGAAGAGGTGACTGGTCAGGACGGGTCAATGGAGGGATCAAAGAGCTAATTAAGATAATTTAAAGGACCATAGCAGTAAGGATGTGATCAAGAGTCAAGGTGAAGGAGCTAATTTTACCAGAATGATGGATATTTATTCCTGGAGCTAGAGATACGACACTAGAGGGGATGTATATAATATGCATTACAGAGGAAATTAGAAGTGAAGAGAATGGGAGTAAGGAGAGACATATTTTCTCAGAAACATAGAAGCTACAAGTGGAGTCTTGTGATTGGGGATTTTAGCAACTAAGAGGAAGAGAAAATTTTGAAAGGCCACTCACGAGAATGGAACAGGGAATTAGTAAAAGGTGAAGGAGAGAAACTTTGAGCTTGATAAAGAGACAAAGAAAAATGAGAAAGTGCAAGGTAAATCAAGAACATGAAACTACTTCAAGTTCTAGCAGTACTCAAAGCATTTTATAGAACTTTAGGGAGTTCTTTTCTTTTTCACACACATACACACATATTAATTTAAATTTTATTTTATTGGGGGATCTTACAGCTCATCACAATCCATACACATATCCATTGTGTCAAACACATCTTTACATATGTTGTCATCATCTTTTTCAAAACATTTTCTTTCTACTTGAGCTCCTGGCATGAGCTCCTCATTTTCCCCCTCCCTCCTCTTGTATATTTTATAAGTAAGAGATTTGATCCCCAAACTCTTATGGATCTGTTGGAGCAAATGTATAAAAAAGAGATGTGCTCCTTGGTTTTAAAGTCAATTTAGGGCACTGGTTACATCTGAAATCCAATCTGAGTTTTGAAATCTGACGAAAAGTGAGCCAACCAGAAAAGCAGACCTATGTATGTGATAGCAGGTCAGTGAATCACAGTAAAGTGATTTTATAATTCTCTGTAGTTTGTGTTCTGGGTGAGAATCTTTTTTGGGGGGTGATGTTTAAACAATGATGAATTTTCATATACATATTTAGATGCATAATTTTCCAAAACATATTGGCCAGGTAAGTCATTATTTAAAAGAAACTCAGTTGTCCTAGTGCCTATTTGAAAATGAAAGTCTAGTTGCAATGTGACAATTACAGTTGTGGAAGATAATCCAAAAACTTATCACACATCTAGAAGTATTCTGTTATTCCTAGCAATGAAAGTGAGAACACTATTTTAAATTTTTCAACACGTATTTAATTTATTTCCAGGTCCCACGGCTTAGTACCATAAGTTTTGAAAAATCTTCTTAAAGAGGAGACTTTGAATTTCTAAGTCCTAATTTTCCAGCAGAACTTCCAGAAAGGCTGAATTCCCTTAGCGGTGTTAGTGAAGTACAGCTTGTCCCTCATTTAGGGCAAGGCTCCACCAATGATTCTGCAAAGAGATTATCTTTCTTTAAAACTTTTCATTATTATTGTCTTTTAGTATCAGTATCTTTATAAATCTGATTTATAGTTGATTTGGGGGGCTGGGGATATTACATATAAACTTACAGATATAATTCATACCGACATAAAGAGTAACACAGATCATTGAAGGATGGCTGTCAGGGTGGTTTGTCATAGTTCAAATAGGTCATCAGCTGAGGACTACCTGTAACACTCTTATTTGTCTTTGTGAACTGGTTTAACTAATAACTTTACGTTGAATTTCAGTAGTGACCCTTAGGGGTCAAAGAAACCACAACTCTTTTCTGTTGTCTCCATATGCATCCTTTTTTAGCTGCAGACAAAGCAGATAGAATGGCCACCATAGGCAGAGTATTATTATTGTTACTTCCAGCTAGAAAATTCTCTTGGCATTTTGTTGTTGTTGTTAGTGAAACTAAATAGAACCTGACTCCCCCAAAAGTATGACTCTTTTTCTTAGACATTTGTTTTCGAAGCATATTGTTAGTGTTGGCTATATTTGATCCTGCTGTGACACAGATGGGGATGGCCATCAGGGATATCCATGGGCTTCATCATGTTGTGGGGGTCAGTGCTAGTTCTGGCCTCTTGCCCAGAAGAAGGAATGAAATGACTCAGATTTTTTTGGCTGAATTCCAAGATGGCCTCAGAGGGGTCCCTCACACTGAAGTGATCCAGACACCTTTAACACTTTTCTGGATTGGTAGACTTCATCCTCAGGGTATTGGCAAAGGTACTGATATACCCAGCTCTACTCTGTGTGTGTGTGTGTGTGTGTGTGTGTGTGTGTGTATGTGTATGTGTGTGTGTGTGCCTGTGGTCTTTCTTAGGTATCAGCTTAGGAAGAGGTGTTCTGAGTTTCTGAAGCATTGGTCACCAAGAAATCTAACTTCCATGATGAGGCATTGGGCAGCTCTGTGGAGGAAATTGTGGCCTAGCAGATCTCCCTCAAAAGCCTGGCAATGGCTCTATATAGCTTTGGTCATGGGCCATGGTCTACAGAGATGGTGCTCCTTCCTTCAGCCGCCGGAGTCATTCTGGGGCTCTGGTTATACTATTTATAGGGCATCTCCATTGTTTTGTCTGTTGACACAGTTCACTCTTCTCTTAAGAACATTGTCCATCTCTTTTGGGAAATGCTTCTTCCATCTTAATGTTAGTTGGTTTAACTGTGAACTAACATGATCTTGCAAACCTTGCCACCTGGTCCCAGTTTACGAAGGAAAAGTGGTCTGAACTCATCATTTGGGTTTTTGGATTAGGGACCAAGGTGGTAAAGCTGAGCACGCTAGAGGCTGGCGGCTGTTTTCCTTATCATGTGCCTGCAGCTTATGTAAAAGGATAAGAACTTACTGAGAAAAGCAATGACTAGAAGGACATCCTCGTGGGATTCAGGTTTCTGGTTCCAAAAAATCTGGCACTCAACTGCCTGCCTTTGATGCTTAGATATAGCCCTGCCCTTCCTATGGCATGACCCATTATGTTTGCCTCTGGACGGGTTTCTGTTACTTATCTAAAAAGCCCCAACCGTTTTACTTTTCTCCTCTTCTTCCAGATAACCTGTTCCACACATGGAGCAGTATTATTTTATTAATGTTCTTATTTACTAGGTGATTTGCCGCAATCGCCCGTTTGCTGAGCATCTGCTGAGTGTTCCAAGTGAGCGGGGCCACAGGGCCATCCAGAAGGCCACGTGAATTGACCGAGGAATGCATGGATTACTCAGGAGGACCGATTCACGGAGAAAGTCAGTCATGATGTATTCTCTACAAGGCAAGAAAGCAAAGACCGGGTTCTGAACTCTGAGGCTGAGAAAACCTAGAATGAAAAGATTGTTAGCAAATGATAAGCACTGACTTAAGATGAGGAGGCAGGGGGTACGAGGGGGGAATGAGAAATCTATTGCTGTATGGGTCTGTGTCCCTAGACCAGGGAGTTTAATATTTTCTGAGGAGTTCAACATCTGTATATTCCTGCGTTGGAGTGTGTGAAGAGGCTCACTGTGGAAAGAATAATTTGTTTGCTTAAAAAAGAATCTGGTGATAAACTGATTTGGGTTTTTAATATGGGAAATGGGCTTTTAAATTCATCTACACACTAGAACTCGGGACAGCTTGGCTCATGTATCATATTTTATGGACTTGAAAGAGTTCTTTTAACTTGGATCTTACAAAAGACACAAAGTAAAAAATATGTAATAGAATGAATACTATATGCAATAGTAAAATATGCAAATGGGCTAATGAAAATGGGCAAAATATTGGAGCAGATATTTCCCTAAGGAAGATATATAAATGATCAATAATAAAGACACAGAAAAACATGCTCAACATCATTAGGCATTAGGTAAATGAAATTTAAAACCCCAGTGAACTAACATAGAATACTCACTGGAATGGATAAACATTTAAAGTCTGTTATCAGTCAATGTTAGAGAAGATGTGGAATGACAGTATACTCAGACAGACTGCTGGGTGTGTAAAGTGATTTAACCATTTTTGGGAAAAGATCTAGACATTTCTTAAAAAGTTAAAATATAACTTCTCTCTGACCGAGCAATTTCACTCCTAGATAATTACCCAAGGATCAATAATAATAATAAAAATGCTCACAAAAATACTTGTATAAGTGCTCATATTAATTTTATGCATAATCAACAAAATATTGAGACAAATCCTGGTGCTCATTCACAAGAATGTGATATAGGAAATGTGTGTAGAATTATGTCAATAAGACTGTTAACGTTAAAAAAGAAAGACAGTATGTGGGATATAGTCCAACTGGGCAGCTCTGTTCAGCACTAAAAGCAGCAGATTACTCAAACATCCCACAACTGCAAGGCATCTTAAACACAAAACAAAATAAAAAATACCCAAAGCTATGCCGTGTGAAAGAAGGTAAGCACCAAGAAATATATAACTCATATTGTATATGAATGTTTACAAGACGTTGTAACACAGACAAAACTAATCTATGGTGAAAAAATTCTGAGCAACAGTTGGCCCGGGGGGAATGTGGTCTGCGATTGGCTGGGAGGAAGATGAAGACACATTTTATGATATGGTAATGATCTATTTTATGATATGGTAATGATCTATTTTATGATATGGTAATGATCTATTTTGTGGTATGGTAATGATCTATTTTGTG
>NW_022111310.1:4198431-4258484 GCF_000313985.2 Echinops telfairi | reverse complement strand
TATTTTGTGGTATGGTAATGATCTATTTTGTGGTATGGTAATGATCTATTTTATGATATGGTAATGATCTATTTTGTGGTATGGTAATGATCTATAGCTTGCGAGGGGTTAGGTTACACAGGTATGTATTTTCAAACTCCTATTACACTTTAAGAATTTTGCATTTTATGGTATATTTATCTCAAAAAAGAAATATAAGCATGTACTAAAAGCTATGTAGTGGTATTTATGCTGAAGTGTTTGGTGGGTGAAGTAGTGTGATATTGGAAAGTTACTTTGAAAAGCTTTCAAAAATAAGATGGTCTTTAATTTTGGAAATAAGCCTCTTATTTTGACAAACATATCTTCTTAGCAACCTGAAAATACATCCTGAAACCCTGGTCACTGTTAGTCTATTCCTATGGGTATAATGTCGCTGTATTTGCAGGAATGTCCTCTAAATTGCATCATACATATGTGACCTTTGGATGTTGCTTCCTCCCCACAATTTAGCATAATGCCCTTGACATCCACCTGAGTTGTTTATATCAAGAACTTATTTCCTTAAAGTTCTAGTTTAAAAATTTTTTCTCCTTTCTTCTCAATTGAGGTTTTCCTTTATTTTATTTTGTTATTGTTGTTAGTTTTCTTGTTTTCATGTTTTTTGGTAGTGAAATCGAGGGTGGGTGAATCCATAGACAGTAACTGTACTGATGGTGTTGTGGGGTTATGGCAGGGGGGATTGGGGGAAAACGGGGAGCTAATAACAAGGAGGACAAATAAGAAGGAAACGTTCTAATTTGACTATGGCAATGATTGTACAGCTCTTCTTGATATGACTGCGCTATTGGATTATGTGACTTGTGGATTATGTCCCAATAAAACTGTTTCAAACACGTATTTCTTTTATGTTGCTAAGAGTATGCAATCGCGTGGATGTTTAACCTGTTCTGATACCTGTTGATGGGCATTTGAGTCATTTCCAAATGTTGGCTATTATACATAAAGTTGCTAAGAAGATTCATGTACAGGCTTCCTCCCCGCCCTCCCCTTCCAACTTTTAATGAATGTTTACTAAAAACACAAGCTGTAACTAAGTTAAAAACAAAAGATGGTTTGCTGGAGGGATATATAGCTAGATAGGTAAGTGATAACACAAATATGGCAAAATGCTAGTTGTCAAATCCAGGTGGTAGGTGTATGGATGTTTACTGTACAGGCCTTTCCGCATTTCTGTATGCACAATTTTTTAAAATAAGAAAGCATTGAAAATAAGTAGTTAAATGGGAAAAACGACATCCAATACATTAGTTAGAGGCATCAAACAAATTAGTGAGAATTAATTACACATTACAGAATATATCATGTGCAGTTCATTATATCATCAACTTAAATATAAATCTATTACCACCATAACATAAATGACAAGTTGTGGTAGCGGTGGCACCAATTTATGGCGATCTCTTATTGAGGGCTTCCCCAAAACAATGCTGGCTGGAGAGTGATGCTTATGCCGCAAGGATGGGTAGATTCACAACACTTGCACAGGGATAGTCACGAGAGCCCTGAGCTGCAGCAGGGTAGCGATCATCAGGAGCAGCCCGTTGAAGCTCACCGTCAGCTGGAGCTGGTGAGTAGGATTTGCCAGTGTGCAGGCATGCTGGTCTGTTGCTTTCTATTGTGGCTTCTCTTCCTGACACAGTCTCAGCCTGGGGAGGGGGGTTGAGTCATAGCGGCTGAAGAAGGTGTGCCAGTGGGAGGGCTGGAGGTGCCACCACACAGCAGGAGTCTAAGCCTGGCTGTTCAGAGTGCTTATTTTCTCTACAGGGCGATCTGATAAAAATGATGGCGAAGCCCAGCAGTCCGTTACGGGATGCTCGGAGTCCTCTCTTGCTGGAGGTGATGCTAAGAGCTGGTTCTGCTGCCAGGCTGCTGGGTTCTAGTTTTGGCTCTGCCAATTCGGTGTCCGTGGGTAAGCTGTGCAAACTCTCTGCCTCACTTCTCTCATGTCTAACGCGATAGCACCGACTTCACAGAGTTCTTGGGAGGGGAAAGTCCTTTAGCACAGGTAAAGCCCTCGCCAGATTCAGACACTTAGCAAGCACTCAAGAAATGCAACCATCCCCGCCCTCGTTATCAAAGGTGTCGGAAGCTCAACTGCAGCCTGGGAGGCCAGAACGGATAAATACCTGAACTCTTTCTCTGCTCACTGCTGCAAAACGGCCCCTGTGGGTTTCTGAGACTGTATTTCTTTCTGGGAGTTGAAAGCCAAGTCTTCCTTCCATGGAGCAGTTGGTGGGCTTGAATTGCTGACCTTGCGGTTAGCAGTCCAATGAGTAACCACTGCACCACCAGGGCTGCTAAATATCTGAACAGGAATGAAACATAATTATGGCCACAGACATGTCCCTGGTCTCCAGTGGGGATGAAATGGGCAGTTGCCACTTCATGATGCAAGAAATGCAACTCCCTGGGACCCCACCACAGTGCCGATTCAGTTCAGGCTTCCTTTTGAAGGAGTGCATCTCTGGAGACATCTCATAGTCAGGAGATCTGTCCTTAATCCAGCTTTAGACCCCTCTCTTAGATCATGATTGTAGGAGTAAATTCCTACCTCTTTGTTTTGATCACAGACCATCAAGAACCCAGGTTCTATGTTTGGGGCACTCGTGTACAACTCCCGGAGAAGAAGGACAAACTCCATTACAGACACATAGAAAGTCTGGTGTTTGTTCTTTCTGGAAACTGGCATTTCGACTTGCTCACCTCCACCATAGATTCTCGGGCCCATGAATTTGAATCCGGAGGGAGTAACCTGAAAGAATAAGGACGTGTTAGAATTCCTGGGGGTGGGTGGAGGTGTTGGCAGTGGCACCCAGAGTCCAGTGGTGGCCGAGGCAGCAGTTTGAGCAGAGCCACCCCAAGTCGGAGGTGGTGGCCGTGCCGGAGCGTTTGTGTAATTCCTGAGCTCACAATCCGCCTGGAGAGCCTTCGTTAGTTTCATGATCTCCTTGACCACTGTAGTCCTTCTTTTCTGGTCTGCTCCAAGTCTATTATAGATATGCTTCCTAACATCCCTGGTCACAAGTGTATATATGTTTTTCCCCACCACGAATAAACCACATTTGAAAATAGAAGTGGCAATATTTTCTACCTGTTTCCAGCAATCTAGTTGATGCCATCTAGCCAGATTTTGTTTGAAGTTTGGGCTGCGGCAGCATCTTGAGGCAGTGTCTTTGCCTTTAGAGCATGTCTAGGTCCTTTTCCTGGCTTACAGGTGGGAATGGTGTCATGGTATGGAGTTGGGAGTATTTAGTTATTTGGTTATTTTACCTGTTTAAACCCAATTGCCTAAATAAACACTTTATCCATATTGGAACCTCTTTGCCCCTTTCCTGCTCACTATTGGGGATTTAGCACTATTTGGTAGTGTAGGTTGACTTGTGCGTTCCCAAAGACCTTTATGATCGACGAGTCCCCCTTCTGCTAGCATATTTTGTCCCATGAAGACCAAAGGCGACGGCTAATTTGCTCAATTTGCCATTGTGATCTTTAGATCACAGTCATCTCTCAGGTTCCTCAGTCCTTTTTGCTGCTTTAAAGTGTGTGTTAAAAATGCTTTTTAGGCTTTGGAGTCCTTTTCAAAGTATTTCCCAAATGAGAGTTTGTCTAGTTTTCAGTTTATAGCTAACTTGATATGTTTGGTAGGCTTCTTGGTTTTCCTTATATGAGCTAATAGTCTACTTATAAAGCCAGATTTTTTTCTATCACTGAAACTGTTCCTTTTAGTTATCAACAATATGTTTTTTTAATATTTGAGTTTTAATTAAAAATAATTTTGGGGGGAACTTTCTAATTTTATATACAGTTTTATTCTGAGCTTCCAGTGAGATGATTGGAAACAGTCTCCAGGCATCTATATTTTTTCACTTTTCATTCACTTCTTTCCCCAGCCCAGCACCTGCATTGGCGTAGGCTGAGATCAGTGGGAATGACACCGATGGAAATGGACATGATGAGAGGATGACGTTCTCCTGTTAGTATTGTTACAAAGTCTGTGTGTGACCTTGGTCGGGTCATTTGACTGCACGGACTTTAAGTTCCTCATCTATGCAATTTGGAAAGTTTATTTCAAAAACATTAAGCACATTATATGTAATACATTGTTCTAAGAGCTGGGAATTTTTCAGTGCCCATGAGAGAGACAGCACCTATTTTCCATGGGGTTAGGTGATATCAACTTCAGAGCCATTTGGAGTTGACAGCCCTGGATGTAGAAGGGAACTGCTACACAGTTCCAATTCCCCTTTGAGCCGAATAGGGGAAAAAGTGGAAGTTGGTCTTGAAATGAATTCCTAACGGTTTGTTTTAAGAGGGTCCCTCAGTGTGAGATTGTCTTTCTAGAAGGGATTCAGGTCAAAAGCTGAAAACTGTGTCCTCATTTAAAATGGATTTTTACAACACCTTAGGGAATGGAGATTTAAATAAATACATATCTATATATGCTTTTTTAAAGGACATTTAAAAAAAAAGAAGAAAAGAATTACTGGAATAATTACCACTAACCTTTATTTAGATGTGGGAGTCAACTTCCGTGAAAGAGGAAATAGGTAAATATATGAAATTTTCTTGGTTGCTGCCAATATCACAATATCGGTTGAGTTCTGAGGTTGCATATTGCTTTCAAATGTAAAGCTCTCTCTTTGTGATCAGTAGGAATTCACAGCGATTCACAGCAAAACATTTAAACTTTATTATTGGCTTGGCAATATAAAAAGCAAACCTAATATTGCAGAGTGGATTTCAGCCCCAAATTACCCCATAGGACTGGGAAACCGTCCTGTGGGTTTCCTTCCATGAGTGTAACTCCTCACGAGAGTAGAAATCCTCGTCTTTCTCTCTCAGAGTGGCTGGTTTGAACTACTGACTTTGCAGTTGGCAGTCTAACTTGTAACTATGGCTCTTTATACATCATGCTAATCTCAGCTTCCACTACCTGGAGACCAGAAGACCTAGATGGTGCCTGGTTACCACTAGCAACCAATCTGATCAGGATCACAATAGAAAGTCCTCGATGAGAAGGAGACAAAAAAAGACGTGGAACAAAATTCAGACAGATAAAAATGACCACATTTACTGGTATGACAGAGACTTGTGGAATCCCGACACTGCAAGCCGTTAGACACACTTCAAGCCTGGAACCAAACCCTCTCCCAGGGACCAACTTTCAGCACAAGAGACAACCCAATCAAGTGGATAATAACATCAGAGAGACAGGAACTTCTTAACGCAGTCAGCTGTATGAGACCAAAGGGCAGCGTTTGCCCAGAAACAAAGCTGAGAAGGCTGGAGTGGGCAGGGAAGAAGACAAATGGGAAGGAGGAAGGAGCCCCGGAGGAGGCGTGCCATTACAGGGGCGGGACAGCAACGACGGTCAGCAGACAGACAGATCTGAACGGTAGAACGGCAAAGGACAGCACTCTGTCAACTTGTACCCAAACGGTAACGACAAAAAAGTGTCTGTAAGCGAAGTCTTCTTTCTCCCCCTTCCCTCCATAAGCCACTTAATTTAAAGTGGCTATTTGTGGGGATGATCTATGCCAAGCAGTATGAAAAGGTTGGAATTATTGAGGTAATTTTGGAATGATTATCCGAATGGGGCCATCTAAAAGGATTGTTTATAACAGATAATGCCTGTTAGGAAAATAAGATAGGGTAAAGATGCGATCCGACTGACAGAAAACAACTGATGAGCCGGTGGAGAACTAAAAAAAAATATGTTGCATAAAAATACACTCATAAGAGGGTTTTGTTCGATTTTATGGAAAGAAATTAAATACTAAATGCTCATTTTGGCCTATTTTTCAAATTGTTTCTTTTCCAGGAAAATATGTCATATGAACAGTTTCAAGTTTCAGTTCCTACACTTGTAGCTTTGAGAAATAAATGTATTTAAAATTTTTCTTTTTTAAAATTTAATTTTAAATTTTCTTAAAATCATGCCTCTAATTCACTCTGTCTCCTTTCAAATTTCAGGGACAATGACCACAGTTCTCCCAAACTTCCATTCTTCCTAAGAGCTTTTCCCTTAGGTGATTTCTTATCTTTTCTTCATGAGAACGTAGGAGTGAGGGTAAGTAAAAAAGTATCGCTACAAAATTATAGAAATTTTTAATCAACAAAAATGTTTTAAAAACCAACCCTCCACTGCTACAGCCTCTGTCAATTCATCTCGCTGGGGGTCTTCCTCCTTTGTGCTGCGCTTCCACATTACCAAGCACAATGTCCTTCTCCAAAGTCTCCCATCTCCTCTCCTCAGGAGCACACTGACTGTCCTTCTTCCACGCAGATGTGCTTCTTCTTTTGGCAGTCCATGGTCTTTTGAATCGTCTTCCCCAGCACCATCATCCGAATGCGTTGATTTATTTTAGATCATCCTGGAATAAGGGAGTTGGACAATGAGTAATGTCTAACTTTCTCAAGCAATATGTGGCAATTGAGAATACCATGGCTTGGGTTAGGCACACCTTGATCCTCAGATTGACATACTTGCCGTTCAACACTTGAAAGAGGTCTAGCGCAGCAGATTGACCCAATGCAATGAATAATCTAATCTCTGGCCTGCTGCTTCCGGGAATGTGGATTGTGGTCTCCAAGGTAAGACCACAATACATACCCCCGAGCGTTGTTGTATGGGTACACTGAGATACATTGTTGTGAAAACTTCTGACATGGAGACCAGCACAGAAACAGAACATAATGAATAAAAATGGCAACTCTAGACTGTGTATTTGTATGATACACAACCCAGTGCTTGGCAAGGCTGGTCTGGGCTTTAGCACATCCTTTTTCTCCCCTACAGTGTGCATACTGATAGATAATTCAAATTGAATAGTAATTTGACAGCCTTCTGAACTTTATGTTTTCTAAGCATTCATTAGCTGACATAATTTCAGGGGACTTGAATAGGATTGGCAGCAGTTCCACCAGAGCTACATCCATCAGAAACCTGCAATTGTCAGATTCTGCCTTGTAAGGCACTTCTCCAGGAATAACTGTCTGAATCAAAGAGGAGAATATCTGGTCAAACTCATTTATAGTCATAGGCCAATAATGATAAGTGGCAGGCTGTGGAGAAATCTGTGGACTTTCATTTACGTTTCTAACAAGACAGCATTATTGATGATTGAAGAATTTGCTTTTCAGAGCTTATCTACAGTTTGAGTCAGGTACCTTAGACTAGTTGAAAATAAATATTTTCCCCTTAAACTTAATTTGAACGTTTAGATTGGTGCTTGCATCTGTCTGTCCCTACACATAATTCAATCAGCGAGCTTTTAGGGATAAGGCTAAACGGAAGTGAAGGTATACATGTGTGATAATCCAAGAATGTATGGCATATGGCCTGGGTAGTGCAGTGGGCCAAGTGTTGGCCTGCTAACTGCAAGATCAGTGGTTCAAATCCATCAGTCACTCTGAAGGAGAAAGGTGAAGCTGCAGATCCTCTATCGTGTAACTTTTAGTTGGAATTCAACTAGGCTAAAGTGGGCTTGGGTGTGGGATTTTATCCTGAAAGGCTTAGTTAATAACTATGATATTAACAAATCATGGTTATATTACTATGGTGCTGGGCAGTTTGGGAACAAGCTCTTTAATTTCTTGCTTCAAAACAGAGAGCCAAGAGTGAATAAAAATGTTAAATAAATAGGAAATTAAAAAATTCCAGGTTGAATGATCAAGATAAGATCTCGAATATAACTGAGATTCAGCCATCCTAAAACTCATTAAGTTATCATTCATTTAATAACTTATCTTTCCCCAAAATTCAGTGCTATTAGAAATTCTGGACTATCTTGGACTGGACTTCAGGGACACGGACAGTGCAGCTTTGGGGACTTGAAGTCATTCAGAAAGATGTGTATGGATTGATTCCTAAACAAATCATCTCAATTTCTATTCTGACACTCTGCATTTTGTTGTCTCCAGTGCTCTCCTGTGCTGGAATCCATTATTTTCATCTACTCTAAAAACATCCCATTTTTCAGCGCTGAAAGAACTCCAGAAGAAATATTCTCTGTTGCCAGAATTATTTTGATCTTGCTTAAGTAGTTGGCTGAAGTCTTTGCCAACCTATTTGCCTTAATTACCTCCACAGGTATGGTTTCCTCAAGATGAACTCTAAGTGTAGTTGGCTCCAGATTCAAAAAGAGAGGCCTTCCATCTCTTGAAATCACAGAGCCTCGCGGCTTTTAGAGACTCCCTCAAAATAACACCAAACTTCTTCTTAAATTGAAAGGTGAACTCTCAATCAAAAGCTTGCATAAGGAACATACCAGCTTTAAGCATAAACTATCCCCCAGTGATAATTGCTATTAAAATGTTGGTTAAATGAGTGAATTCTATTATCTACTTTATCTCCTCTAGAGAATAGCTGAGGCTATTGTGAGACTTATTTGAATACGTTATTTTTCCCCATAAAGTTCCTCTTTCTGTATTCAGTACCTCTAACCACCACCTACAGTCGTCATCTCACCACTTGTCTGTCAATTTGTCATACTGTGATGACTTCTGAGTTTTTGTTGGACTGGAAGCTATTCCACAGTGTTTCAAACACCAGCAGGGTCACCCAGACTAAATGGAGCTCCTAGACTGAGAGGCTAGGAAGAAATGACCGGCAGTTCACTCCCACACATGAATAAATGAGCCCTACAGACCACAACAGAATATTGTCTGATAGAGTCTTGAAGATAAGACCCGAGGTCGGAAGCAGTCCAGTTACACAGCGCCTGCAACAAGGGAGTTGAGAGTACCAACCATCGTGATGCCATAGGACTGCGCAGCTTTACCTTTGGTGTATGTGGGGTGTCCACGACTTGGAGCGAATCTGAAGGCAACTACCTACAACAACGATAACAACAGCAACCACTCTCATCCATCTGATAATCTGAGTGAAACCTGGGAGTTGTCCTGGAATCCTCCTTGCCTTCCATACTCATTCGATTTCCAAGACTTCTCCATCCGTAATGTGTCAACTGTGCTCTTGCCCTTCCTCTCCTTTTGGCGCTACTCTAGTCCAACCCTCCCCTTTCCCTCTGGACCTTTCTAACACCATCTCGAGGGCTTCTCTGCTTTGGTCAGGACCTCCTCCAATTTACCCTTAGAGAATCAGTGACCTCTTTAAGTACAGATGTAATCATGGGATATTTTTCGGTGGCTGTCCATAACCCAAAGAATCCCAGATCCTTGACATGGAACCCAAAGGCTCCCAGGAAGTGGCTTTTATAGCCTCTCAGTTTTCTCACCTGCCTCCTGCTCATCTCCTCAGACTTCACCTGGAGCAGCGTTTTGCCACCTCAACGCTATTGATCTTTGGGGTCCAATCTTGCTTTATTGTGTAGGGCTTCTTATGCATTTTAGATAAAAAACCCTGATTTTGACCTTTAACACTCTATATAATATTCTCAGAGTCACAGAAAATAGTGCCTCTGTCGATGGTTGCCTTCATAGCTATGCTATGGACACCTGAATGAAACCCTGCACGGTCCCATGCCATTGTTCCAACATGTGAGACTATTGTTGTTTCCACCATGTCCATCACCCGGAGGGTCTTCCTCGTTTTTGGTGATGTTCTCTTTTACCAAACATGGTGTCCTTCTCTCGGGACTGGTCCAAAAACCACATGAGACAAAGTATATATCCAAAGTACACGAGACAAAATTTAGCTATTCTCACTTTCTAAGGGATATTTTCTGTCTGTACTTCTTCAAGACAGATCTGTTTGTTCTACCGGCAGGTCTGGGTATTTTCAATATTCTTCATCAGCACCATAATTCAAATGGCCCAATACTCTTGTATTCCTTGTTCAGCTTTCACATGTATATGAAGCTACATGATTTGGTACTTTTCTAGGCATTTCTAAATTTCCGAATTCAAATCCATTTCAAATTCTCATTCTCATTTGGGAATCTCTCAAAGACAGCAACCCTTGTCATCCCTTAGCCCTATTCCAGCTTTGCTGTACCTCTAAGCCTTCACTGCCATCTCTTTCTGAAACGTCTGTAGTAGGAAGGGAAAATGTAGGGAAGGAGGAAAAGATTCTGTCCTGTCTACTTTCATTCTTACTCTTAAAGAGGAAGGGCTAGTGAACTGATTGGTCAAATCCCACTGATCCACATTTGCTTAATGGGTGGGTTAATTTCTTTAAGGTCATATAACTGAGTGAACTCTCTTTTTACATTAAAAGGAATCATATGATTAGTACATGAATTCATACTTGTGACACTTCAAACAAGACAGAAGATAGAATTAAAAGGAAAAGCTTCCCAGGGTCAAAGCAATTATAACAGCACAAAATACTTAGATACTATTGCCCCAATTAGTTGACATTTCCCCATTTCAGGAGGCAGCATATTAATAAGAACCAAGGGTACTGAGGGAAGAAGTTCAAGCTGGACTGAATGCATTAGCTAAAAACAAGGCTCCATGAATTGACAGACTACCCATGGAAATATTTCAGTAAACTGAAGAAATACTGGAAACACTCATTCATCTATGTCAGGAAATTTGGAAGACAGATACTTGGGCCAAGGGACTGTAACAGAACCATATTTATGTCCATTCCAAAGAAAGGTTACCTAATGGAATGCTCAAATTATAGAATGATATCATTGATATGACATACAAGCCAAATTTTGCTTAAGATCATTCAACAATGGTTGCAGCACTACATTGCCAGGGAACTACTAGAAATTCAGGCTGGATTCAGTAGAGGACATGGAACAAGGGATTTCATTACTGATGCCAGATTGGATCTTGGCTCAAAGCAGAGAATACCAGAAAGATGTTTACTTGTGTTTCATTGACTATCCATACTTGGCTGTGTGAATCGCAATAAATTGTGGATAACCTTGAGAAGAAGGAGGGTTCCAGAACACTTCATTGTGCTTGTTTAGAACTTGTACATTGAACAAGTGGCAACTGTATGAACAGAACAAGGGAATACTGCAGGGGTTAAAATCAGGAAAGGTGTGTATGAGCCCCTAATAAAATGATTTATAAAAACAAAGGCAAAAAAAATCAGGAAAGGTGTATGTCAGAGTTGTATCCTCCCATCATACTTGTTAGGTAGGTTTATTGTGCCAACCTGGCCAATGAACACATGTGGGATTAATTGAAGGGCAGAGAGAGAAATGGCTTGGCAAGCCTCGTCTTTCTTGTCTCTTGCTCTTTGATGATTGAACCAGTGTGCGGCTGCCTTAGCTTGTTCTCTGCCTCAATTTGCAAGCTACACTACCTGTGGGATAACTAACCCATGGACTGTGTCGCTGTAGTTTGAGGTTCCTTCAAGATCTGCTTCGCCATGCTACTGGAGTTTATGTTGCTGTCGGACCCAGTCATCTGGCTGACTGTTCGTGACCTTCTTGCTATTTGCTGCCTGTGCCCGGATAGCCTGAATTGCTCTACAGAGGACTACCTGTGGTCATCAAGACTTGAAGGACTGCCAGTGTATTAGCTGTCTCATGGAAGTGAGTTGCACTGAGCCATTTGTACTGCTCTATAGATTAATTAACTGTTTATTTCTTCTGTTATCTATCTATATAAATATTTATAAAATCATAAATGTCCTGGTTTTGTTTCTCTAGAGAACCCTAACATAACTAGTACCAGGAATGGTTCTAGAGAAATAAAATCATAAATATGGGCTTCTTAAATTGTCTCTCCAGCCTGATTAGGCTTAACAGCACTGATAATGCTATTTCTACACCTAAAGGCATGGATAAGTATGCTACTCTTACTAATCCGTAGGGTGAAGTAGCAAAGCTAATATCTACAGTATCACCACCAATCGATGAGGTAGGGTTAAAGGAGAGGCTCTGGGTGATCATATGTTTGATATTTTCCAACAGTTTTGTCAGGGTGACAAGTATAGGGAAGCTGGTTGGCTGGTCCTCCTTACAATGGAAAGTGTGATTAAGGAGACGGATGGTCTCAGAGCCTCAGAAGCGCGCCTCAGGTGCAGACTAACACATTTGAAAGCTTCCACCTGTGCTGCAAAGGCGAGCCTTCTCTCCTCTAGTAATAGAGCTGACATTGTTGAGAACCAGGTCCAGAGTCTCATCCTGTGAGTGGCTGCATTACAAAGTTAGCTGAATTGCAGATCTAGAGCAGTGTCTGATACTAAAGTAAGGGCATTGATAGGAAAAAGTTGGGACCCTGAAACATGGGATGGGAATCTATGGGCTGATGATCCAGAAGAGGAGGATATTGAGCCCTTAGAACTGATTGAGCCACCCCAGTCAATAGATCCACTCTTTCCAGTTGAGGGTATTAATCCACTATCAATAAAACAACCTACACCTGAGTAGATTAACCAAACAGTTCAAGCTGAAATGCCGGGTGGGCTGTATCTGTAGCATTCCCTGAGGGAGATGCCTTACAAAATATTGCTGAGAGCACCCAGGAAACACCCTCACCACCCATTGTTTCCTCTAGAGCTGTAACTAAAATTAAGGCTCAGAAGGCTCCAAAAGGTGAGATTGAGATGATTACTCAGGAAGAAGCACGCTAAACTCAAAAGATCTGCTTGAGTTTTTTAATACGTACAAGCAGAAGCCTGGGGAATAGCCCTGAGAATGATTGCTATGGGTGTGGGATACTGGTGCAATAACTGTAATATTAGACCAGTCTGAGTTTCTGGATAGGGGACCCCTAAGCACAGATTCTTCTTTCAATGTCTCAGTGAGAGAGGATCTAATTCCTTATTTGGTTGGTTCACTGAAGCATGGGCTGCCAGATGGCCTTGATTAGACCAATTTGAGGTACTTTATCTACCTTGGTACACTGTAGAAGAAGGCATCCAAAAGCTTAGGAAAATTGGTATGTTGGAATGGATCTATCAGGATATTCCCATAGACCCCAAAAGGGGGTGTCCTGAGGACATACCCTTCACCACAACCATAAGGAACAAGTTTGTGAAGTGGGCCCCAGCTTCTCTTAAGACTCCTGTAATTGCTATTTTATGTGCACCAGGATTAACAGTGGCCACTGCCCTAAGTGACCTCTGACATTTGCCTATAGTGGGGATGATTGGTTCCCGTGGTGGTAGAGGGCAGGTGTCAGCACTGAATCAACAGAGACAGGGTGGATGTGGTTATAATAGACAACAAGGTTTCCGTAGTAATCAGAGCAACCTGTCTCATGTGGACTTATGGCATTGGCTACTGAGCCACGGTGTCCCTAGGAGTGAAATCCATGGAAAACTTACTAAATATTTACATGATCTATACAGGCAGAAGAATGCTAGATCAGGTGAACAGCAGATTAGAAAGTCACGACCGGTCAGTCAATTCCTGAGCCAGTTAACAGACCCACAACTCCTTGAATGAGGGGAAGGCGGGGTCCCTTTGAAGGAGGACCCTGCTACATCAGCGAAGATCTATACTGTTAGTCTTTCTTCTAGCCTTCCCCAAAGGGACCTGTGGCCTTTCACAAGAGTGACTGTTGATTGGGGGAAAGGAAATAATCAAACTTTTCGGGGATTACATACTTGTTCAATCTGTATGCTGAGGAAATAATCAGAGAATCGATTATAGGAAGAATCATGTGGCATCAGGATTGGAAGAAGACTTATTAACAATTTTCCATATGCCAACGACACAACTTTGCTTGTTGAAAGTGAGGAGGACTTGAAGCATGGATGAAGATCAAGGATTGTAGCCTTCAGGATGGATTGCCACTGAATGTAAGGAAGAACCAAATCTTCACAACTGGACCAATAGGTCACATTATGATAAATGGAGATAAGGTCGACGTTGTCAAGGATTTTTGTCTTCCTTGGATCCACAATCAGTGCCCACGGAAGAAGCAGTCAAGAGATCAAAAGAAGTATTGTTTTAGGTAACTCTGTTTCACAAGACTTCTTTAGCGTATTGAAGAGCAAGGATGTTACTTTGAGGACTAAGGGCACCTCCCCTGAGCCATGGTGTTCTCCATCGCATCATATGCATGTGGAAGGTGGACATTGAATAAGGAAGACTGAAGAAGAACTGATCCATGGGAATTGTGGTTCTGGAGCACAAGATTGGAAGTACCATGGACTGCTAAAAGGACAATCTGCGTTGGAAGAAGTAAGGCCAGAGTGCTCCAGAGAGGCAAGGATGGCGAGCTTTTGTCTTTCATCCTCTGGCCGTGTTGTCAGGAGAGGCCAGTGCCCGGAGAAGGGCATCATGTTTGGTAAAGTGAAAGGGCAGCACGAAAGAGGAAGGCCCTCAAGGAGATGGACTGACACAGTGGCTGCACCAGTGGGCACAGGCATAAGAACAATGATGAGGATGACACGGGACCATGCCATTTTGTGCATGGGCAGGAGCCGGCTCAATGACTTAACCACAACAATACCAACATCGTCCCATCATTATCAGTACTAGACACCCCTACTATGGCTGTGGCCTCTTGGGGTTCCAAGGTAATATACAGAAGATTGAGGCAGCATTACCTTCCAGAAACACAGGGTCCAGTTGACTTCATGATACTTTCCAGTATTATCGGAGCAGGAGACTCTCATTTCGTGCCTGTGTAGCTCAAAGAAAGAGTTCAGCAAAGTTCAGAGAGATCAGGTCTTTCATCCCTAGTACCATCCCTTCTCTACAATCTTTTACTCTTTTCTATCTCCATAAAAACACACAACCCATGATAATCAGAGCAATTACCAAGACTTAAAATATACCACAAATTTATTATCTTACAGTTCTGGCTCAGAAACCTGAAACTGATGTTAAAGGCAAAAACCGAGGTGTCGGAAGGGCAGTCTAGTTCCTTTTGGAGGATCTGGAGGAAAATCCATCTGCTTGCCTTTTCCAGCTGTTCGCAGTCTTTGGCTTGTGGCCATACCACCTGGCTTTGACTTCCACCTTTGTGGCTCATTCTTAGACTCTTCTTCCTTCCAAAGAAAGAGGGACTTTAATGGTTTGTGTAGTATGATGTAACCAAACATCAGTCTGTAGACAAGCCCTAAGGATTTGGCTTCACAAGGATTTTGTTTTAAACAGCTGTCCAGCTGTGTTTGATGTGCAATCTGATGTGAGAGCCACTGAGTAAGGCAGTACAATGAGACGGTACACTAGGATGCACCCGAGAGCCCTGGTGCCATCGTGGTTATGTGTCGGGCTGCTAACCATAAGATCAGCAGTTTAAAAGCACCAGCTGCTCAAGACGGGGCTTTCTACTCCTGTAAAGTGTTACAGTCTTGGAAACCCACACTGGCACCCCTACCTTATCCTATACGGTCACTATGAGTCAGAATCAACTCAATGGCAGTGAGTGAGGGTGCATTCAGGTACCCAGTCATTGGATAGCTGAGTATACCACTTCCCATTCATAGGGATTCAAGGATCCGTGCTTTAAAAATTCCTCATTACATAAATCCTTTGTAGCAGATGGAGGGAAAGCTGCCTCTTTGTCTTTGGCCCCAATACTAAAGAGGTCTTCAAAACGAATGAGGTAGAGAGCAACTACCTGCAAGGACTCTTTCTTAAGATAACAGAACCATGCCTGACAGCAGACAAATGTGACTGTAGTCATAAAGCCTTCCAGCCAGAAGGCCAAGAAAAATACTTTCCACACAAGTTGCATCCTAGAGAGCCCATGCCTTAAACAGAGAATTTGAAAATAGCCATTTCCCTGAATTCTGTTGCGGGTTCTTCCCTTCCAGCTTTCCGCACCACTTAGGATCCAAGGGGTGGCGACTGAGGAGAGAGCTGGGTGGAGTGCTTCTCATTGTAGAAATGAAGATGATGGAGTCAACTGGGAAAATGCTTTAAAGATGTTAATTTAACAGACCCAACTACAAGATTGTATCTGTGCTTTGATGACAAGTATAAAAATTCTGTCTGCATATGGACAGGGACCGAAAGGGAGCATTGAAAAAAAAAGTAAACAGTTTGGTTTGTTGGATGGCAGAATTTTGGGTGGATTTTTCTTCCTTTTATTTTGAGTTTTGTCAATGTTTTTGTCAATGTTTTGTAATAAACAACCAGTATAAAAGAAACAGCTGAACCTGCTGACTAATTATTTTTAGAAAGAGCAGCTCAACTCGATCAGAGCTAAAATTGCTGCTTTTGGCAGCTGCTTGCCAGCATTGAAACTGATTGTATCAGAGAACCTTCCCCAACAAGTCAACCCCTCTGGTTGAAAGAAGCACTCTCTAGCTTTCTTTCCAACTCGCCTGTTCCAACTGGGGCCACAGTGAAGGTGTTTTGTTTTGCTGTTTTTATTTCCGTTTTCTTTCTTTCTTTCTTTCTTTCTTTCTTTCTTTCTTTCTTTCTTTCTTTCTTTCTTTCTTTCTTTCTTTCTTTCTTTCTTTCTTTCTTTCTTTCTTTCTTTCTTTCCTTTCTTTCTTTCTTTCTTTTTTTTTAAAGCATTGGCATGGTTGACCAGCCATTTGGACTCTAAGAAAAAGTCTGGGCCACATCATTTTCTGCAACATGGTCAACACTCAGGGTCCTGGGAGGAGTGCTCGTCTCGGGGGTGAGTGGATGCACACTCTATTGTGAGGAAAGCACTGGGTTCACCTGCAGGAACTCCTCCAGCTTATCTTGGTGCAGAAATGAAATGGCAAGAATACAAGTCAGGTTCTTACAATTCGACTACAGTGTGTCAGTCTCACTTTCTGCACACCTGGTGTTTCAAGTCTATGGTTAATCAACAGCATAGACCACTGGCACTTCAGACACTTATCAAGAGAACACAGTCCTAGAGTGACTTGTAACTACACAAGTGCCAAAGGCTCCCCCAAGCAAATACTCCTGAAGAGAGATCATTTAATGGACAGATGGGCTCCGCAGTCCTCTTCCAGGGACTCCTTTCTGTTGCTTGACTTGGTTACAGTATCAGGAAGCAACATCATGGGGCCACATTACCTCCATTCCTGATGCAGGTGTTCTCACAGAGTTCAACATTTAATGGTCTGCCCCGAGTCTTCATGAGAATCAATGTCAGAATGGTCCATTTGAGCAATGTTTTCACATTTTTGCAAATGACATAGTGCATATTATGCCACATTGCCCTTTACGCTGCCTACAATCTATTATTTTAAAGGCATGCATGATAATTCCTTCTGGATTTTGGACATTAGCTTTCTTCTGCTTGTCACACAGGTTGGAAACCATTGTGTTTCCTTTTGTTTTAGCTACCGGGAAACTCATGCTTCATTTTACAGGCAGCATGAAAAGAAGATGGAAAGAACACACAGTCCTGGGTTCCTCGCCCCACCCCTCCCCTCCCCAAATTGGTTGACATCCAATCATTTCAAGAGGTGGCATATGATCAAGATCTGATGGTATTGATGGAAGAAGTCTAAGTATTGGTGAAAAACAAGACGAAAGGAATTGATAGATTACCAATGACTCAGTAATGGGCACACCAGCGACAAAAGACCTCTTCCAAGTGATACAAAGACAAGATGTCACTTTAAGGATGAGAGTGCTCCTGATGCAAGTCACACTATTGTCATTTGATGCAAATACATAGGAAAGTGGACAGTGAATAAGGATGACTGGAGAAGATTTGAGTATTGGCTTGATGAAAATGTTGAAGTAGCGAAGAATGAGCAACTCTCTTCTTGGAAGAAATACAGCTGGAATGCGCCTTGAAAGGGAGGATGCTCAGACTTCATCTCAAGTATGTTGAGTACGTTACCAAGAAGGACCAATCCCCGAAAATGACATTAGACTTGGTGAAGTAGAAGGTCAGTGAGAAAAAGGACGGCATTCCATCAATTGGATCGACACAGTGGCCACACCAATTGGCTCAAACATAACAATGATGGATGCATAGGACCAGGCAGTGTGGTTCTGTTGTGTATAGTGTTCATATGGGTCGGAACCAACTAGAAAGCACCTCACAACAACAACAACAACAAAACGTACTCTTGGCCTGTCAGTTTCTCACATAGCAGAGGAATTAAAATGTTCAGCTAGCAGAGGTGGCTGTAAAGAGGAAGATAATCGTTTGGTGCCCATTTAGTTGTTGTTAGAGCTAGGCAGGTAAAGCGCTTTCAATTGTAATGATCTCAGTAAAATTTTTTTTTTCCTCCAAGAATTTGTTGTTCCTGAAGTACTCAAATTTCATAAAGGAAGAAATGCATTTCATTTTCTATAAATATCCAAATTAATTAGTCATAGTTATAAGTCTTCATTAAAATTCAAAATTAGATAAGAATGTTCTTCATAGATTGTTTTTAAGCCTTGAAAGAGATCCATTTTATTATAACATCTACAGCTCTACTATTTAAGGAAATCATGACATAAGGTTCATAATTGAATTAAATCAGTACCTTTGCCTAAACCCTAAGAAGAAATTAGTCAAATACAAAGGATAAAACCATGGTAATTTGTTAGGTGGAGGGAAATATTCAAGCAATTTGTAGGTCTATCACCAATGTATTTAGTTGGCAGAGTGAATTACCCAATAGGGTTTACTTGTGTTTATTTGTTACGCTGTTGTGAAATTGCTGCTTACTGAGTATTCTGGAAGGGATTGTAAGTTTCAAAAGATGCTTTGCTTTGATAGCAAGGTGCTATGGCATTGGAGAGAGAGATGCCAGCCACCTCTAGAAGTGTAGTCTTTGGTGCGGTGAAAAAAATGTGAAATTCTTCTCTACAGATTGGTAAATAAACACAAGTATGCCTGCGCTTACCTTGCTTATTTGGTCATATGACATGGCTAAGTAGAAACATTCTCTCACTCAGTCATTCAACATGTGAATCTCGTGTTCCAGGGACAGTTTGAGGTACGGAGGAGGTTACATCAGTTAACAGAACAGACAAAATGGTCTGCCTTTATAGTTTCATAGGAAGTCAATAAACATGTTTTTAAAAATTCAGAGTGACAATTAGTATTAAATAATATGGATGAAAAGCAATTAGGGAGAGATAGGGAGCTCTTGGTGTGGGAATAGACTATTTTAAAAATTTGAGTTTTTTTAATCGTTTTATTAGGGGCTGATACAACTCTCATCACAATCCATACACACATCAATTGTGTGAAGCACATTTGTACATTGATTGCCCTCATCATTCTCACAACATTTCCTCTCCACCTAAGCCCCTGGCATCAGCTCCTCATTTTTTCTCCTCCATACCCACTCCCCCCACCCTCATGAACTCTCGATAATTTATAAATTATTATTTTGTCATGTCTTCCCTTGTCCGATGTCTCCTTTCACCTACTTTTCTGTTGTCCGTCCCCCAGGGAGGAGTTCACATGTAGATCCTTGTAATCGGTTCCCCCTTTCCAACCCACATTCCCTTCACCCTCCCAGTATCGCCACTCACACCACTGTTCCTGAAGGGATCATCTGCCCTGGATTCCCCCTGTTTCCAGTTCCTATCTGTACCAGTGTACATCCTCTGGTCTAGCCAGAATTGGGATCATGATAGTGGGGGAGGAGGAAGCATTTAGGAACTAGAGGAAAGTTGTATGTTTCATCGTTGCTACACTGCACCCGGACTGGCTCGTCTCCTCCCCGAGACCCATCTGCAAGGGGATCTCCAGTGGCCTACTAATGGGCTTTGGGTCTCCACTCTGCACTCCCCCCCTCATTCACTATGATAAAATTTTTTGTTCTGATGATGCCTGATACCTGATCCCTTCGACACCTCGTGATCGCACAGGCTGGTGTACTTCTTCCATGTGGGCTTTGTTGCTTCTGGGCTAGATGACCGCTTGTTTACCTTCAAGCCTTTAAGACCCCAGATGCTATATCTTTTGATAGCCCGGCACCATCAGCTTTCTTCACCACATTTGCTTATGCACCCATTTGTCTTCAGCGATCTCGTTTCATGGAGGTGAGCACACATTGATATGATTTTTTGGTTCTTTGATGCCT
Source organism: Echinops telfairi (assembly GCF_000313985.2). NCBI lineage: Eukaryota > Metazoa > Chordata > Mammalia > Afrosoricida > Tenrecidae > Echinops > Echinops telfairi. Next base: position 4,238,620 of record NW_022111310.1, on the reverse strand, counting down.
GATAACTGATCCCTTCGGCACCTCGTGATCACGCAGGCTGGTGTGCTTCTTCCATGTGGGCTTTGTTGCTTCTCAGCTAGATGGCTGCTTGTTTATCTTCAAGCCTTTAAGACCCCAGACACTATATCTTATAATAGCTAGGCACCATCAGCTTTCTTCACCACATTTGCTTATTCACCTGCTTTGTTTTATTGACTTATAATTCACATATCATACATACAATTCAATGGTTTAGACACATTCAAGAGAATTATACAATCATCACCACAATCAATTTTGAACATTTTTTCTTCATTTTTGTACTCATTATTATTAGCTCCCCATTTCTCCCCAACCCCACCTTTCCCTGCCATACCCTAAGGCTATTGATTCTGCTCTTTTTGAAAAGGTGATCAGGTAACAGCAGAACAGAGTTTGGGAGGAGAGAACTAGCAATGAGAGTCTTTCTAGGAAAAGCTTCAAAGCAGTGGGAAGCGAATCCTAAAGCAATGTCTGGCCTGGCTTGGAACAGAGTATGGGAGCATATAGCTGTCTCAAGAGTAGGGAGACAGATCACATAAGCCAATTTAATGGGCTTTAAAAATCCAATAGAGAACAGCAACTAGAGGGTTTTGAACAAATAAATGAAATGATCTGACATCTGTTTTAACAAACATGATCCCTGCTCTCCCTACCTCCACCTTCCTGCCTCTTGGCCACCAGGGGAGCTGCGGGAGCCCTGCCATGTTTTCCACTGACTTCGGATCCACATGATTTTGCACCCACCGGCCTGTGATCATCCAGCATTCTGCATCATTGCATGTGGCTGTGTGAGTCTGAAGAGGGACTTATGGACTAGTATTGGATTTATGGACTTGAGCTGTACTGGACTGGAATGTTTTCTTGATTTATAATTACTCCTTGATAATAAAGTTCTTCCTTACACATAAAAAACCAAACCAAACCAAACCAAACCAAACAAAAACCATGAGTATTACTAATTTGTGGAGAATAGCCTATGCAGTGGGGGAAGGCTGAATCAGGAAACCTTGCTAGGAGGTTGCTTTAATAATCTAGGCTGGTTTGGATTAGGGTGGGAATCATGACAGCTGGGACACGTGGTTGGATTCTGGTTATATTTTGAAGATGGAACCAATAGTATTGCTGACATGATAGGAATTATGAAAGGGAGGTTTTTGTCTCAGAAAGTGTTTCAAAGACTGCAGAGGATGGAGTTATTTCCCAAATGAGCAAGACTATGGGGACAGAATGAAAGTTAGGTTTTGGATGGATTTAATCTTAGATGGCTATTTGATATCCAGAAAAGAGTTTGTGTTAGTCTGGGTAGACTGGAGGAACAAATTCATAGATATATGTGTATATAAGAGAGAGGTTTATATACAAGAGCAGTTGAATATTGAGAAAACATCCCAGCCCAGTCCAGATCAAGTCCATAAGTCCAATATTAGCCCATATAGCTGATGCCAATCTATATATAGAGTCCTCGTCAGACTCATGAAACACATGCAATGATGCTGAATTCAGGAGGAACACAGGCCAGTGGGTTGGAAGTCTTGTGGATTCAGTGGCATTGTAAGCATCTCAGCACTGGCAGAGATCTGTATGTGGCTTCTCTGGCTCCAGAGGTCTGTTTGCATCAGAGTAGGTCCATGCGGCTTCTCCAGCTACCAGGGTGTAGCGCCATGTGTCTTCTCAGAGCATCTCTCAGGGAGTAAGCAGAGACAGAGAAGTGTCCAAGGAGGAAATATAGGAGTTCCCAGAATTCTCAGGAGAAGACAATGGCAACACAGAGGCCTCGTTGGCTATGACCTGAATGACAGTCTAGACTCAACCCTTTCACTCTTAATCCTCTCAAGTCCAAATTGGCACCAGATTATGTAACTACCACACAGTTTGATAGCATAAACCTTAATTTTTGAGGTATCACATCTTAAGGGAAAAATGGCATATTAAATATATTCCAAAGAGGATGACTAAGATGGAGTGGGTATGACATCATGTTTGATAAGCAGCCCCCTAAGAGACTTGGGCATGCTCAGCATGAAGAAGAGAAAGTCCAGAGTAGATTTGTCTCCTAATGTTGGATGGGCCATTGCAAATGGGGCGAAGTGAATATCATTTTTACTATTATGTTAGGATGGATAGAAATCACAGAAAGCCAGGTTTCAGGTAAACAGAAGACTCTCTTTTTACTAGTACAATGTTCATGCTCGTCTACAGCAGGATATGTTCACTTCTGCAGTACACTTGCTGAAAGAATTTGAATGGAGAATTTCCAAGGGCACTGTAGAGGAAAATGGGAGGAACCTTAGCCCAGTGGTTCTCAACCTTCCTAATGCCGCAACCCTTTCATACAGTTCCTCATGTGGTGGTGACACCCCTCAATCATAAAATTATTTGTGTTGCTGTTTCATCACTGAAATTTTGCTACTGTTATGAATTGGGTGACCCCTGTGAAAGGGTCATTTGACCCCCAAAGGGGTCGCGACCCACAGGTTGAGAAGTGCTGGCCTAGAGGATCTCGAAGGTCCATTCTTCTTTGTGTCTGTGGATTTTCCCAGGGACCGGAGCACTCCGTGCACCAGGACCCCATCAGACCACTCTTCCTTGCTTTATGTCTGGAGAGTTGATGAGTTTTTTACTTCTTCATACAGTAGACTATAAACCTTCTGAGGATTGTGAAATGTTTTATTCTCTTTGTATTCCCTGAAGCACTTGGCTCAAGATTTTATATGTAACAAGTACTCAGAAAAATACTTTATGGTTGAACAATTCTACTTTCAAGGCATCCTTCTTCCCAGTGCACACACTCCTGGGATGGGAAATACAAACACAGTATAACTCCTTATTGTGATTGCGTGAAGAGGACTGGCTTCACCATTAAAATGCTGAGGATATAGAGGAATAAGAGGGTTGTTAATGAGGAGAACAACGTGGACCTACATCACACCGTTGCCTTTGGCTGATCCTGGTTGTGTATATAGTCTACTTGACTTGTCAAATATTGTAGTATTGGAATAAACATTAGCATCTTTGCCTGAATACTGTAATAGCAGTGCCCTAAAAGAATTCAAGTAGCTATGGTGGCATAGTGGATTATGCATTGGGCTTCTAGGCACAAGGTCAGTAGTTCAAAACTTATAGCTGCTCTGTGGGAGAAAGATGAGACTTTTTGCTCCTGTAAAGATTTACAGTCTGGGAAACCCAAAGGGTCAGTTTGTCCCAACTCTATATGGTCGCTGTGTGTCAGAATGGATTCGATGGCTGTGAGTTAAAAGAATTAAACAACATCTCAAGATAGTGACTGCATTAGTTTTCAGACAGTACTTCTAACAGTGGAAGAATCTTATTAATTCATGTCTATAGCATCCGCAGACTTCACAGACAGCTAATAGACTTGCAGAGGTCTAATGGGCCCCCTGTCCTGAAAAGTGTTTTAAAAATAAGTAAATAACCAGACTCCATCCACCCAAGATTTATGAATAGATATTATGGACTTGACACTCTTGAGGGGTTCAGTGAAGGATTTTGGCTTTAAGGAACTCAAACTTGAGTAGGAGAAGATTAATGAACATTATATTAATATATTACCCTGGGCTAAACTGTAATATGGTGACAAACCAAAAATCCCGTGTAATCAGAAGGAGAGGAACAGTGAATGTCTTGGGTGCTCAATGCATTTGTGTTGAATGAGTGAGTGAAGCCATGAAGGAGGTGGCTATGGAGGCCGTGGCCTCTGTGAATGTCTAACTCAAAGCCACCGTAAATATGGAAGAACCAGACCTCTCCTGCCCGCTGAAAACGACTCTTGCATTAAGCACTTATGTGCAAGTAGAATGATGCTTACACACTTCCTGCCATGTTCCTCCTCACTTCTCAGCCTCGCCCTCTGATTCTGAACATGGACATCGATTGAGATGCTCAGGTCACTGAAACATAGGAGACCTGATCCTGTGAAATAAGTGGTAAGCTTGAAAAGGGATCAATGGACTATTTTGGATCAAACCACTATGTTATCTTTAGCTGTTTAACATGATCTATTTTCTTTTTTTTTTTTTTTAAAGCCATTGCCTTGTGAAAGGACCTAAGAATATCCTTAACTTAGTGTTAGATCCCGTAATTACATTTTCCCATTTTGAAAGCAGTTAGGCAGTCCTCACAATAGAGTCAACGGAGCTAAAAATAAACTCCAGGCAGTTCATACTAACTGGGTAATAATAACAGGCAACAAGGAGGCCCAGTGTCCAAATATGTGAAAACAGGAAGTGCATTACACAAGCTGTTCTTTTCTGATAAATCTGAATTCTTAAAGCCTTAACTCAAAAATAATCCCTTCAGGTTATAAATAAAAGCAGAAAATTGTCTCTTACTTGGGTTTTAATGGCAATGGTAACACAGCAGCTAAATAAATCCACGTGGTTGTGGATCGACTGTAATGCCGGGACATCTGTTTGGGAGGGGAAGGAGCACGTGTGGAGACCCCCCACTCCTCACGGACAAGCCTGCAGACCGCAGTCTGCTCCTCTCTTTCCCTGGGCACAAGTCGCTAAGGAGATGTTGCTTTACTCTGGAGCGATGGCAAGAAAGCAGAAAGCCTTCTGATATGGAAAGGGGCTTTATTTTTCCCTAGGGAGGGCGTGGAAGAACAGAGCAACTCCAAGTCTAAGTGTCTACGGAGGATTATAGATTTCAATCCTGATTTTCCAGTGCATGAAGTGGGACTCAAGCAGAAAGCCTGGAGGAAGAAGTTGAATCTCTTTCTGCATAGCACTCTTTCCCCCTACAATGTAAGTGAGTAACACTGACAGCGAAGGCTTAAGATTTCTTTTAAGAAGCAAAGAGGAAATTTAAACTTAGGTCACTGTGAATCCCACCAACTCCCTTTTGGGAGAAACATCCCAACCCACCAAGGTGGTGAGTGGACTTGTGTGGCGGGACTCATGTCCCCGAGACCCAGGGTCTTGCTCATTAGTGTTATGCTTCTTGGGGTTTCTCATTAGTGTTACGCCAGCAGTGTCACTTTGATCCAAACAAGGATTCACATGTTCCCTTATTGTAACACAGCAGAGACCAGGCTGGAAGATTTGGCTAGAGACTTGGGATAGGGTAGAGAACGGGCAACACAGAGGCTTCTTTGCCTACAGCAGATGTAACAGGCTCAGGCTGATCTGAGTTCGAGTTCTCTCTTTAGAGGCTGGGTCCGTGCTTCAGCAGGGTTTGCTTTGAGCAAAAGAGGGGTTGAGGCGTCCTCTTAGTCCTCATCCTTACTGACGACACTCCCATCCCGGAGAGCAATCATGACTTCGTTCCCTACTCAAGGAGTATGGGAGCGCCTTCCTTCAAGGAGGCTTTTGCCACTTTGGGAATGATAAGGGACAAGGGGTGTCTTAGAGAACATTAGCAGTATCTAGGACTCAGTCCAGAACAGCCTCAGATTTAGACTTTTGATGCTATATCCAAAGCGGGTTACACCGATAGCTACAAAGATGAACCTAATTAAGAAAAGAAAAACTTGTACCCTGTTTTAGATTTCGTTTCTATGACCAGATTACATTACTCATAGCTGTGGGTACTATGAATCTTATATTTTAGAAAACCTATGAATTGCACAATCATATTACATTGCATATGTTTATTACATATAAGGATTTAGGATACGTGATCACTTTTGTAACTATATTGTCACATCTTCATTTTCTAAATTACTGGAATTCTTAAAAATTTATCATGATTTGGCCTTTGAGAGGCTTTGAGTAGATCTTCTCAGTCAAGAGATGTGGTGGAGATTTCTGCAGAGAAAAGAAGAAATATTGTTCTAGGGGGATTTATAGAGCTTTTCCCTCATGGTTCATGAATGCAGTGGTTCTTACACTTGCATGTGAAACAAAGTCTCCTGGGAAGTTTGTTAAAAACGATGTATTGAGATGCCCTGGACCCAAAGTCTTGACTTTGTACTCTTTGGTGCTCTGGGAAATATACCGGAGCAGATCATAGAGGGAACTATTGGAGCAAGGTCAGAGAGTGAGAGTTCTCCTTTGGCAACTGAATAATGATTCTCTTGGGGAACAATGAGGAGTCTAGCATAGAAAAAAGTGACCCCACTAAGATCAATGAAGAAATCGAGCAAGGGACCTGGTGAGAGAGTAGACAGAGGGAGGGAAGGAGATAGAATGAGAACAAACAGAGGCTAGTTAGGGACAGCTGTCAAGTCTGGATGTAGAGAACACAGAAAACAAAGGGGAAATAATTGACCATGAGGGTGGGTAGTTATGCCAGAGAGACCGCACCAGAGCCTCTTCAGAGACTCAACGAGGAAGACCCTCATATAAGAAGACGACCCCACCCCACCCGCCTTGACTAACTCCTTCCTCTAATTACTGTCAACAAACGAACACCCCCTTTATGTTTCTTACCTAATGTCAGATGTTTTTGATGAATTCATCATTTTGACAAAATGAGGAAGCACTAAGAGTACTTGGGTAGGGGAGGAAGGTGGCTTAGCTCTGAGGCAAAAGCAATTTCCCTAGATGTTTGAGTCATGGGGTGAACTAAGTCAAGTATAATACTCCGTCACAGAGTAACCTGTGCCTCTCATCAGTGCTCTTGTCACAAGGTCAATTTTATACATTATTAAAGGATAATCTAAATACATTGATTTCATTTCTATGTGCTACTTATACCTCATAGTGTTACAAATAAAAAAATCCCTCTATCTTAATTTTCGTGCCAAGAACTCAATACAAAACCCTTCCGAAGAGTAATAGTAATGTACCCACACTCTGTATGATTGAATAGTCATTGGGTTGTCATCGGTTTTAAATATCAGTGATTTCCATTACAAACATCTTTCTCCTTTCTGTTTTATTTCTTTAATTTTCACCAGTGATAGCAACTGTGCTCCATATTTGGAGTATTCTGCCTAGCAACTTGACTACGAGCCATTTAAGCAAGCAGTACTCAGGCCTTCTGGATTACAAAACTCTATTGTTTCCCAATTTCCTCATATTATCCATTATTTCTAATGGAGCAATATTGGTAGATAACAGGAAAAAAAGCCATAACAACTCAATTTTTCTTTTGCTTCTGTTGTCTCCATTACAGGTGACAGCTCCCAGGCCAGAACCATTAGAACACATGTTGATAATAGGGTTTGAAAACGAGAGGTAGTTGTTGGGTACATGGGTGTGAGCATGGGTTGTGCTTAGAGAATCAAAAGATAGTCTATTTAATTAATTCAGCCAATATTTTTTTAGTGCCAAGTGTTTGCCAGACCTGGTATCGATATTGGGATACAAAGTAAGCAAAGCAGTGTTCCCTCTCACAGAGAAATTACCTGTTCACGGTGGGAGACATTGACTAGGCAGCAAGTGGCAGAAAGTGGGAGATGTATGGTGTAACAACAGATAGTTAGGGGTTGGCTCTCTATAAAGATGACAATTGGATAAAGACTGGAAAAAAAGGCTTGGACTTTTTTATTGCAATGGAAGGCTTTGAACCAATGAATGATGTAGACATTTTAACAGGAACGTTGTGGCTGCCCTAAAGGCTGTGTGTGAAGCCGAGCTCTTTGGAAGGAGAGCCTGGCAGGGGGACTGTGCTGTGGCTTCCAGAGGGCATCCTCTCAAGAGTGGATGAGGGAAACAGGATGGAGGGCAGAGAGGAAACGGGGTTGCAGGTGCAATCTAGTTTTAACCATAGGGAGCTCAGGGGCACAAATTACAGTAGAGTTTCTTGGTTTTTGTTTATTTTTTCATAATGAAGCAAATCAAAACCAAACCGACTTACAGTGACCCTATAGGACAGGATAGAACTACACATGTGCATTTCAGAGACGAACTCTTTCAAACAAACTCACACCAGAGAGGCAATGAGATCCACAATGAGATCCTGTGGGTTTCCAAGACTGTAACGATTTACAGGAATAGCAAGCCCAGTCTTTCTCCCAAGGAGCTGCTGGTGGTTTTGAACTGCCGACCATGCAGATCACAGCCCAATGTGTAATCACTACACCACCAGGGCTCAGGTGTTAGAAAACCCCGTCTTTGTCCCACACAAGGAGGCAAGGGTACCTTTGTCTTGATTATTGGCTAAAGACTCTAGAAAACCAACCAACCAACCATCCAACCTGATGTCGACTCATAGCGACCGATAGGACAAGGTAGAACTGTCACCTCCTGTTGGTCCGGAGACAGTAACTATTTCCATATATACTGCAGTTGTATTGGGACTGTCACTCTTTACAGGAGTAGAAAGTACAGTCTTTCTCCTGAAAAGTGGCTGGAACTGATTCAAAGGCAGAGAAATAGGTGGTGATGGAAGGGGTGGGACTGAGGGTGAGAGAGAGAGAGAGAGAGAGAGAGAGAGAGAGAATGAACCAAATTGATAAAGGCTTGGGCTAGAATGTATCAGTGGAAGTGTTGAGAAGTAGTATTCTGCATATTGGAAAGCAGAAGCCATAGGATTTGCTAATATATTGTCTGTAGAATATGCAAAAAGGAGTTAAATCAATGACCTCCAAAGTTTTTGACTTAGTCATTTGAGATGGGAAGGCTGTAAGAGGAACAGGTTTGGGAGGGGGTGACAATTAGAAGCTCTCTTTGAGACCTGTTGAACTAGAAGTGCCTAACCCTAGAAGTTCAAGTGAAGATGCCAAGTAGGTAGTTGAATGTTATCCGATGATGTGAAAATGTTTCTGTTTTCTGCTCAGATGACCAGTCCCAGGATACTAGAAGAATGTGTATACGTGTCTGAGGTGTCATTGTTGATCATTTTTATTGGAGTTCTGAGAGTGGATGAGTGACAGACCCATAATTAGGTTCAATAAACCTCAACAATAGAAAAACAGTGAATCCTAGACATTTAGGTAAATGTAATGGCAACGTTAGGTATCATTTCTGAAATAGCGAATCAAACATAACATCTGAGTACTTTACCACAAGTTGTAATGATATGGATGTGGATTTTGGCATGCATTTACTAAGAACAAATTAGACCATACTAGATGTAGTTTTGTTTCTGAAAGGTTTTCTAGGTGCATAGGTTTGTGAAATTCTGTAGTCTGTGTATATATAGATTTTTATACAGTGCTTGCTAAGCATGTTTAGGTTAGCCTTCAGGACAAAAGGAGGAGATGTGAAACAACACTGAGTCCTTATGTAGCTGCCTACCTGGAGAAGCAAGAAGCAGGCAGATTATTTTTGCAGCAGAACTGGTTGTTAGGTCGCTAGACCCAGAGCTACTCATCTTTTTGTTTGGTTGGGTTTTAATCAGTAACCAAATGAATGGTTAGAAAGCATATTATTAGATCTGAAGATGACACACCTGGGAGAAAATAGCTAATACACTGAACTATAGAATGCAAGTTTTAAAAGATTTTCAGCAGATTGTTCAGAGAAGCCCAACTTTTACAAGCTGGATATAAAACACAGCAAAACAAACAAACAAAAATCCATCACAAAGGTTATGAGAAATCTCCCTTCATCACAATGGACAGAATTAACATTTTTGATTGACAACTGTAGCAAAAAATGAAGAACGCAGTTTTGAGACCCATCTCCCTGGGTCAGAATCTTGGCTCTGCTATAGACTGGTGGTATGACCTTTGATATGCTTTTAAAAATCTCTAGTTGTTGTTTGCCTTATCCATGAAATGAGGCTATTAATATTGATTCTAACCTCGTAGGGTTGTTGTAAAATTAAATGAGGGAAGACCTGTAAGGTGCTTGGAATAATTCCTGACACATATAAGTAGCTAATAGATGTTAGCTATTATTTTAAGTTCAATAATGTTACCTGGTGGCTAAAAAAAAGGTCATGGAATCTTTGGTTATAAATGTAGAAGTGAGATGTCAAGATCAAAGAGTGTTCATACCCCCCTGTATTTATTTTTTAGTGCTGGGGGTTTGTGTTCAGTTCTGGGTCCCATTAAACACACACACACACACAAAACAAAACAAAAAACCCTCAAAACAAAACCAACCAATCCAATGCTATTTAGTTGACTCGGACTCATAGCTACTCTATGAGAGAGTAGAACTACCTCATACGGTTTCCAAGGCTTAAAACCTTGGCAGAAACACAATGACACATCTCTCTCACACAGAGTAATTGATGGGTTTGAACTTCTAGCCTTTTGGTCAATGAGGGCTTAACCACTGTACCACCAGGACGCCCTATCTGTAATTAAGGATATGCCCACATGCTGAGAGAGATTTGATGCTAAAGAAGGATACGGGAGCAGCAGAATCATGCTGAGGGAAGACAAGTTTAAAGAACTTAGGTAGAAAGATGATTTGGAGAAAGATTTAGAAGCTGAAATAAATCTTTCTTAAAGACTTTGGAGGGCTGAGACGGAAAAGGTCATCAATGTTTGCTTAAGTAGAGGGTCGGTGGAAAGAGGGAGACCATCAATAAGTTGGGTTGACACAGTGGCTGCAGCAATGGGTTCAACCTCGGAATAATGTGACAGAGGACTGAAAAACGTTTCCTCTCTTCGTACATTAGACCACAATGAGTTGGGACCAAGGGAAAATTTGACCAAACCCAGACAAACCAAGACCAAAAGGGAGAGGGTGGTAGAGTATTTTAATTTTTTGCTCTAATCAGCAGGATGACAGAAACTGTTCTTGCTCTCCTACTAACTCACGTTATGATGTCAATCCTTCGCTCTTCATACCTCAGTTTCAAGATCCACGAACAACAGGTTTAAATGAGGTATGCTCAAAAGTAGAAATTACAGTTGGTCCGTCGATAGCCTGTCTTCTTAGCTATTGCATTTGTTTGGAGTTTAGCCTAAATGACACCCAAGATCTTTTTTCATTTTATGATTCTTGACTCTTTTTTTTGTATATGAGGGGCTTCAAAAAATTGGTGGAAATTTACGTGATCTAAATTTCTCCACCAACTTTTTGCAGTCCACTTGTATTTAGATAGCATATCGAGTCTCCACCACCACCACCCCTCTGCCCTGCTCTCTTTCTGGAGATCTAGACTCTTAATTATTGAAGAAATCCTTTCATTCTCTCTTGATAACACTGAGGTGTGAAGCCAGCCCCATTCACATTGCCTGGGTTATAGCACCCACAGAGAATTGGATGACCTCCGGAGAGTATGTTGTTAGGACCGTCGAGGTGGTTCCCACCACAGCCATCCTATGCCCAACAGAAGGAAGCAGCCGGGTTCCGGCCATCTTCACATTCTCCCTATGCTTGAGTGCATTGTTGCAGCCACAGTGTCAATTCATCTCCTTGAGGACTTTCCTTTTTTTTTTTTTGCAGACCCTCTACCAAGCATGATGTCCTCCTCCAGGGACTGGTCTCTCCTGATAACGTCCAAAGTAAGCAAGATGAAATCTCAGCATGCTTGTCTCAACTGGCCATACTTCTTCCAAGACCTTCTTTTAAAGGTCCATGGTACTTTCAGTATTCTTCTCTAGCATCAAATTCAGATGATTCTATCCTTCTTTGATCTTTCTTATGCAATGTCAAACTTTCATATGCATCTGAAAGTGTACATAGTGCTAATTCCCATGGTGCCTAACTTGTCACAGAAAATTTCTAATACTGGTGTGCTGGTGTTACTCCTATTCTTTGTGTTGAAGGTATAAAAAGTAGGAAGTACCCACAAACAACAGGTTCAATATTACAGCTCTTAAGTTCATGGCTGTGTTAGGCCGGTTGACTAGAGAATCAAGTCCAGAGACACTCGTATACCTGTAAGGGAGAGCTTTATATCAAAGAGCAATTGTATATTGAGAAACCATCCCAGCCCACTTCAGATCAAGTCCATAAGTTCAATATTAGCTAATAAGTCTGCTACTAGTCCACAAATTCCTCTTCAGACTCACGCAGTCAATGCAATGATGCAAAATGCAGGAAGATCACAGGCCGGTGGGTGCAAAGTCTTCTGGATCCAATGCTAGTGGAAGCATTTCAGTGTTGGTGCAATGGAAGCATCTCAGCACTGGTGAAGGTATCCACGTAGCTCCTCCAGCTCTCTGAGTGCGGCCCTTTAACAGGAAGGTGAAGTAGAAAGAGAGAGGCTCTCTCAGGGCTTAGCTTGTCTCCATGTGGCTTGTCAACAGGAAGATGAGGACTGAGAGAGAAAGGAAGTTCTAAGTCTCCTCATGAGAAGGCCATGCCCACTAGGAGGCATCATCAAGTTGTGACTTGATTGACAGGCTAGACTCCACCCCTTCACTCTTAATACCCTCAAGTTGACATGAGATTATGTAACTACCACAATGGCTGTATCGGTTGCAGGGTACATTGGAGGTGTGTACAGAGTAGAACCAGACAGGTAATTATTCTGAGGGCTGTAGTCATGTTGCCACTACAGTATGGACACTTTCAGGGCAGCATACTTGCTTAGATATGAATACAAAGCAAACTTAAGGTTAATCCTGGTCACAAGACTAGAGACATCTTTTTACTGGTCCCTGGCAGAGAAGCATCGACAGGAAGGTAGCTGAATCTCTTAATAGTGAATATTGTAGTCCAAAATTCAGCTTCTGCAGGACTATTTATAAATAATAAATAAATAGACCAGCTTCTTAAAATCATCAAGATGCTTCCTTTTTATTCTAAAAAATTAATAAGTAATCTGTTTCTATATTCGAGAAGTCACAGTGTGTTCCTGTGACCAAAGAACACCAAACTTCCATTCTTATTCCAAATGTCTATAAAATCCAGTAACACTTGTCTAATCATTGAACCAAGCACATTAAAAATGAAGCTATTGACTTCCTCTTCTGAAACTTTTTCATCCCCTTACAGATATACCCAAAGACTTTAGTTCTGAAGGATGGTTGCATGCTAGATTTTTGCCAGCTATTGTTAGGAATTGTGGGCCAACCTGGTTATTTTTGGATGTAAAAATCACCCTGAGCCTGGCACCAGTGCCTTCATGCACTTGCGAGACAAAGCATTTCAGTGGAAGGCAATCACATTCTCCTACTTGGGACGCCTTTTGTGAAAACCACGCTCTGGGTGATTTCATCCAGCCAAGGAGGAATTCCAAGTGAAGATTTTAAAGTCAAAAGGGACATTTTCACTTCAATGAATCGGACACTGTTCAATTTATAGTTAGTTGAAAACATAAAGCAAGACACCTTCCGTGTCCCCATCTGTGTGTGTACAGAGGGGTTGGGTGGGAAGAGTCTCTTCCTGGTCATCTGCTGCGCATGGTTTTGCCTCTGGCCAGTGAACTCTGGACCACTGTCTCATAGTCGACAGAAGGGGTGGAGCTTTTGTTTGTCTTGTCATGTTCCCCTGATTTGTCAAACTCTGTCCACAATTTCTTCTAAAATTCAACGTCCCTTCCCCACCCCTTCCAGCATCTGAAAGCAGGACATTATGTGGATACGGGTGAGCACCCCTCCAAGGTTAGAGTTGGAGGTTCATTGGGACACAGGAAGTCTAGCTTGATGCATGATAAAAGTCACTGCAGAGCCAGCACTTTAGGAAAAGGTCAGTAGTAGCACCCAGGTGGATGACATACAAGGGGCTATTGTCTGAGTTCTAATCCTTTAGCCACTGCATTTATTGGTGATTTTCAATTATTTTTTATGCAGTGAGATGCTGCGTTTTAACTTCACTCAGTTTTGATGAATATTTATCTTCATCACTCCTAGAAATCCCTCATTAATCCCAGTACCCCTCCCCACTTAATCCTTTTATACTTTCCACTTTATTCCCATAACCCCTCTCAATCAACAACAATCACAGATCTGATCACTTACATCACCCTGGATTGGTTTTGGCTATTCCAGACTTTTTAATAAATGTACTCATACAGTGTTTGTTCTTTGGTGTTTTGTTTCTTTCACTCAGTTCAGTTTTGAGATCAACTTATGTTGTGCGTGTCAGTAGTTCATACCTTTTTAGTGCCCAGTAATATTCTATTCTTCAAACACACGACGGTTCTCATTTGCTTGTTTGTTTTTAAGTATCAGTTCCCAGGCCAATAGCTATCTGGATTGTGTCCAGTTTTGGGCTATTATAAATAATAAGGTTATGACTATTGTTATACAATGTATTATGTAAACATAATTTCTCTTAGGAGAATATCAAGGAGTATAATTTCTATAAAATTCTTTTGCATTGCAATCCCCCATTCCATTTCACTTCAAATTTCTTTCTTTATTGGAGAATGTTTTCCTTCTTTCTAATCTAGACGGCATCTTCAGGAGGGTATGTTTGATTTGACATTTGTTTCTATTCCCAGCAGTTGACACAGGTCTTAGCACAACCCAAAGACCCTGTGTGTTGATGAATTCATGAATGAATACGCCTTTTTCAATTTTTTTTTTGCTTAACAAATGCCTGTCTGTCTTTCAAGACCAAAACCAAATGTTACCTCTTCTGAGAAAACTTTGAGTTCCTTCAGGGAGAGTCAGTTGTTCCTTGTCTGTGTCTCCTTAGTCCTCTCTGCATTTCTCCATTAAAGACAGTATCTGCTGATGAATTTTAATCGCTCCTCTAGTCTGTAACTGCTCTATGTTGGGGGCATGGACCGGTCCTTCTAATCTGCATCTTCAGGTAATTGGAACAAAGCGTGGTGCATGCAATTATGACTGTAACATGGGTACCCAAGATGGGGTTTTGAAATGCGGTCTTAAATATCTTTGTTGAATGCTTACATAAAATGGGTTTATAAGGTGGCACTTTTATGTACATATGTACTAGAACAGAAAGAAGTACACTTATAATGGTGTGTGTGTGCCATTTTATGCATGTGTTTTACCTCCAACTGGGATAGGCAATTGCAGATTTTGTTAAGGGTAAAGGTGGTAATCAAGAACCACATCTGCCACTATTTTCCCGCTGGTGTGATCTTGCTCTAAAAAATTAATAATGATAACCAAACCCATTACCATTGAGTCGGTTCTGACTCAAAGCAACCCTTTAGAACAGACTAGAACCACCCCCAAGCGTTTCTAAGGCTCTGCATTTTTATGCAAGCAGTCTGCAGCAGCCTTCTCCGGCAGGGTGGCTGGCAGGTTCACACCACACATCTTTTGGTTCTCAACCGATTGCTTCACCACTGGGCCACCCCAGGGCTCCTCATGAGCCACCGAACCCATCTCAGCTCTTCTTCCGGTTGATCTTGACACGGCTCCAGATTTTACTTTTGAACTCTAAGTTCATCCACGGATCAACTTTAGTGAATAAAATAAATATTATTTACCCTCCCCTCATCTAAAGGGTCCCTTGAGGCAATAAGCAGGGAAGTCACTCCCGATGTTCTTGCTGGATACTACCTATCCAGGGGGAGGATTCTAATAAGCAGACACTTTATAGATTCCTGTCTCTCAAAACTTAATCACATTTGCATTTGGCTGTGTTAAGATGGTGGAAGCACAAACTCCAAACTGTCAATCAACTTGTACTTCTTTTCCAAAATCTATTTCTTTAAAAAAATCTTCGAACATTCTTTTAAACAGCAAAATCGTTTTTAAGCAACTTCACTGTTTCCCACCTATATTCGACGTTATCACTGGTCACCTTAAATTGCTCCTTGCTAAAACTCTAGCTTAGGTGGTGCTCATGTGAATGAAGGTGTGTTTGTGTGAGCATGTGTGTGTGTGAACTGAGGTGTTCCTAGAATCTGAAAGAAAAAAGAAGGAAGATCTTTATTAAAAAGATATTTTATATTGCCCAGCTTATACCTTTAAAATGCCAGTAACAAAAAATTTGAAGCGTATAGATTTCTGGCATGTAATTTATCTTCAAAACAGAATTTAACCTCTCCAGTTATAAATCTGAGTTTCTTTCTGAATTCACCATGCTGGCATGGGCCCAGCTGCCTCCTTATGTTCACAGGGTTGCTTCCAGACTCGATGTAGAATTTTATGCCTCTGTAGTATCAAATTTGTTAAGTGGCATATTTTTATATCAGTAATTTTTATAGCATATTGTTATTCCAGACTTTTACATGCCTTTAATTTATTCTTAACTTCAATATAGCAGTATTGATTTTTTTCCTTTTGAGTTTGATGGTATGAACACTTTAGTTGTGATTTAAAGTCACTCCAATACCGGCCATAATTGGAACTTCATTCTCTACTCTTTTGCAAACCTCAGGCATTCAGACAGGTACAATAGTAAGTCCTCATGCTCCACAAAGTCCCTCTTTCAATCTCTTTGAGGAGCAATGAGATAATTTATTAAGATGACTGAGGCTGTGGCTCTGGTGACCTGGGGGATTTGGTACTTCATTGCAGAACAGAAAGAACAGTGTGGTTTGTAAATAGAACCTGGTGAGATTTCCTTAGTTTAGTTTAGATTTTCTACAGTCTCAAGGAAGAAACGGACCATACATTCTCTTCTGTAGACCAAATAGCACTCCGTGTCTTTTACAAAATAAGATCACTAGCTCGCAGCGTTGGCCTTACTCAACCACCAAAAACTCAGACCCATCGAGTCAATTCCAACTCATCGTGATCCTATGGAGGGCTTTTGAGTCTTTATGGGAACAGACAGCCTCATCTTTCTCCCTCAGAGGAGCTGGTGGGTTTGAACTGCCAACGTCTGGTTAGCAATCCACCGTTTATCCAACAGTGCCACCAGGGTTCCTGGGAGTTGGCTTTAGGAATGCTTTTGTGGCAGCAACCTTCTCCGTGAAGGCCCGTGTTTCTGTGGAGGTCAGGACTGTGCTCAAAGGCAACATGGTGAAGTTAGTTAAAGAGGCGCGCTGTGGTTGCTTTATACAGCTCAGTGCCTGGTAGAGCAGTCAGGGCACTGATTTCTTCCCTTGGACACTTCATTTGTAATTTAGATAAGTTGCCACCAGGTGATGGGTGGTTTCTTAATTATTTGGCCCATGAGCTTTCATGGGACCCCAGCCCAAAGCATTTTGTTTTCATTCTATCTATTTTACTAAATGATACAGAATTATAACTACAGTAAAGGAAGTAGAAATAAAAGAAGAAAATTTCACCTAAAACCCAGATGTCTTTTATTTTTTTTGCTGACTTTCAGTCTGTGTCCATTTGCAATTATCATTTGTGTGTAATTATAATCAGGTTTTAAAAAATAATTTTATTGGGGGCGCTTACAGCTCATAACAATCCATACATCAATTGTATCAAGCATAATTGTACATATGTTGCCATCGTCATTTTCTAATCATTTGCTTTCTATTTGAACCCTGGGTATCAGCTCCTCTTTTTTCCTTCCCTCTCCCCTCTCCCACCCTCATGACCCCTTGATAAATTATAAAGTATTATTATTGTCATATCTTACACCGACCTTCACCCGTGTATCTGTTGTTTGTCCCCCTGGGAGGGGGTGTTATTCATCAATCACTGTGATTGGCTCTCTGAGCTTCCTCCCTTCCTCCCCCCACCTTCAACTGACCTTCCAGTGTTGCTACTCCCATTTCTGTTCCTGAGGGGTATATCTGACCTGGAGTAATCTTAGTTTTTGATTTGTAATTCCTCACCTAGTTTTTTTTTATTAAATACTTTTATTGGGGGCTCATACAGCTCTTATCACAATCCATATATTCATCCATTGTGTCAAGTACATTTGTATATACATTGCCATCATCATTTTCAAAGTATTTTCTTTCTACTTGAGCCCTTGGTATCAGCTCCTCATTTTCCCCCTCCCTCCTCTGCCCTTTCTTCCCCACAAACCCTTGATAAGGTATAGATTATTATTTTCATATCTTACATCATCCTCTGTCACCCTTCACCCACTTTTCTGTTGTTCATCCCCTAGGGAGGGGATTATATGTTGATCCTGTGATTGATTCCCTCTTCCTCCCCCACCTTCCCCTTATCCTCCTGGTATCTCTATTCTCAATGTTGGTCCTGAGGGGTTTATCTATCCTGGATTCCCTGTGTTTCAGGCTACACATGTAGCAGTGTACATGTTCTGGTCTAGTCCAATTTATAAGGTAGAATTGAGGTCATGATAGTAGGGGGGAGGAAGCATTAAAGAACCAGAGGAAAATTGTATGTTTTATTGGTGCTATACTGTACCCTGACTGGGTCGTCTCTTCCCATGTGTCCCTTCTGTAAGAGGATGTTCAAATGTCTACATATGGGCTTTGGCTCTCCACTACACACCGCCCCTCTATCCCCCCCTCCCCTGCCCATTCATATTGGTATGATTTTGTTCTGGATCTTAGATGCCTGATACCTGAACCCACTGACACCTCATGATCACACAGGCTGGTGTGCTTCTTCCATGTGGGCTTTGTTGCTTCTCAGCTAGATGGCTGCTTGTTTATCTTCAAGCCTTTAAGACTCCGTGCACCACAGGAGGAAACACTGCGTGGTCCTGGGCCACCGCACAGCCCTTCCTTTGCTTGAGCTCATCGAGGCAGCCACGGTGTCTGTTCATCTTGTCCAAGGTCTTCTGTTTGCTGCCCCACTACCTCACCAAACTTTTCCAGGGACATGTCCAAGGATGAAATCCCCCCAACCTTGCCTCTGAGGAGCATTCTGGCTGTACTTATTCAAGACAGATTTATTGATTCTTTTGGTAGTCCTTGGTAGTTTCAGTATCACTCACTGACACCATGATTCAAATGTGTAGCTTGCTCTGCAGTCTTCCCTAGTCAGTGCCCAATGGTCATGTGCATATGAGGTGATCGAAAATACCGTGGCTTGGGTCAGGCACACCCTCATCTTCAAAGTAACGTCCTTGCTCTTCAACACTCTAAAGAGGTCTTGTGCAGCAGATTGAATGCAATGTGTCTTTTGATCTCTTGACAATTGTTTCCACAACGATTGGAGTCTCTGAGTCAGTAGATCTGGTGTGGGGCCCAAAAGTTTGCATTTCTAAAAGTTCCCAGGTGATGCTGATGCTGGCTGGCTTAAGGACCACATTTTCAGAACCACTGCTCTAGATCAGGGCTAAGAAACCCCGATTTCTTTCAGGGCTAGATAATAAATAGTTTAGGCTTTGTGATCCATAAAGTCTTTACTTCAGCTACTCAGGTAGAAAACAGTTATAGACAATACATTCATGAATGGGCATGGCTGGGTTCCAATAAAAATCATTTATAACAGCAGCAACAGCAACAACAACAACCATGACTGATGCATGGGCTACAGTTTATCAACAACTGCTCCACAGCTGGTTAGATCTCTCCATCCCCACCCCTGGCCTGGAGTATCCCCTGGAGCATCAGTTCAGCAGCTGACAAGAGGGAAGAAACTCAGGTGCCTTCAGACTCCCTCTGTTATGGGCTGGGCTCAGGCACTGGTGAAAGTCTGCGTTACCCCTGTAAGCAGCCCCCCTGCCCTGGAGTGCCCCTTGGCCAACTCCATCCTCACGTGTGGGTGAGGCGGTGATTCCCTAGCTTCCTTCTTCCCACCTTTCTGAGTCCGGCTGGGGTTTGTTTCCATTGGTCCACTAGAAGCGCCCTCAGGGGATGAGCCAGAAATACTGGTTGTGATGCATCAGTGATTCTGCAGACAAGTTAAAGGCTATGGGGTTCGTACTTGAAATGGACATTGCTGTAAGAAGCCAGTGATGACAGACCACTTGATGTATGATTCAGTTTATAGTACTGTTCATAAAAGGTAAATCAGAACAGGAAGTGGGTTAATTACTGGTTGCATCGGGTTAGGGAAGGGAAGAGTTGGACATGACTGCTAATAGGTGACTAGGTTGGTCTGGGGGTGGTAATGAAAATTACCTAATATTAGATTGTGTTGATGGCTGTACCACTCTGTGAATATACTAGAAAGCATTGAATTGTATACTTTAAATAGGTGATTTCACTGTATGTAAATGATAGCTCAAGAAAACTGACATTGACCTGGTCCCCAGGGCTTCTTCTTGGTTTCTAGGGACCAGATCCCCTATAGGGGTATAATTAAACTAGCTCGTCAGGGAGTCGCTAGGCCTGCCACCAGACCAATCAAAGAGCAGGGACACACCTGTCTTTTCTTTGGCCCTCTTCTGTTCTAAGAATTCCTGTTAGTAGTTAGTTAATGTTCCTGTGTTCTGAGAGGTTGTGAAACTGTGAGCATTAGGGGGAGAGAGAAAGAGGGTAGGGGGAGGGTAGGAGAGAGAGCGAAAATGAAACAGTAGTTCTGGATTATAGTATGCTTTCTACCCCCTGATTGATTGTCTGACATTTAAAAAATCATTTTATTGGGGGCTCATACAACTCTTATCACCATCCATCCATCCATCCATCCATCCATCCATCCATCCATCCATCCATTGTGTCAAGCACATTTGCACATTTGTTGCCATCATCATTTAAAAAACATTTTCTTTCTACTTGAGCCCTTGGTATCAGCTCCTTATTCCATCCACTCCTCATGAACCCTTGATAATTTATAATTTTTTTTTCATGTCTTACACTGCCTGATGTCTCCCTTCACCCACTTTTCTGTTGTCCATCCCCCAGGGAGAGGGTTATATGTCGATCATTGTGATTGGCTCCCTCTTTCTCCCCCCACCTTTCCCTTACCCTCATGGTATCCCTACTCTCATTATTGGTCCTGAGGGTTTTATCTGTCCTGGATTCCCTGTGTTTCCAGCTCTTTTCTGTACCTGTGTTCATGCTCTGGTCTAGCCTGATTTGTAAGGTACAATTGGGATCATGATAGTGGGGGTGGGGGAGCAGGGAAAGGAAGCATTAAAGAACTAGAGGAAAGCTGTATGTTTCATTAGTGCTATACTACACCCTGACTGTCTGACTCATCAGTCTATTAACCTGGCATTCCATGATGCTCACTTTCCCAACACGATTGCTGAAGACAAAGCAGGTGCATACTCAAATGTGGTGAAGAAAGCTGATGGTGCCCAGCTATCAAAAGATATAGCATCTGGGGTCTTAAAGGCTTGAAGATAAACAAGCGGCCATCTAGCTCAGAAGCAATAAAGCTTACATGGAAGAAGCACACTGGCTGTGTGATCACGAGGTGCTGAAGGGATCAGGTATCAGGCATCAAAGAACAAAAAATCCTATCATTGTGAATGAGGGGGAGTGCAGAGTGGAGACCCAAAGCCCATCTGTAGGCAACTGGACATCCCCTTACAGAAGGGTCATGGGGAGGAGACAAGATTGTCTGACATTGTAAGGAACCCTGGTGGCTTGGTGGTTAAGAGCTGTGCCATTATCCTCAAGGTCAGCAGTTCAAAACCTCCAGCCAGTCCTTGGAGAAGGTGAGGCTTTCTACTCCCATAAAGATCAGAAACTCACAGGACAGTTCTACCCTGTCCTGTAGGGTCACTATGAGTCAGTGTTGGCTTGACGGCAGTGAGATGTGAGTTAGTAACTGACTCTCTTGTGTTCATAGGAAACCAGTGCACATAACTCTGCTCATTCAGATACCTGCTCTCTGTTACACATTTAGAATGATTGTTCTTTAGAGAAGAGAGAGAGTAAGCTTTCAGGTTCTAAGTACTTGATCTTCAGACTTAGTTCTGCTTATTATGAAATAAGACCAGAGAAAGAGATACAAGGGCATTCAGTGATAAGACATATGGGCCTTATACAACTGGTGGGTCATATTGTCCCTATACATTCTACAATGTTCACTTGAAAACATTTTCTAGATGGGGGCAGGGGTGTTAGCCAGAGAGGACCAAATAAAAGAGGTAGGGAACAGAGGAAAGCAGGAGGGAGTGTGGTCTTAGGTTACTCCTCCATCACTGAAAAACTGACCTGAGCCTTTGCCGTCCCTTCCCCCAAAGCAATCTTTATTTCTTACAACTATTCTGAATATGAATTTGTCCTAGGAAAGTGTCCCTACCTCATCAGCTATGGACATCATAGGAGAAATGCAGGAAAGGATAAAACCATCCAAAAAACAATGTGTACCGGACTGCCAAGGGCACCCAAAAGGAGTCGTTGGATGTAGTGAGGCTTCAAATGCATTTTGTGTCACTTCTTACTGTCAAGTTGATTGGAGGGATTAACACACTAAGTCCATCAAAATTTGCAAGTCTCTCAATAAACCAAGAGTTTTGCTTGAAACATTGAGTACAAGGCATGGACATAATCACAAAAGTAAACACTAACTGGACAGGCAAGAGGCAGGTAGGACGATAAGCAAAGTCAGACGGTTTGCAGGTGGGGAGGAAGAAAATGTGTGCGGTGTTGTGCGGGTACATGGGTCTTAGGGCAGAGGACCCAGGGAGGAGGCCGGCGTCAGTGCCTCTGGAGGCGGGGACTGGGAAGTAAGGAACCAGGCAGACAGAGGGCTGCAGATGGCTCTTAGCATATCAATGCCCAGCTTAGACTTCCAAAGGTATACGGTGTGTACACACATCTCACCAACACTTGGTTCTGGCCTGAGCACTGGTTGCTGGGTCGTCTGAGTTTCTATAGTGCAGTTTCACTCCTGTCAGTTCAAGCAGGGGCTGCTTGTCAGAGGCACCCCGAGGTTCTGTGTCCCTCTGGAGATCGCAGTGTAGGGCT
The DNA here is from genome assembly GCF_000313985.2 of Echinops telfairi. Lineage (NCBI taxonomy): Eukaryota > Metazoa > Chordata > Mammalia > Afrosoricida > Tenrecidae > Echinops > Echinops telfairi. Next base: position 4,216,225 of record NW_022111310.1, on the reverse strand, counting down.
CTCCCGCCACTCCCTCAGGGTGTTCATATATTTTTCTCTCACGTTCACATGTTCATATATTTTTCTCTCTGGGTGAGGAGTGAAAACATGGCAAGGGTCTTACTCTTTACATAGATGTGTGTGAACCTAGAAAGTCATTTAAGGCATGGTGAGACGTTTGCGCTTTATATAGACATGTATGAACATAGAACGTTTTAACTCATTGGGAACAAATAACTTAGTTAAATGGGGTTTCTTATTGGCTTCAGAAAAGCTAGCATTACGGTAGCCAGTGCCGGTGATGCTCTGGGAAGCAAGTAGTGTCATGCACTGCTGATGGAAGAGGGTGCATTCTTCTAGAGAGCTTGGCAAGTCAACACACGTCTTGAATGTGTGCATGCCAGCAGTTCTGCTTCTAGGAATTTAGCCTGAGGAAATCATTAGACACGCTGGATATCTAAGGGTGTTCACGCCAGTACTGTTTATAAGGGAAAACTATCTGAGGTGTCCAAATCAAGGAAACTGGGTAAACAGATTATGATACAGCCCCATCAAAGAGTGATGTAGCTGCATGGGGGTAAGCTGGTCACAAATATGAACAGAAGACACAATGTTGATTTGGAAGGTTCCATATTAAAGTGTAAGCAGTAGTTGTTTTTGTCTGGTAGAGTGACAAGTGTTGTTTTAGACTTTCCTTGCCTGTGCTTCTAATTTTCCCTCAGTGAACACATATTGCTTGGATATTAAAGCAATCTTAAAAGTTAGAAACGGCGCTTGTTTGAAAGGCAAACTAGCTTCTCGATGTCATTGATGCTTTCTGTAAATTCCTCGTGAGTTTTAAAACAACTTTTCATGCCTACTAATGACTTATAATTAATCAGATGTAAATGTCCTTGTTGCTATTAGGTGCCCTCGAGTTGATGCCTTCCCATAACAAGCCTAGAACACTGCCTGAACCGGCGGCGCCTTCACCACTGTTCCCATTCCCGGCCCGTTGTTGCAGCCACCGGGTCAGCCCATCTCACTGAGGGCCTTCCTCGTGATGATGTCCTTCTCCAGGGACTGGTCTCTCCTGATATTATGTCCAGAGTCTGTAGGAGGACCCCTGCCATCCCTGCCTGGAAGGAGCGCCCTGACTGTACTTAAATAAGCAGTCCATGCTAGTTTCAGTATTCTTCTCCAGAACCACGACTCACATGCCGCAGTTCTTCTTCGATGTTCTTTATTCAGTGTCCAACGTTCACATGTATGTGAGGTGATTAACAATACCATGGCTTGGTTCAGGCACACCGTAGTCCTCAAAGGAGCACCGTTGCTTTTCAGTAGTCTAAAGAGCAACAGATTTACCTAAAGCAACTTGTTTTTGGTCCCTTGACTATGGCATCCATGAGCATTGATTGTGATCATCCAAGCAAGACCAAAACGTTGACAACTTCAATCTTTTCTCCATTAAAAAAAATGATGTTAACTATTGGTCCCGTCATGGGGAGCTTGGTCTTCTTTGCATTGTGATGTAATCCATCCTGAAGGCTGCGTTCCTTCATCTTCATCAGCAATGCTTCGAGTCCTCTTCACTTTCAGCAAGCACGGTTGCTGCATCTGCATACTGCAGGTGGTTAATAAGCCTTCCTCCAATCCTGATGCCACACTCTTCTTCATATAATTCAGGTTCTCTGATGATTTGCTCAGCCTACAGATTGAATAAGCATGGTGGGAGTATATAACCCCGACACACACCTTTCCTGATTTGAAATGATGTACCATTTCCTTGTTCTGCCTCTTGATCCATGTACAAGTCCCGCAGGGCCATAATCAAGTGTCCTGGAATTCCCATTCTTCTCAAGGTTATCCAGAGTTTATCATGATCCACACAGTTGAATGCCGTGGCCTAGTCAATGAAACAGAAGTAAACATCTTTCTGGTATTTTTCTGCTTTCAGCCAACTTTTATCTGATACCAGCAGTGATATCCCTCATTCCATGTCCTGCTCTGAATCTGGCCTGAATCTCTGACAGACACCTGTTAACGGACTGATGATCTTCAGCAAAATTTTATTTGCATGTGATATCAATGAGATTGTCCTATCATTTGAGCATTTTGTTGGGTCAGCTTTCTCTGGAATTGGTACAAATATGGATCTCTTCCTGTCAGTTGGCCAAAGAGCTTCTTCCAAATTCCCTGGCATAGACCAGTAAGTGCTTCCAGTCCTTCATCAGCTTGTTGAAACATTTCAGGTGGCATTCCATCAATTCCTAGAGCTTAGATTTTGGCTAATGCTTCCAGTGCAGCTTGAACAGCTTCCTTCATATCACTGGTTCTTGCTCATATGCTACCTCCTGACAATGCTGGGATTTGACTTGTTCTTTTTGTGACTGTGTATTCTCTCATCTTCTTTTGATGGTGACTGCGTCACTCAATAGTTTGCCCATAGACTCTTTCCATATTGCAGCTCGAGGTTTGAATTTTTTTCTTCAAATTTAGTTTTCCAAACAAGCCAAAGCTATGGCTTTCATCTCGGAATTCCAGAGTTTTGAGCTTTCTGTTAGGGTTTGCTGTCTCCCTCTGGTCAGACACCTGTCCCCGCATATATCCTGCCCAGCAATGCTAAGTGTTCTATTGTATCAACTGGGGATAAATAGAAATAATTTGTGCTTCATGAATCAATTGTGATTTATGATTAGTAATAATTGATTTCGAGGCGATTTTAAGATGGTTGCTGATTTGCACAACTTTTGTGTGTGGGGAGCTTAGTCACGGTGTAGCTCTGTGCAAGTCCCAGACCCTGGCATCGAGTCAATTCTGACTCCTGTAGACCCTGCAAGATGGATTACATTTTTTCCTTAGCATTTACAAGATAGTATATCTGTACAGGACAGACAGGCTCAGTTTACTTCCACCGAGTGGCTGGTGGGGTCTTGAACCACTGATCTTCCCATGTTAAATCCGTTGTACCAAAAGGATTCCTTAATTCTGTGAAGTGAAAAGCAGAATGTCCAGTTTGGGTTACAGGTCCTGGTGTGACTTCAGCAGGACCTCCCTCGCTGTCCTGGGCAAAGTTACCTAACTCCTTGTGAACTTCTAACAGACATCTAGGATAGCTACGTGAAAGGTCGTACCGAATCTTAAATGAGCTTGTCAAGAATATTTTTAAAGTGGACTAAACTTTATACTTAATGTAACATCTTATAGTGCATAAGTAGGCATGGACATTCAAAAAACTACATGAAATTTTGCTACCACCTTAGGTGGTAGCTTTTTTTCACAAGCATAGTACATTCCTCTTCTAGAAACATAGCATAAGGAAATAATTCAATTAGAACAGAAGTGTATAAAGAGGCATGCTCTAACTTTATTTTAGTGAGAATCTGAAAACAATCTAATGTCCAAGGAGGGGAGCGGGTGCAGTGTGCACACAATCATCAGATCATTAAAAATGTTGTCACTGAGGGTAGCCCTCTTGAATACTTGTTATATGTTTTTTCTGTGTTTTGGTATAAGAAACCCAGGATTGATGATCCTATGAAGACAGCAAGTAGAATAAGAGCTCCTGGGGGTAAAATGGGGGCGGGTGGGGGCTAAATGGGAGAAGGTATCAAGGAGTTCAAGAAGAAAGAGAAGGGTTTGAAGTCATTTGTGGTAGCAATTGTACAACACTACTTGCTGTGATTGAACTATGGATGATATGATAGCTGCACTGGCTCCCAATTAAAAGGTTTTGGGGAAAAAAAGTGATCACTCTGAAAAATATAAAACTAAGAAGACAGGGGGAAGTTATAGGTGAAACAAGAACATGTGAGTGAAGAAAGAATAAAAACTGGGGTAAACGAAACAGAAATTATTAACAGGCAAATGTTCATGAATAAAAAGTTGAAGGAAAAAGTATTTAGTGGGTAAAAACAGTGTAATGTCAATGTTACAATCTTGTATAAATGTTAGCTATATTTAAAATAAGTATTCCAGAATAAAGAGACCTAACGCATAAGCCCATATGAAAAAGATGTTTCCTTTTGCACACTACTAATCAGATTGTACCTAGCTATGCCAGTAGCTACAGGTCTCTGTCCTGATCCTGTACCGTGTCTCCTAATTCAGTACCACAAGGATGGGCCACTTTCCCTCAGACCTGATGGACAGAGTTCCTGGAGTCTCTAGCTTCCCTGCCATACTGAGCAGAAGTGTGCAATGACCTTGAGGAGCCCTCAGCTCTATTTAATTTTACATTTACGGCTGTGTACTCCCATTTTCTTCCAAAAGAGGGTTGGAGAAGGCACACGTCTATCACAAGTTTGCTGTGGTCATCCTGGTTCCCCACTGTGCCAACTCCGCGGGAATGCCAGAGTCAGGGTGGACGGGAGTGCTTGAACAAAGGCCAACATTTCCACAGAACCTCTAAGGAACTGGTGCGTAGGGGGCTCCTTCTTGGGTAGGAGAGTCAATTCAGGTGTCGAGTCCGTCTCTTGGTCAGGATGGAGAGAATTGTCCAATGGACCAGGAGTGTGCTTTTTTAAGGGCCAAACCCACGTTTGGTCTGGAGGAAACTGTGGCTCTTAGTGAAAAGTTTCCTAGGGGCTATTTAAAAATGGCCTTCAACTATAAGAAGGCGCATCTCCTTGACTGGCTTCTATGTCCCTCACTGTCAGATGTATAGGTCCATGATTTAGAATGGAACCCGGGGGTATCTGCGTTGGGCGAGTGTTTGTGATACTAAATGGGTAGCGCGGTCACGTGGAAGAGACTTTAAGGCTTCGTCGTGGCCAGAACAGACGCTCCAGGGAAGCAGGTTCCAGACCCTCAAGGGAGCTTCCGTTGAGTAGCATGGCTTCCTGTGATGCAGGTACAGCCATTGCTGAGAGGCGGCCACAGCAGTTTGGCGGTGCACCTAGCTACTCCTTATTAGTGTGTATCATGTCTGGCCTTGAGTGTCAGGTTGAACTAACTGAAGTCTTGGATTCTATCATTCAAATGAAGGAAAGTTGAAACTCAGCTTAATAGTGCCTGCCTTTCTCTTGCCCTGCATGGTGCTATGGGTTAACATGCGTGGCTGTTCACCAAAAGGTTGATGGTTTGGGTTTAACTAGAGATTCCCCAGAAGAAAGGTTTGGTAAGCACTTCCAAAAACCATCAGCCTCTGAAGACACATGGAGTCTCTGGAAGTTGCCACCCTCTGACACACATGGAGTTTCCTCTGGGAGTTGAATTTGATGGCAACTGATTTTTTTTGTTTTTTGTAGCACATTCCCCTTAGAATTTCCATGACAGAAGGAGGGGGAGAGTGATGGCGTGGAAAGAACATTACAATGCAGAGCTGGAGGTTTGGGGTTATCATGTCACTTCTCAACTAATTTAGCTGTGAGTCCAGCAAGCCCTTTAATCTCACGGGGCCCAAGTGTCCTCAAGTTAGGGGCCAGACTAGATGATCCTTAAATTCTCTTTCAGCTCTCAAATCACGTTATCCTTGGGTTGGCAGACACTTCCTAGGGAAAGGACAGGACAGACTAACTCACACATGACGTTTCCCTGCGGTGCTTTGCCGGAGGCCCGAGGTCCTGCGTCACAAACTAATTTTCCCACCTTCTGATCCTAGCAGTGTCTCGGCGCTCAGCCGCATCCTCTCTCTTTATCCCTCTCTCCTCTCTTGCTCCATGGCCCTCACTCCTGGGAAATAGGTTTCATCAGGCTACTGTTTGGACCCTTTCTTTAGCAGGTCTGTCGCAAGCTCTTCCTTGCTATTTTCTGCTCATTCGGCTGGTGAAGAATTTGGAGCTGCTCAAGTCTTGGAGGGTTGGGATATTAACATTGACCTCAGAAAGGTAACTGGGCCTCCATTGCTGGATCTTAAATCAGAAAGCTTAGATTTCCCATAGGAGAACATTTTGTTCCTGATACAAGCAGTATCCAGTCCCAAATAAGCCATCTATCCGTTTTTCTATTTAGATTCCTTAACTAGAGAACATTACCTGAGTTATTTTCAAAGAAATGATGGCAAGAGTCACGTTTCAGGGAACCCCTATATAGCAGCCTTTTCTCTACATTCCACTCAAACAGACATGAAATATAACATGTGGTGTTGAGTTACCGCTAGATTTTCATCCGGACTGTTTCAAAAGTTTCCAAATTTCACTTGATGCTGGTGCTTAGTATTTAATGAATTTACAGTGGCCTTTGGCACAAACATAGATGTGACCGTATAAAACAACCCACTATCATTGAGTTGATGCCAATTCATAGTGACCCCATAGAACAGGGTAGAACTGCCTCTGTGGATTTCTGAGATGGTAACTTTGTATGGGAGTCGAAAGTCAAATATGTTTTATTAATTCTGAATAGCCTTACAAATTGCAGTGTCATGTGAAGAACTTCTGTTAGCCCAAGGCATGTCGATGCATGTTGCCAACTTCCCACTGACTCGCTTCCAGAAGCTTAGCAAGGCAGCCGCATGGTGTTCTTTTTCACAAAATGCTGTTGCCGCATTATAGCTCGGACTTGGTGTGGGGACACGAATCCCAAATCTTCAGCATGATACTCTTAATTCTGCTTGGGTGGAGAGTAACTTGAGCGCTCTGCCTAAGCCTTTTATTTTGGGAATACAGTTCTTTGTCCCCATTTCGATCAGAAATCTTAGTCAGTTATTAGGAATTTTATTTTCTCTTTTGAGAAATCATGCTTTCCATATTTTTATATTGACATACCACTTCCATATCTTTAGTGAATAATCTTTAGCATTGTTTTAACTTGCTGAATATCCTCCCTAGACGTGATTTAATTATTTATTAAAACTTGATAGACATTCTAGATAAATGGAATCTGACTAGAAGTCCTTGGTGAAGTCTTTCCTAACTTCCCTACTCAAACACCTTTAAAGGCAAAGAGAAAAGATAAAAACTCAACTATAAGAAGAATACAACCTTCCTCTAGTTCCTAAAGGTTTCCTCCCCGCTCCCACTACCATGACTCGAATTCTATCTTGCAAGACTGGCTAGACCTGAGGAGGTACACTGGTACAGATAGGAACTGAAAATACAGGGAATCCAGGACGGATGAGCCCTATAGGACCAGTGGTGTGAGTGGCGAAACAGGGAGGGTAAAGGGAGAATGGGTAGGAAAGAGGGAACCGATTACATGGAACTGTGTGTGACCTCCTCCCTGGGGGACAGACAACCAAAAAGTGGATGAAGGGAGACGTCGGACAGGGCAAGATATGACAAAATACCCATTTATAAACTATCAAGGGCTCATGCGGGAGGGGGTAGCGGGGAGGGAGGGGAAAAATGAGGACCTAATGTCGGGGGTTTAAATGGAGAGAAAATGTTTTGAGAAACGATGTACAAATGCGCTTTACACAATTGATGTGTGTATGGATTGGGATAACAGTTGTATGAGCCTCTAATAAAATGTTAAAAAAGAAAAAAAAAAAAAGAAGATAATAGCATTTCAAAGTTGGGGAAGAGTCTCTTCTAATGGTGAACAAGATGGAGACAAATGGACCTGGGTTCCTTCCTATGGTGCACCAAGTAGACATTACTTCAAGACACAGAAATCATTTGCAATGGGAGGGAGGCACTGTTTGCTTGGCTCTTCATGGTGTATCCACTATCTGACTCAGAGACTCAGGGTCAACTTCAGTGAGAAACAGAGCAGGTGAGATTTCCCCCTTGTTACGCAATTTGTGAGATCAAGATTGTTGTCACACCATTCTATTGCCAGAGAAATGATAATTCTCAAGAACAGCTTAAATGGTATCATTTTCAGAAAACAACTTGGTCAAGAGTGGGTGGGCTTGTGAAGGCATATTGGATTTTCAGAGGTGAGGTTCTTGCAGGCAAAGCTCTGAAGGCTGAGTGAGAAACCAGAAACAAAGAAGAGTAACAAACAACAACCCCCACTGAACAACTCTGGTAACAATGTGCTCTGGGAATAACCCACTTCCATGTCCATGGGAGAGTTCTAGGATCAGGAAGTCAGACAGCGTTGATGGAGAAAGAGATGTCTCAGCAGAAGACAGATGCATTAGTTACATTCGTACTGGGAACTGAAAGTTGGACATGGAACTTGGACCAGTAGCTGTGCACATCGAATGAACAGAGGGCCGTCAATGGTCTTCAATTGTCCAGACTTAAGACAAAACACCACATCTGAATGCACTTCAAAAATTTTAAAGATAACTAAGCACTGGGGTGGGGTGGGGAGCACAAGGTATGTAAAAAACAAAAAACTTGACTACAAAGCAAGGACGTTATCTTGAAGCCTTGAGGAAATCTGCTAGAGGATCCAAACACACTTAGAGGCTAACTACAAAGTATCAAAGAAACCCTGAGTCAGCTCTGACTGAGCCACCCTGTAAAACAAACTATAGAATGTTCATATAGTAGGAAATGAATATGTCTATGAAATTCTCACTGCCATGGAGTAGATGCTGACTCGTATACATATCAGTACTTAAACCTGTCAAGATGAATTTTCCATAGCAGGATATATTAGTAATTATATATTAATGATTACTCATCATACAATTAATTATTAATATAGAAACAATGAACATATATTGATCGTTTACCCCCCAAAAACAATTGAGTTAATCAAGGAGATAAAGATGTTATTTTATTATCATCATTCCATAAAATTAAAGTCTTATAATAAGTTGAATTTTTAAAATATGTAAGTGTGCAAGGACTCAGAAATTTGTACCCTCATCGAAAACAGTTATTTGAAAGAAAAGTCCAAGAATGGAGACGCTGTACTAGAAAAGGATTGTTCTCGGGTAGGAAACAAATTAATGTAGAGATATGACTACATCAATGCTAACAAAACTTCTTTTTGTCTTAAAATTATCTATATAGAGGAAATAGTAATGCCCAAACTGAAAATATGAAATGGTTACAACCATCCTTCTCTGCTAAAGAGAATTGCCAGTCCACCTACATGGTATATCTTCAAAATAATGATTTCACCAAAAATAATTGATGCAATTCTGTTCCTAGAATTGGATCCAGATACCTAAAATAATATCAAAATACAAGATTTATAAGAGACACATTAATTTGATAAGAATCTGGATCTAGAAATCCAGATAACCACCAAGGGGTTTATAGACTAGTACATTTCATGAAGGTATTGTGAGGGGAGTCGAAGACGAACAGTCAGCCAGATGAGATCAAATGGGCAGCATGTGCCCTGGGCTGGCACGCAGGAGGCAGGAAGAGGTAGGAATGGAAACAGAAACCCAGGAAGGAGTGGGAAGAGAGCTGCTATGTTGTGGGATTGCAGTCAGTGTCACAAATCAAAATGTGAGTGAATTGTTGAATGGAGAGCCAATCTGCTTGGCAAACATTCCCTCAAATCATGATAAAAAGTTAAATATATATGTATATACAGAAATGTTAATACTGACAGATAATATTGAAAAAAAAGCTTTGTATTTTTGGTTCTTTCACTTGTTTATCTTCCTATTCCCTGTATTTTTGTGTCCTAACTATTTAGATACTGCAGAGTTCCCTTAGTTCAGCATTAATAGAAACTTTACAGAAAAGCAGTAGTCATTAGCCCTGAAAGAAAATCTTAATAAATATCAATAGCAGACAGCATGCAAACTAGTTTTGATCACAATACATAAAGGTAGAAGTAAATTGCATTCAAATAACCAAAATCTACTCATTTGAGGATTCAAACAAAGTGGCTCACAGAACACTCTGACATAATTTCTGTGGCAGACAGAAAAATCAAGCCTGCAACTCAGACAGCAGACTGGTTAGGGAATCTTTCTGAACATTTTGAACTCAGGCCTCTTCAGTTAACAAAACATTGGCCAGCTTTTACTTTCAACAGTTGTTTTTCTTAAGGTATACTGTATACGAAGACACATATACAGCTATAAAGTATATACATATGTACAAACTATAAAGTATAGTTTGATGTATTTCGACAACATCTATACTTACCGTATCAGAGTTTTCCAAGGTAGTTGTTAAATGCACAGGCGCTAAGGAAGATTCCAGCTACTTCGTATATGTCTCAATATTTACCTGATGCTTTAAAATGTTAAATTCTTGTGCAGTGGCATGGTATCACACTATGATTTCACTTTGCACTCCTGTCCTGCCACTAACGTTGTGAGTACTGCTCCATGTGCTTACGGAGTCTTCATAGCTCTTTTAAGTCTAGGTTTTTAATTCATTGCTTATTTGTAGACGTTCTTGATATCCCCTGGATATGAATCATTTTTTTTAGATCAGTGTTTTGATAAGAAGAGCCCTGGTGGCGTAGTGATTAGAAGTTGGGCTGCTAACTGCCATGCTACTAGTTCAAAACCACCAGTCGCTCCTTGGGGGAAAGATGAGGCATTCTACTCCTTACAAAGTTAGTCTCAGAAACCCACAGGGCAGTTCTACCCTGCGCGGAAGGGTCACTGTGAGTTGGAATCCACTCAATGGCTGTAAATTATGTGCTGAGAATGTCTTTGCCCACCGTGCGGCTTACATTTTCACTTCATGGTTTCTTTTGATCAACACAACTTTTCTTTTGATAAAGTCCAGTGTATATTTATCCATTTGATCACATCCCACTTTCACTCTTTTCAGTATTCAAAGAACAGAATTCTGAATTTAAACCCTCATGCTCCAAGTCTGAAAATCTTTCTGCAACTCCTTTGGTATCTTCCGTTACATATCACATCATGGTGACACATTGTTTTCACATTTGTTCTTCTAACCATCACTATTCACCCTCAGAATGGTTAGTTTAATTTAAAAGCATAATGAGAGGGGTTCATTTGCTTTTTTAAAAACTCATGTAGATTATTATTTCATTCATCCAGGTTTTTAAAAACATTGACATGATGTTTGCTAATAATTTTTAAAAATCTCCATATCGATATTTTGTTTCTTTTAATATACTTTCCCAAAGTGCATACTTTATTTATCATCTTTTTAAACAGTTTTTGCTTGTGAAATTTGTCAGTTCTGTGTTGCAAGACAAAAGGTCACATGCACACATAAAAATGTGCTTTTCAGCTGACGGTGCCCAGCTATCAAAAGATACAGCGTCTGGGCCTTAAAGGCTCAAACATAAACAAGCAGCCATCTAGCTCGGAAGCCACAAAGCCCACATGGAAGAAGCACACCAGCCCATGAGATCGTGAGGTGTTGAAGGGATCAGGCATCAAAGACCCCAAACAAACAAACAAACAAACAAACAGACAAACAAACAAACAAACAAAAATCATATCAATGGGAATGAGGGGGAGGGCAGAGTGGAGACCCAAAGCCCATCAGTAGTCAATTGGACACTCCCTGTCAGAATGGCCACAAGGAAGAGAAGAACCAGTCAGGGTGCAGTGTACACTGATGAAACACACAGCCTTCCTCTGGTTCTTTAAGGCTTCCTCACCTCCCCATCCCCCCACTACCATGACCCCAAATCTAAGCTAGACCAGAACATGTATACTGGTACAGATAAGAGCACGCAACACAGGGAATCCAGAACAGACAAACTCCTCAGGACCAATAAGGGAACAGGGATACTAAGAGCGTAAGGGTAGGGTGGGGGAGTAAAGGTGAACCGATCACAATGATCGATGTATGGCCCCCCCTCCCAGAGGGATGGACAGCAGAAAAGTGGGTGAAATGAGAGAGTGGTCGTTGTAAGACATAAAAAATAAAGAATAATTTATAAATTATCAAGGTGATATAGGGGAGGGGAAAAAATGAGGCGCTGATGCCAGGGGCTCAAGTAGAAAGAAATGTTTTGAAAAATATGATGACAACTTATGTAGAGAGTGTTTGACAAAATGGTTATATGTATGGATTGTGATAAGAGCTGTAAGAGCCCACAATTAAAAAAAAAATGGAATAGCAGATTTGACAAATGTATTAAGTGTAATGGAGAGTACTTTGAAGGTGATAAGGTTGTTTTGTAAAAAAATTTAAATATATAGCTTTGAAAAAAATGTTCATTTCCATGCTGTCATATAGTATGATTATTTGGATCACATTTTAAGTGAGATTTCAGAAATTATTTTAAGCTCAAATATAACCCCATGCTATGCTATCAATGCAAATAACTCATCTGTTGTGACAATTGGATACATATACTTTTTATGCAAGGCTAAGGTCACACGTATATGGAAACCACAGTATAATTATGCCTCAAATTACTCCTCTATTTGGTCACTGGCAAGTTTCATTGACATATATTGAAAGATCTCTTCCAACTTCAGAAAAGTTAAAGTTTGAAAATAGCCCTAAGAAATTATAGAATGGGAAAATTATGAAATTAATGAATTAAAAAATTGTTTTAAAAGATGATAAAGTATGCACTTTGGGAAAGGTTATTAAAAGAAACAGATAATATCAATATGGAGACTTAAAAAATTATTAGCAAGCATCACATCAATTTTCTAAAACCTGGATGAAATGAATGACTTTTCTAGAGAAAGATACGATATCAAATTTACTCAAACAGAGCAAACAAATTTGAACCTACAGCAGCCACTAAAGAAATTTAAAAGATTGTCAAAGGACTAATGCCCAGAAAAGCCCGAGGCTAGATGGATTTACAGGCAATTTTTAAAATAACTTTTAATGAATAGTTAATTCCTATGCTTAAATTGTTCCATAATAAACAGATGGCAAAAAATTCAATTAATTTCTCAAAGCTAACAGGGCAATTAAATCAAAACCTTAGAAACTCTCCAAGGCATACGAACTATTTTTATTTTTAAATTTTATAGAAATTAAAAAATGAAGCAATGAGTTGTAGGATTTTTTTCTTTTTCTTTTTGGGGTTTTGTTTTGTTCCTATTTAACAGACAATGACTCAAATTCTGGGAAAGGTGGACTAAAGCTGACCACACAGTGGGGTGGTCGTAGAACCATCCTCAGTTTTCACTTATAAAACTTTATCTATCTATCTATCTGTCTGTCTGCCTGCCTGTCTATCTATCTATCTATCTATCTATCTATCTATCTATCTATCTATCTATCTATCTATCTATCTGGTTAAGAATTACTATATTAACAAATAAGGGTAAAAAAATCCTTGAGGAGTGTTCCCTTGAAAAAGGATGAAACTTCAAAACAAAACAAACAAGAACCCAGCCATAGAGTTGGAAGGAACCTTACAAGCCATCAATTCCGTTCTCTGACAGGGCCACACTCAGTTCATTCTAGGACATTTTGTTGTCTTCAACCTTGACTCAACCACCAGTAACGATATCAACAACCAAACTCACTACCATCAAGTCAGTGCTGACTTACAGCGACCCCTGAGGGGTCTGAGATTGTAGCTGTTTACAGGAGTAGAAAGCCCAGTCACTACCATCAAGTCAGTGCTGACTTACAGCGACCCCCGAGGGCTCCGAGACTGTAACTGTACAGGAGTAGAAAGCCCGTCTGTCTCCCACAGAGCTGCTGATGGTTTCCAGCTGCTGACCCTGCGGATGGCAGCGCCGTGAGCAATGAGAAGGCACAGTTATTCTTTAAGTCTGCCCACCAGGTTTAAGATGGTGGAAGTTTTACGTTTTCTCAGAAGTTATCCAGGTGTTGCTGGTCTTGAAGTGGCCTCTCAAAAGAAAAATAAAAAACAAATATGCAATTACAAATACAAAATTAGGGTCTAGGAGAATTTTTGCAATAGAAGGTTTTATAGCATAATCTTTATCTGCTTCATAAAAAAAGCTGTGTCTGTTCTTAATTCTGCTAAGTGTTTTCCAAACTTAATTATTTTGAGGCTCCTTTTTCTTCTTCTTTTTTTTAAAAATCGTTTTATTAGGAGCTTATGCAACTCTTATCACAATCCATACATACATCAATCCTTTTTCATCTATTGTGCTCTATCAGTCTGACCAACTTGGGCTCTCAACTCTCTCAAAAATCGACACATGATTTTAGGTGTATTCTGTCAGGACTCTTTCAGGATAGGAAAGAATTATCATCTCCTTTTCTTCAGGAAATTCATCCAATATTTTTAAATGAGAACAATACAATGTACAGCTTAAAATCTATCTTACCTCGCTTAATTTATGTTTGTGAGAGAAGGGAATCTTGTCCTTCACGACCCTCTGGTCTACTTAAAGAGCTCACCATTCAGATGCTCACTTTGTACCACAACCAACAGCCAACAAGAATGAACGCTCATGGAATATTTACTTGTTGGATATGCTAGACAACCCTTTAAATACTTTATATATCTTCATCGATTTTGCCTTCACAAAACACATGGTAGGCACTATTGCTATTCTGAGTTGTAGAGAAACTTGGGCTAGAGAAGTCAAAACCTTAGCAAGCCCCTCGACATGCACCGTATATGAAAAATTAGTAAAAATCGAACGAAGACCAAGAAAACATAGGAATGATGTTTGGAGACCTTGTTTTTGACAATAGTCATAGAATGACACAAAAATTATGAGCAATGCCAGACAAAATAGATGAGTGATACTTTTGTGCATCAAAGGACTTTATCAATAAAAGGGAAAAGACAACCTGCATATTGAGAGAAAATATGAGGGCACTTCAAAAAGTTCATGGAAAAATTGAATGAGAAGATTAAGGGATTCTTCCACCAGATTTTTAAAGCCCTTCATATTTGGGAACCAGATAGCCGATGATGCTTAATATCCAGAATATACCAACTTTTACATTAGTTATTAAGGAAATGCAAGCCAAAGTCACAATGAGGTACCACTGCACGGTCACTGGGATGGCTCAAATGAAAAACAGGAAACCAAACTGGAAAATAGCCTGTGTTGACGAGATCTCCTCATCTATGGCTGGTGAGAATATAAAATTGTCCAAAAACTGTGGGAAATAGGTTGGCAGGTACGCAATAAATTAAACTTAAGATTACCCTATGACCTAGCAATTCTTCTCCTTGGCACATGCCCCCCAAATTAAATTTTAAAAACAAGTGTCTAAAACAAAAATTTAGATGTGAGTGTTCATAGAAGCACTACTCATAATAACCAAAAGGTAGAAACAACCGCAGTGTCCATCCACTTCTGAATATGTATTAAAAAAGAGATATCTCCATCAGGGGACAGCTGGCCAATGAAAGCGTATCCAGTCCTGAAGAGGAATGAAGGGTGGATAAGTGCTACAACTTGGATGAATCTTAGCCAGGTGTTTAAAACTTTTGACACAGTGTTCTCTAGTGATTGTTTTCCAAATCTACAAATCTAGTTTTTCTTTTCTTTTAATATGCTTTCTAAAAGTACATACTTTTCTTTATCATTTCCTTAAACGACAACAACGTCGTTTTAAGTGATTGACTAATTCTATAATTTCCGTGTGTGTTACTAAGTGAAAGAAGCCCTCCAGGCACAAACTGGCTGCGTCTTGTATGAGTTTATGGTTTTGAACTCCCAGAATAGTCAAAAGCCATAGAAACAGAAAGCAGATTAATGATTGCTTGGGTCAGAGGTGGGAGATACAGGGAACGATTACTTAATGAGTATGGGGTTTCTTTTTGGGATCGTGTAAATGCTCTGAAACTGGGTAGTCCTAAAGATTGGCCAGTATCGTTCATGTAACAGATGTCACTGAACTGAATACATGAACATGGGAAACATTATGTTTTGTGCAACTAAGCACACAAGAAAAACAAAGAACGAACAACTTGCCCACAATCACACAGCTGATAACACGGTGAAGCCGCCTTATTTCTAAAGAAATTTCTGGTGAAGCGGCCTTATTTCTAAAGAAATTCCCGAGGGTTCAAACCACCACTCTCTTTTCTGTGAGTCTGAACTCTACCTTTCAAAGTGAAGTTGAGAGTCTGCTTTCTCTAGGAAGCCTTTCCCTACCCTTGCACTCAGACGTCATTTGAGACCTTCTCTGATTTAAATGACACCACCGCCACCGCTTTCTATTGTAAACACCTTGTCTGCATTCTCAGGGATCTGGGAACTAACTCCTTGGGAGCAAGGGTCAGCCTTTTCATCTCCTCTTTACCTGTCCCACTATGACATAAGAGCTTGTAGAAACGGTTCTAATTCTGGCCTCTCTGAATTGCTCTAGGGCGGGAGGGTGAGGCTGGATGCATCAAATAGTTATTTTTAAAAGAGTGAAAAGAAACTGTTCTTTTACACAGCAGGGAGTAAACTCGTTACTCATCTAGGTAGAAGAATATAGAAGATGAACATGCACATAGGTCCCAGGAGAATTGAACCGAACTTGAACAAGTTTGGGAAGATGCACAGTGTGTTACCCAGGGAAAATGGGGATCATGCCTTACCTTTCAAGTGAATGCCCTGGCTGACAATAGCCGTGATTTCTCAGGACTGCCCTGGCTCACACAGGACATCTAGTTGCCCACTGATTTGGCAACAGCTCAATTATTCTGTTCAGTTGAGATCACCAAGCTGGCTAATACATGCTTTTCACTTCGCTGCAGGCTCTGGAGACACAAATGCTGTCCACACCCCAGAATGAATCCAAGCCGAGGTTCAGCACAATTAGTTATTTGTTTCCTCTAACATCTGAACCTTGTGAGATTCAGCCACCTCCTGGGAACCAGCCGTCTGCCAATGAGGCATGAATAAAACAGAGGAGGTTCCAGCTGGCATCACCTGCTGTGTTGTACCTTATTTCTCTCCACATATTTCTAGACTTCTGGAATCCAGAGGCCTCTCTCAAGAGGATGAGATCTGCATGGGCGGGGCCTGGGAGACATTTATGTTTTTGAATTGAAATCTCTCTTGAGCCTCAGTCTGAGTCCTCAGATAATGGAGCTGGGACCCCAGTCATCAGATTGTCACATGTCTCTCACCCCGGGCAGCCTCACGGTCAAGTCCAGGTAGCGCCTGGACGTTATTCATCTGATGATCGTAGGAAATTCCTGCTTCATCACTCATCGTTCAAGAGCACCCGTCCCCTGCCCTGGCTCTCTTGTCTCTTTGCCCTGTGGGCGAGGTTTGGGTTCATAGAACTTACACCGCGGCAAGTCACCGTTCTTGCTGAGCCTCCATGGCATTGTCTTTCAATGTCTTACAATGACCCCGCTCTCCTGTTTTCCACCACCACTGGCTGTGACACTTGACCCACTTTGTTTTCTTAATACCTGTTCAAAGTAAGAGTGTTTTAAGCCGGCATCTCCCAACGTGGTGTGACTATGGGTAAACCTCTTGATCTCTCTGGAAAACTAGCAATAATAATCATAGTCATTTCTAATGGTGATTTTTGATGGTTAACTGAATTAATAGGAACCCTGTGAAGTGCTGAAAGGACTATCTTAATTATACAGGAGCTAAAAATTGTTAGTTACTGTTAATTGTTAATATTGCTGTTGTAGTTAGCATTGCCCAGCATATTACCTGGGCTGTGCATCCATTTTGCGAAAATAAAGTTTTTCGTGGCCCATTCCCTTTTTAGGGAAAGGAAGGAAGGAAGGAAGGAAAGAAACATGGCAAGCCTCTGGTAAATAGGCTGGATTTGACAGAAATTTGGTAAAGAGGAGGTTTCCTAAATAGAGGTCATCCTCAGACATGAGAATGAAGAGTTAGATTAAGGACTAGCCTTAGAGGTTCTTTATCATGAAGCAAAGGTGCAGAGGAGAAGCCCTGAGGGTTTTGAGCTACAGGAAATGTCTGACTGATTTAAAGGAGAATGGCCATTCAAACCCATCCAGAGGCTCCAAAGGAGAAAGACCTGGTGATCCACTGCCATAGAAATTACAGCCTAGAAACTAGAGGAAAGAGCTAGGAGGCAAAGGGCATATGTAGAGGCCTAAATAAAGGCATGTGCATATGTAAATATATTTATATATGAGGATGTGAAAATAGATCTATGTGCATATATATATATATATATATATATATATATACACA
>NW_022111310.1:4180689-4197926 GCF_000313985.2 Echinops telfairi | reverse complement strand
TCATGATCCCAATTCTACCTTACAAATCTGGCTAGACCGGGGGATGTACACTGGTACAGACAGGAACTGGAAACACAAGGAATCCAGGGTGGATGATCCCTTCAGGACCAGTGGTGAGGATGGCGATGCCAGGAGGGTAGAGGGAGGGCAGGTGGGGTGGAAAGGGGGAACCAATTACAAGGATCTACATATAACCTCTTCCCTGGGCGATGGGCAACAGAAAAGTGGGTGAAGGGAGATGTCGGACAGTGTAAGATATGACAAAATAGTAATTTATAAATTATCAGGGGTTCATGAGGGAGGGGTCGTGGGCTGGGAGGGGGAAAATGAGGAGCTGATGCCAGGGGCTTACATGGAAAGCAAATGTTTTGAGAATGATAAGGGAAATGAATGTACAAACGTGCTTTACACAATTGATGTATGTATGGATTGTGATAAGACTTGTATGTGCCCCTAATAAAATGCTCTAAAAATAAATAAATAAATAAATAAAATAAAAAGAAATTACAGTCTAGAAAACCATACAGAAGTGGGCAGTTCTTTTATTTTATCACATGGGCTCTCTATACATCACAATTGCCTCAGTGGTACAGTAAAGATAGCAACAACAGGGCTTTATGTGGAGGATCAGTCTGTGGTAGTTATATAATCTGTTGTCAAATTGAGAGGATTAAGAGTGAAGGGGTGGAGTCTAGCCTGTCGCTCAGGTCATAGCTTGATGACCTTATTTGGAAGTACTAAGGAGATAAATAGCTCATTGGAGGTGGGACACATGCTCACTCCCTGTGAGACATCCCTGTTGAGAAGACACATGGAGACAGGCTGATGGCAGCTAGAGCCTCAGAGCTGGAGAAGCCATGTGGAGATACCTGCCAGCACTGAGATGCTTACTGCCACTGGATCCATAAGACTTTCCACCACTGGCCTGTGATCGTCCTGCATTCAGCATCATTGAATGTGTTTCATGAGATTGAAGTGGAATTTATAGATTGGTATCAGACATATGGACTAATATCAGGCTTATGGATAGACTTGATCTAGACTGGCTGGGATGTTTCTTCTATATTCAATTACTCTTGTATATAAACCTCTTTCTTATATGCATATGAGTCTCCCTGGATTTGTCTAGTCCACCCAAACTAGCACACAGTCCTCTAGATTCCAAGTTTTATTCATTTTTTAAAACCTTCGATGCACATGCAGTGTCAGTTACTTATTAGGTGCTAAGGATACAATGGTAGGTCATAAATTGGCACTTTTCCTGTCTTGATGGAATTTACTGTCCATGGGGGAAGTTGGTGTTAGTTGCTAGCAAATCGAGTCTACCTCATCACCACCCTTGGTGTGAAGAGTAGAAGGGCTTCCTGGGATTCTTAAGGCTGTGACCTTTGGGAAGCTGATGGCCAGGCTTATCTCCCAAGGAGCCTCTGAGTGGGTTTGAACCACCAACCTTTCATCTAGTAGTTGAGAGCTTAATTGTACCATCCAGGGACTCTGGTATGTATGTATTCACATATACACATATCTGCATACATATGTGTATACACTCACACATAATTGAATAACGACATGTCAGAATCAATTTAAAGTAAATGTAAAAAATAGATACCTCTTTCTTAACTAAACTTTATATAGCCTACCCTTATTGGATCTAATTATTTTTCCTTTTCTTCACTCTGAAAAGAATGTCTTATTTCTCATATTGGATCTGCTGGGTGCGTCCAATGTGTTCCAATTCATCATGACCTGCATCCAACAGGATGGACCTCTACCTGGCCCTGTGCCCTGCTTAGGATTTTGTTATAGCTGAGCCCATTGTTCCAGCCACTGTGTCTATCCTTCCAATTAAGGATCTTCTTCTTTTGGGCCGCCACTCTACTTTACCAAGCCTGATGTCCTTTTCCAGAGCCTGGTCTCTCCTGATAACATGTCCAAAGTACATGAGATGAAGTTTCACCATCCTTGTTTTTAGGAAGCATTCTGGCTGGATTTATTCCAAAGCAAATTTATTCATTCTTCTGGCAGTCCGTGGTGTATTCAATATTCTTCACTAACACTGTAATTCAAATGGACCAATTCTTCTTTGTCTTCCTTATCTGTTGTCTGGCTTTCACATGCATGTCAGGTGGTGGAGAAATACTATGGCCTGGGTCAGGTGCACACTAGTTCCCAAACTGACATTTTTGCTCTTTAACATGTTAAAGAGGTCTTTGGTCCAAGTTTTGCCCAGTGCAATATGTCGTTTGATTTCCTGATGGCTGCTTCCATGAGTGTTAATTGTAGACCCAAGTAAAATGAAATCTTTGGCAACTTCAATCATTCCTGTTTATCATGATATTGTCAGTGAGATTTGTTTTGTTTGCTTTATTTTTAGTTGTAATCCATACTGAAGGTTGTGTTATCTGCAGATTGCAGTCTGTTCGTGTGAGTCTTCCTCCGATCCCAATGCCACATTCCTCTTCATATGGTTCAGCTTCTCCGAAGATGTGCCATGGGTGACCCTGCTGGTATTTGAAATACCAGTGGCATAGCTTTCAGCATCACAGCAACGACAGTGTGACAAATGGACAGATGAGTGGGGTACTTTCTCATGCTTAGATATAAATGCTTAACTCTTCCGGAGAGATTTCCCCCTCCCACCTTTGGCATGAATTGCCTTAACAATTCTTAATTTCCTGGTAAAATAAAATTTTCTTTATGATTTAATTTTCTTAGGGTCACAAAGTTCTTTCATATACATACATACATATATTTCAGACTTGGCTTTTGTGGCAAAGAAACAAGATGATCATGGCAGGCATGAAACCCATAGCTGCCATTTCCCGTCAAATAGAGGTTATAACTAGCTAATTACTTTTATGCTTCTCTTCTGAATTTCATATCCCTGGAATGGCAGGCAAAGGGGGGAATCATGAGCTGTCAGTCAGAAAGTACTGGGCTCCAGGTGCAGTTTTGTAATTTGCTGTTGTGACCTGTGACCTGACCGTTCTGCAGCGGGTCTCCGGACAGTAGCATAGATACTCATTGAGATCGCAGGATGCTGACGGATGTTGGATAAAACAATGTGCACTGTCTCGAGCGTGGGGGCTGCGCCTGGTGAGAACGCAGCAAACTCTGCTCTCCTCTCTCATTCTTCTCTCCCGAGGCTTGGGATCGGGGTAACCTCATTTGCACAAAATATTAATTATTATAATCGAACTGTTTTAACAGCTTGCAACATACTTTAAACGTTACTCTCAAACGAATGATGCCTAGTTTGTCCTAGGCGTAAATATGAAATTCCCTGCGTTCATGATTTGCCTCAGAATACAGGGAGACTTGGCAATTCATAAATCCACAGCTTTGTCAGTAACCTTTGATAAGAGATGGAGGACAGGAGGGATGCTAGAACACTTGAAATAAGCAAATACCTCAACTTTCTAAAGGAAGAGCAAAACCTGTACTCCCACCGGCGCCCCACCCAACGATAGAGCTAGGTGCCATCGAGTTGGTCCCCACTCCCAGTGACCGCATGTGTTCCAGCGTGGCGTGGCCCCCAAGGGGGTTCTTGGCTGTAATCTTCACAGAAGCAGGTGGCCAGGCCTGTCTTCCATGGTGCCACTGGGTGCGTTTGAACAGGCAGTCTTTGATGATGTCGTCGTTAGCCGTCATGAGTTGGTTCCTACCCATAGTGACCCGATGCCCCACAGAACACTGCCAGCCCTGTGCCATCTTCACAATTGTTCCTACGGTTGAGCTCCTCTTTGCAGTCAATCCATCTCCTTGAGAAACTTCCTCTTTTTCGCTGCCCCTCTCCTCCACCAAGCATGACGTCCTTCTCCAGGTGCTGGTCTCTCCTGACAGCGTGTCCAAAGCATAGAAGACAAAGTCTTGTCATCCTTGCCTCTAAGGAGCACGCTGGTTGTACCTCTTCCTGCAGATCTGGTGTCCTTTTGGCAGTCCACGGTACTTTCAATATTCTTGAAAGAATATTGATGTTTTGGGTCTTCTTTATTCATTGTCCAACATTCACATGCATAGGAGGCAATGACAAATACCCTGGCTTGGCTCAGACACACCTTAGTCCTCCAGGGAATGTTTTGATTTTCATTGCTAGAAAGAGGTCTTGGGCAGCAGATGTGCCTTACGCAGATTTGTCTTTCGATCTTTTGACTGCTACTTCCATGAGCGCTGATGATGGATCCAAGATGAAATCCTTGGCAGCTTCAACCTTTTCTCCATTTGTCATGACTGTTAGCCTATCCACCTAGCGAAAAGCAAACAAATATCCCCAACTCACTGCCATCAATTGAGTTGATGCCATCTCGTAGCCACCCCCTAGGGCAGACTGGAACTGCTCCTGGCAGTTTCTGAGCCCAAAGCTGTAGTGGTGTCGTGTTGGACTGTGGTCCACATGGTGTGTCGCTGGAAACCACCAGCAGCTCCTCGGGAGAAAGACTGGGCTTTCCATTTCCGTGAACAGTTGCAGCCTTGGAAACCTGCAAGGGGTCGCTATGAGTCAGTCTTGACTTGGGGCCAGTGGAGCAAGTGTGAGAGAACTGTTTGCTGGAGTAGAAAGCCCGGTCTTTCTCCCTCAGAGCGGCTGGCAGTTTTGAACTATGGATCTTTCAGATCACAACCCAATGCATAACCACTACAGCATTAGGTCTCTATCAGTTGTGCCACCCAAGGACTTTAAACAATATGCTGATCTCAATTGCTGGCAAGGTTCTAAAAATGGTAACCGCTCTTCGCATTTGTCACGATTGAGACCAGAAGGCAGTGAACTCTAGGAACTAGTGTGGAGGCACTCGGAACTGGTCATTTCTTCCTTTCTTAATGGCTGCAAGGCTTGTGGCTCACATCGATGTTCTAGACATGGTATGTTTTTATGATGTCACTATTGTTCTGCGACATCAACATGGGACAAAAATGGGACAAATGGGACAGCATGGGACAAAAATGAACATAAAATTGGCTTAATTGAAGAGACATGTGAGTGAGAGAATAATTTCCTCCTGTGTTAATCTACAAACAAATTTAAAAAACTGATGATTCACTGGGTAGGAAGATATTAAGAAAAAAGAACACTAATCATTAGAACTTTATGAAAAACCCAAATGTCCTGTCTACCCCCAATCTTTCTTAAGGAAGGGTGAATTTTTCCATCACTGGAAGTATAGATCTGTAATGCTCAGGATCTGCAAAGCTTCCAGGAATGTTGTAGAAGACAGTTTGACATGCGCGAGAGATGATTCTAGATGACCTCCAAGTTCCCTTCAAACGCTTCAGATTTTATGTGCCTTTACCTGAAACGGCAGAAATCTCAGGAGTTTAGAGAAAGAGAAAGAAAACTCCACAAGTTATTTAAAGAAGAAAATCAATCTAGTCTCAGACTATTGTTAGTGTTTCCGAAGATCTGCTCCCAAATGACTAAGTTAAAATAACACAAGCAGAAGATGATGAATCATGCTGCTTTTCCTAATGGTCTCTAATGTGCAAAGCCCAGCTCACAGCTGCCACTCCGGGTGACTGTGCGGGGAGGGAGAACTAAATTATGGTAGATATAGCATGTAATGTTCTCAGTCGGCAGCTCGTGTGTATGTGATTACCTAGGATTCCTTTCCAGCTGTTTTTTAACATTAGTCATACTGATTTAAAACAACCACCCTCTTTTCATTTATCTTAATAAGTGCTGTTCTTTTTGGAGGGATAAGGCAGTTCATTTAAAAATGGAAGCTTTTCTTAGTTCTTAGTTACATGAGATGTGAGTGTCTATGTGCTTCACAGGGTCATGGTGTGGCTCAGGTGAGGTAATTGCTGGGGCTCCCTGCTCTCTGATTCTTGACCCAGATCACAGAGGTTGGCACAGGCTAGGGCAGGAAAATGAGCCTCTGGGGCTCACAAACATGTTGTTGTGTGGATTAGCCATTGGGCAGGGTCCATGGAAGTTTGGTGATCAGGACAGATGGTCCCCAACTGCCTTTCTCCATTTGCAGTGTGAGGGTTCTCAATGTGAGGGTTTTCAGTGTGAGGGATCTCAGTGTGAGGGGGTCTCAATGTGAGGGTTTTCAGTGTGAGGGTTCTCAGTGTGAGGGATCTCAATGTGAGGGTCTCAGTGTGAGGGTTCTCAGTGTGAGGGTCTCAGTGTGAGGGGTCTCAGTGTGAGGGTCTCAGTGTGAGGGTTCTCAGTGTGAGGGTTCTCAGTGTGAGGGTCTCAGTGTGAGGGGGTCTCAGTGTGAGGGGTCTCAGTGTGAGGGGTCTCAGTGTGAGGGGTGGGCCCCAGGTGTGTGAGTTTTCTTTCCTGGGGCTCCTGAAGCTTGAATGGGGGAAAGTCTGCAGGTGTGTGGGATTGATAACAGGAACACAATTATACCTGGACTTGGGCCTGGAATGGGGATGGAGCCACCAAAGAGAAACAGGGTCAGGGACTAGCTCTTTGCAGGAGAGACCCTGCTGAGGTGTATGATGCTGGCTGCCATAGTGGATTTTGAGGGCCTTTTAAGGCCCTCGGGCCAGACATTCCCTACCCCTGGCCTACCTACATTAAGGTGCTGTTTAGATGTTCCCCCATATATTATCCCATTTGATTGGGTAACAACCTTGGAGGTCGATGGTATTATCCCAATTTTCCAGATAATTAATGCCTCACTGAGACTTAAGGAGATTAAGAACCTTGCCCGAATTCAACCTACTAAGAAAACCAACCAACCATCTTAAAAGGTAGGCAAAGGACCTGAATGGACAATCCACAAAGGGTGACACCTGCATGCCTCACAAGCACATGAGGAAATGCTCTCCGTTCACTAGCCATCCGGGAAACGCAAATCAAAGCAACAATGAGATACCCTCTAACACCCACAATGGCAGCCCAATGAAAACCAAAAATTAGAGAACCACAAATGCGGGAGAGGGTGTAGAGGGATGGGAACTCTTTTAAACTGCTGGTGGGGTCGTAAATTTGTGCAACTACTGTGGAAAGTGATAAGGCGATTCCTCAAATAGCTGGCAGTAGAAATACCACATGACTCAGAAGTGCTGTTGCTGGGCATATACCCCAAAGAAATAAGACACAGTTCAAGAGCAGACGCATGCTCTCCCATGTTCATTGCAGCACAGTTCACAATAGCAAGAAGTCGGAAACAGCCCCAATTCCCATCAGGAGGAGAATGGATAGCAAAACTCTGATATATACAAACAATGGAATACTGTGCACAGAAATGAAAAGAGCAGCCACAGTGAGGAAACCACGAAACGCCGCATGCCGGGAAGAATCTGGAAACCATTATGCTAGTGAAGTCAGGCAGTCACCACAGGACAGAGACTCGGCATTCTGGGGGGATGAACAGTAGGACGGGAGCAAGCTCCGGCCGTCAGGCCATCCAGTCTGCTGCAGGGCAGCTAAGTAGCCCAGTAGAGATTCTGACCAGTGCCCATGAGCCATGCACCATGGGTGCATCTTGAAAGCACTTTGGTGAAAGGGGTACCTCACAAGGCCAGCTGGGATCAGATTTTTGAGAGAGGGGAAAAAAAAGCATGACCGCTTAGTGGCTGCCATGAAGTCCCCCTGGGACGGGCAGACATTCCTACAGAAGGATGAGGGGTACTGACGGGAGAGTCAAGTCAGGAGAGAGGAAAGGAAGTATACACGTCTGGGAGAAGACAAGTGCATGTCTGTTGGTAGAAAAAGGGGAGGACCTACTTCCTAGTGGGGGGAAATGACTGACAGTCCTGTCAGGACCCCAAGTGGGAGTGTGCCTGGTACTGTGCTCCTAATGAGCCACATTAGTCCAAGTTTCTGTACCCCCAGCCAATCGTGATTTTGTGACAGTTTTTTTGGTGCTCTGCTTTATTTAAGTAGCTTCCTTACTGAAAACGCTTGGATGCCATTACGATCTATCTCATGCTATCCCATCCCCTATGATTTGTCTCTAGACAGAGACAGTCTTGTCTTTGTCCTGTTATGACTTAGTAAATGTTCCCCCTAAATTACAAAACAACAACAAAAACCCTGAAAATATTTTTGCTTTTATTTTCTGGGACCCCCTCAAAATTCACTGCCTCCAAGTCAACGTGGGCCCCTAGGGTCAGACACTGTGGAAGTCCCCTAGTATCTTGCTTAGTTCAGGCTCACCAAGTTGTACTTTTCTTTTTCTTACAACTTTTCACTTACACTTTTTCTGAAGTTGGCATAAAGACGACAGTGTTGGGACTTGATGTTTTTTCTCCTTTGCTAGTTCCTTTAAACAACAACAAAAGCAAACTCGCTGTCATTGAGTCAGTGCTGGCTCAGGAGAGGTGCTTTAGGGCAGAGCAGAACTGCCCCTGTGAGTCTCCAACTCTTTACAGGAGCAGAGGCCCTGTCTTTCTCCCCTTACATGGACGGAGACTTCTCAATACTGCCATGAGCCAGGATTTAGTTTTTGCTACTGTTCTATTTATACATACTCTATTTAAGAAATTTCTATGGCTCCAAGATAATACTTTCTTTTTTGTCAAGAGTTAGTCTTGGAAGCCCACAGGAGCAGTTCTACCCTGTTTTATAGGGTCACTGTGAGAACCAACTTGATCGAAATGAGAATGCGTTTGGAGTACCATTATATGTGGATAACTCCCAGATCAGTATCTGCAACCTCAACCTCTACACTGGACTATGGACACATCCATTCTTCCCGTTACCAGGACCAAACACGTCGGTAATAGCCTTCACTCTTCTCATCCTCTGACCCTGTCACACTAGTGTGGCCAATATATGCAGAATCTGCCTCTTACCCACTGTACTGCTGCCCTCTGGTCCAAGCCACCATCTCCTGAATGTTTTTAATAGTACTCTGCCAGCTGGTCTTCCTGATTCCGCTTTTGCCTTCTGTAATCTATTCTCAACAAAGTGATCCACCACAAATCAAAGTCATCTCATGCCACTCACTCTTCAGGTCAAATCTCACCATTGATGTCCCACCTCCCTCGAAGGGAAATGCAAGGACTTCCACAGCCCCATGTGATCTTGCCACCAGGGACCTGTCTGACCTCCCCACTCGTACTTTCCTCCCCACTGTTCCCCTCACACGGGCATCCATACTGTTTCTGGAACATGCTCAAGCCAGGGAAGAAGCTTCCTCGGGTGCTCTTTTCCTGGTTCATACACACAGCTGACTCACTCCCCTGCTCCTGCCGACTACTCAGAAGCCACTGCTCTGTTGAGGCCTTTCTGGACATGCTGATGAAAACCACAGCCTCCCGCCTCCTCCGTGCCGCTCCCTATCCCCTCTCCTTGGGTTCGTGCTTTTCACAGGACCTATCACCACCTAACACCATTTTTTAAAAGACGGCACGTTTCCTACCACAAGAATAAAAGCTCCATGAACACGGAGAACTCCACTGCTTTACTCACAGCTTTATTCTCAATGTCAAGAGTGGTGCTTGGCACATAGTAGATACGCAATGAATATTTGCTATTGAATGAATCTGCCAGTGTTTCAGCTGAGGAAGTACCAAGCTCTTAACTTTGGGGCTGGGAGGCTGAGTGCAGCTCAGAGATGTTGGGGCTGAATGAGTGTGCTGTACTATCATAAGCCGCCCAGAGGCACCTGGAGAGAGCTAGGATGAGACCTTTGAGGGTCAATTAGGACTGAAAGATGCTCTTTCACTGTCTTCTGAGTATGTTCCTGTTACTCGACCTGCAGTGTTGCTTGTTATGATGATGGAGCGTAGGGCGCTGCAACCAGGAGAGGATTGTGAAATATCATAATGGATGATGGCTCAACATCTCACCCTTAGAGTTAGGTGGGAGCTACTCTGAGAGGAAGCACTGTATCCTCATTTAAGTCTCCTAGTACTATGCATATCTTGATGATTAAAAAATACTATTTGTAACATCCATTACTTCAATAACCCATGGTTATTAGAGGGGTGCATTTAGAATTCTGGTAAAAATTGGCTAGTATATATATATATTTATAGTATATTGTAGTTTCTAAAAAGTATAAGGCACTATAAAATAGACATTTTGTTTCTGTAATTTCTAATTTCTATAGTGGAGATTTTTTATGATAAAGAAATTATGAACAAGGATGAGGAGTTATTAGTCCATTGAAGAGCAGGGGTGGATTCTAGGCAATGATTATGGAGCCTTCATGTTGAAAAAGCCTTTTAGGTTGTAAAGCCCTTGCCAGGTGATCTTTCTATGCCCCCCAGTGACAGAGTGCTTCCTGCCTCCTCAGTTAGCCATTCCGTATGTCTGCAGCGACTTCCACACATTGGCAGTTCTGTGCTCTGGGTGCATCGATTTTGGAATTTTGCAACCGTTTTCTAGTTGGCCTTCCTACTTTTAACCTCCAGAGTCTGTTACCATTAGAATCACCCCCTAAAACAAGCTGTCTTATGCCATGCTCAACAATCATTAGTCACGCTCCAGCTTCTTGGAGGAAAAGTCACAGACTTCCCATGACCCAGTAAGCCTTCTGTGATACTACGGTCCATACTCCACACGAAAGTCAGGTTCCAGCGCTTGCTTATTAGTTTGAAACTTATTTCTTTCTGGGCATTTCACTTTTAATTTTTCTCTTACAGTGTTTGCTTTATTACTGAGCTAAACACAGCATTCCTTGGATGACTGAGCACCACAGGGCAGAGCGTGATCTTTTCTTCCTCATTCTGCTACTTCGTTAATTTAACCCAAAATTCAATGATCTTTCTTTGAAGACTTTTCATTAGCGTGAAGAAAAGAAAGAGCACGCTTTAGTGTTTGTTCCATTGTTGGTGGCTACTGGAATCTTAGACCTGCTTGTTGTTGGTGGTGTTTGTTGTCAAGCTGATTCTGACCCGCAGTGACCCTGTGTACAACGGAATGAAACACTGCCTCGTCGTCCTGTGCCATCTCAGTTGTTCCGCTGTGTAAGCCCATGGCGGGGGTACCTGGGTTAATTCATCATGCCAAGGGTCTTCCTCTTTCTTGCCGTTTCTCCGCTTTACCAACCGTGATGTCCTTTTCCAGGGACTGATCTCTCCTGATGACATGCCCAAGAAAGCATGAAAAGGATTTGGTGCCGGAGACAAAACTTTAGGGAAAATCAGCGCCTCACTAGAACTGGGAGACATATCACTAATATAAATAAAACATATACATATTTAATTTTTAGTAGGCATAGTCTTTCCTTAATCTCATACGATAAAAACATCTGTGGAAGGAACACTATGCCAGACAATGTGGAAGATGGAAAAATAATGAATAAAAGAGGAATTGAAGACATGAAACCGTGTGTTATGAAACACACTGTCAAGAAGGGGTCACATACGTGCCTGAACCTGAGAATGCTATCGAACCATCCAAAAGCAGACTCGGCAGTCTGTAAGTGAACCATCAACATGAGGCTTCAGGGGACTGGTAACGTGAGGGGTAATGAGAGCTCTGTTTATATTCCACTCAACGAGGAGCTTTGGAAGACTTGCCCTTTCCATCCTGCTGTGCTGATTTCAATGACCAGTCACAAAAAAGAAGAAAACATTGATCTTATCCTTGATGTCTGTGGAATTTGAGGTTAAGCAGGTACGTGCGTTTTCAAAACTGGAGCAAATTCTCGCGATAATGCTAATTTACAAAAAAAAGTGCACAAAACTATACATTCAGTACAACTTCAACTTTATAAAGCCTTTCTAGAAGATTAGGAGAAAATAGATCGAAACGTTTCTTTATAAAGTGAATGACATCAGAGTAGTGGGATTGTGAATGCTCCTCTTGCTTCTTTATATGTTCCTAAATTTACCCTTGTTTTATGGAGAACAGTGTAGCATCATGTTTCATAGTCATTAAAACAAAACAGCTAATAACTCCCATCTCATAGAGATTTCGTCTTGCAGGATAGTAGAGACTTTATCCCAAAGTTTGAGGTCTTTCCCTAGCTTTTCTTTTTTTTTAAATCGTTTTATTAGTGGCTCATACAACTCTTATCACAATCCATACATACATCAATTGTGTAAAGCACATTTGCACATTCATTGCCCTCATCATTCCCAAAATATTTGCTCTCCACTTAAGCCCCTGGCATCAGCTCCTCATTTTTACCCCTCCCTCCCCAGTCCCCCTTCCCTCATGAACCCTTGATAATTTATAAATTATGATTTTGCCATATCTTGCCCTGTCCAACGTCTCCCTTCACCCACTTTTCTGTTGTCCCTAGCTTTTATTCTTATTGATCTTTACAGTTTTTGACCTCCCATTCTTTCTTAACACACCCCTAACTTCCATGGATTTGAACTTTTCTAACTCTCTTTTACTTTGCATTTCTACTTTTTCTGCTAGCCCCTAACTATGTTTATAACATACTTTTCTCAGTCTTTACCTCTTTGGGACTTGTCCGTGTACAGACCCAGGGATTTCAACTGAACCTTGGCAGCATGCTCAATTCACGAGACTTGAGTCCTGGCATCTCTAGGGGACATCAGGGACCAAAAGGCTCCTCTGGGACACACATGTGCTTAAGCTTTCCCACATTAAGAGAATTTTCAAAGATAATGTGAGACAATGGCGCCACGTGAAGAAATGGGGCTGTATCTTGACTTGGTTGAGCCCCTGTTTCCTCCGCTGTAAAGCTGCACTGGGGGTTATCATGAAGCTCCAGCGAGGGAGAGCATGCGATGTGCCCAGCATGGTGCCCGTGTGGCAACCACTGCTTCAGGACTGTTCCTTCCCTTCCCCCATTTCTGCCATCTGCCTCTCTGTAAGAACGACGATCTTCAGGGTGTACTGTCTGCAGTTCTTATTATATACATCTATTAGAGATCCACTTCATCTATTTTGGTTGCCATCAGAGCCAAGGATCGCCATCAAAATGTCCATTTATGCAGACAGAACGGAGTACTTTATTGATCCGCCAATTAGTTGTGTTCTACTATTTTGGTCTAGTCTCAGCTTTGGGGAGCTTATTCTGCAGTTAGCAGAATGTCAGTGAGTACACAAATGAAATAAATGTATTGTGTGGGATTAGCACAGCAGCAAGAGGGATTATTAAAATTAGCTCATTTTTATGGCTTTTCTAATGCCTGCTTTATCTTTTTTAAAAGTTTTTAAGCCATCGATGGAGTCTCAGGCAGGGGAATCCACGACTGTATTTGCCCTCACAATATGTACCTCGATTATGAAAATAATCATTATTAATCTTGTCTGAGGACACTGTTCTTCTCTCATCTTTGTGCTCCTTGGCGTTCCCGTGGGAGGCAGTGCTGACAGTGGGCGGTGTCTTTGACACAGAATCAGATGAGCTGGATATACCTTTTGAATCCACAGGAGTGGGAAAACCCTCTATGTCATAAGGCTGAAGTGCAGATTAACTCAGCTACCATCTATGGAATGCTTTTTCAAAAAAAAATCATTTTACTTGGGGCTCATACAACTCTTATCACAATCCACACATACATCAATTGTATAAAGGGAGTGCTTTTTTTTTTTTTAAGGACCTGGCAATGTAAGTCATTTTTATTTCTTAGGCAAAACCACAAAGCACCCAGAAAAAAAATCTCCAGCCTTATTTTTTGATATAGGTGGTGGAGAATTATTTTGTTCTCCAGCATGCTTTCCCTTTAACTGAAGCAATAAAACGTGAGATAATTATTTTAAAAAAATTAACAAACAATCTAAGCTACTATAAATTTTGGCATTTAGCTAGTGTGTGACTTATAGTGGAATCTTCAGGAAACATGATTTGAATCAGTAAGAAATGAAATCGACCTGTCCCTCCCTCATGACAGAACAGTACCTGCCACTCGAGGGACCCACAAACACCGAGAGAACCAACCTCCCCCTGCTGTTCTTGGGAAGGAAGCCTGACATTGAGATCAACGAGGGCTGGCACCCTGTGGATGCTATGGAAAACATATGTGTTAGGTTGGCTTCCAATGATTCATTCTGACTTCTTGCTACTGAATGAACTTTAACACCTGTTGTGTACCTGTGGTTCATGAAGCTCTCACTCACAATATGTCCTTGACACTGAGGACTTGTCCGAATCCCATAGGATACACAAGGAAAAACAATTTAGAGGAATTAAGTCACTTGTTTAAAGAAGTGTCAAAGGTAGGTAAGGAGCAGAAGCTGCCCTTGGACCCAAGCCCAGGGCATTGTAACCCCAGACTCCTCCTGCCACGGCTGCTCCTGGTGTGGGGCTGCAGTCTGTTGTCGCCGAGTTTCCCCAGGGCCGAGCAAGGGATCCTGGGAGGCAGTTTGGTTTGGGAGGTACAGAGGGGGAAGCTGGCTGGTCTACAATTGCTCGCTGAGCCATCTGCTCTTTCTTCCTCTTCAGAAATGATGCATTTGTCACTGTGGGCTGCTTTTGCCGAATAGTTGGATTATGTCACTTTCTCTGTATGTCCCATGTGGGGCATTTGGTGACATGCAACTCAGCCTACATTTGGTTTCTGTACGTCATGTGATAGGTGCACGCACATTTGCTTTCATTTCAGTGTCTGAGCAATTTTAATGTCATGTAGACTAAAGTCACATGCTTGGGCAACAATAGCAGCCTTCACATTTTCAACTTCCCTTTTTATAGAACGCTAACAGAAAGTGGGGGAAATTAAGTACATACACACACGCACACACAACAAAAACAAACCAAAGGTACCCATTGATTAGGACACTGGTCAGTCATGTTACTATTTTGCTCCAGTAACATTAACCATATGTGTGGGTTTGTTATTTTGTAATGTAGTATCCAAGCCTATTCATGTTTAGTAATAATTATTAATAATTATCTTGGAACAATTTGTAAGTGAACCAGTGGTTGAAAGCTTTATGTGTGGGTGAGAGAATTAATCTTTACCAGCGGAGGAATACATGATTAAGAATCAACCGATTCAGGTGAGGGCTGTTGCTAATTGGCTTTATGGTCTAGGAGAAGTAATTTCACCTCTTTAGGCTCCAATTGTTCTAACTATAAAATGATGGGTGCAAAAGTACTCTGGTAATTCTCGCTCTGTGACTCCATGAGTAATTTCTTTTATGATATACAGAAATTAGAGGTGAGTTGCATGGGCATATTCTGTGGAATAGGGAAATGGCTCCACTCCTGCTGTTTTTCTCCACGCGAGGGGAGAGACGGATGGGAGAGTCTCTCCAAGTATGGATAGAGTCTGGCACTTACTGTTTAGATATGAAGCATCAGGAGGCAGCATGCTGGCAAATAGAAGACCAGAAGAATTCAATTTCTGGGAAAGCGTTTAATGCTGTTATGGGGCATTCTGGGCCCCTGAAATGTTGAGGAAGAATAACGGGTCTCATAGTGAATTTATTAATAAACAATTTCTGCATTCTTCAAACACACTGTGCTTGATGTTGGGGGGTCAAGTATCAATTCAATTCATTGCCTGACCTGCTGCAGTCTGCTGAAGGCGGCAGTTCGGTAAACAGCACAAGTGCTGTAACAGAAAGAATGTACGAGTTAGCACAGTTGGGAAGAAAGGGGCAGAGGAGTCCCGAGGAAGAAAGATGACGCCACGTAGGTGGCACAGGCCGAGAAGATTATAGGTGAGATAGTCTACATAGTGCGGAGAAGGCATGGCAGGTAAGTAAGTAGAAGGAATAACAGTTTGGAAGACAACAAGGTATGAAACAAGGAAAGCAGCGTGAACAGGAGAAATCAGGCAGGAACAGGGTTCAAAGTGGAGGCTGAGCCAAACGAGGCAGGGAGAGTGATTTAGTAGAGGGCTTCGTGTACTAAGGACTAATGATTAGGGCTGCATAGAGTATTATATTTGCATAGGGTTTATCTGGTTGGAACTCAACCTTATTAGCCTTTTTGGAAAGCAGTATTACAGTGTTTCGTGAGCATATGCCTGATGGCCAAGAAATCTTATTGTTGGATATAAACTCCTACCAAGGAAAACTGAGATTCTGTAAACTACGGTAGTACAAAATTGAAGGTCAACCTGACTTCCTTACTGCAACAAACTTACGACTTTCAAGTCGATTTCCTCTCATCAGGAACCTGTGTGACAGAATAGAACTGCCCTTTTGGGTTTCTGAGACTTCAAATCTTTACAGAAGTAGACAGCGTCATCTTTCTCCACTGGAGAAGCTGGTGGTTTCAAACCACTGACCTTGTGGTTAGAAGCTCAGCGCACAAGCCTAGTACTCCACCAGAGAATGGATTAATGAAATATAATGGGCATATAGGATATATACAGCTATGAAAAACAACAAATTGGAAATATGCAGCATAGTACTGGCTGGCTGACTTGGCTGGATAGATATAGTAAGTAGATAGAGATGATAGATGATGGATGGATAGAGAGAGAGATAGAAGAGAGACCAATCCCCGGAGAAGGACATTGTCCTTGTAAAGCTTGTAAAAGAGGAGATGGATTGATACAATGACGGCAACAATGGGCTAAAACACAGCAGTGGTTGTGAGGGCCATACAAGACCGGGCAGCATGGCGCTCCATTGTGCATCAATAGGAATCGGAACTAACTTGATGTCATAAAAAACTGCACCAAAGATCGCTCACATATGTTCATTGTTAGCTGTTGTTGCGTTAGCTCTGACGCGTGGTGACCTTATGAGTAACAGACCCCAAAGTTGTGCATTTTCATAATATGTTTGAATGCGTGGTCATTGCAGCAGTCTACCTCATTAAGGGTTTCCTTATTTTTGTTTTTGTTGTTGTTGTTGACCTTCTAATCTACCAAAAAAGATGTTGTTTTTTTTGTCACTGGTTCTATGCATATATCTATATATATACACATATATTTGAATGAAAGCTGATGTATTTTTTTTAAGTGGTGGTACCATTTTATATTCTAACTAGCAATGTAAACAAGAGGTCCAATCCCTCCACATTTCATTAACACTTGGTATGATCAGTTTACTTAATTTGAGTCATTCTAATTGTCATGGAGTGGTGTCCAATTGTGGCTTTAGTGAGCGTTTCTCTACTGATTAAAGATTTTGGACATCTTTTTAGAGCTTGTTTTTCTGCTCTATGTCATTTTTAGTTAAGTGTCTATTCAAATCTCTTGATTATTTTTAAGTTGAGTTGTTTGTTTTCTTACTATTGAGATTTGAGGGCTTTTTATGTCTTACATATTTAAGTCCTTCATCATATAGTATATTTAAACAAGTATGTGTTCTCCAGATACACATTGCAAAACACTTTTTCTAGTTTATATTTTGTCTTTTCATTGTCCTAACAATGTCTTTTTAAGAACAGAAGTTCTTGTGCAAGGAGTGAGATAAGGGTCTTGCGTCATTTTTCTGCAGGTAGATA
>NW_022111310.1:4155668-4180589 GCF_000313985.2 Echinops telfairi | reverse complement strand
TTTTTGGGCCCTTATCAAAGATCAGTTGTCTCTATGCTGATGTTTTTATTTCTGGGTTTTCAGTTCTTTTCCATTGGTCTGAGTATCTGTCATTATCAATGTGAATGAGAGGGAGTTCAGAGTGGAGACCCAAAGCTCATCTGTAGGCAACTGGACATCTCCGTAAAGAAGGGTCACAAGGAAGAGATGAGCCAGTCACGGTGCAGGATAGCACCGATGAAACATACAACTTTCCTCTAGTTCTTTAATACTGCCTCCCCGCCACTATCATGATCTCAATTCTACCTTACAAATCTGGCTGAACATGTGCACTGGTACAGATAAGAGCTGGAAACACAGGGAATCCAGGACAGATAAGTCCCTCAGGACCAATAATGAGACTAGCGATACTAGGAGGGGAAGGGGAAGATGCGGGGAGTAAGGGAGAACTGATCACAATGATCTACATATAACCCCTTCTTAGGGTGATGGACAACAGAAAAGTGGGTGAAGGGAGACAGGGGT
This sequence comes from Echinops telfairi, assembly GCF_000313985.2. NCBI lineage: Eukaryota > Metazoa > Chordata > Mammalia > Afrosoricida > Tenrecidae > Echinops > Echinops telfairi. The sequence continues at coordinate 4,180,085 of NW_022111310.1, read as the reverse complement.
CAGTGTAAGACATGGGGAAAATTTTTTATAAATTATCAAGAGTTCGTGAGGGACGATGGGGGAGGGGAAATGTGAAGGATTGGGGAGAGGGGAAATGATATCAAGGGCTCAAGTAGAAAGAAAATGTTTTGAAAATGATGATGACAACATATGTATAAATGTGCTTGACACAATGGATGTATGTTTGGATTATGATAAGAACTGTAAAAGCCCTCAATATAATGGTATATATATGCCATTCAGTTCATATATATATATATATATATATATATATATATATATACTGAATAAAACTAACAAACTCAAAAATAATAAAAATTAAAGAACAAATGTTATAAATTTTTATGAAGTATAAGTATTCACTGGTTTCTTACTATGCATTGTGCTTTTGTGTTCTTATATCTGATAAGCATGATGAGGTCACAAGTATTTATCTTCTCTTTTCTTCTCAAGGCTTACTTTTATGTCTATGATATATTTCTAGTTACTTTTTATATTTGATGCATGACATGGACTGAAGTTCATTTTCTTCACCTCTTCTAAGTCATCAAATCACTGTCCTTTCATGTCCCTCTGCATTCACGGAAACAAAAAGAAGTTGCATGGAGTGAGGTCAGCTGAGTAAGGTTCGTGGGGTAAGAGAGGCATGCTGCTTTTTGCCAAAAATTGGTGCACTGAGATGGCTGCATGAGCAGGTGCTTTGTGGTGGTGGCAAACCCAGTCCCCCATCTGCCACAAACCAGTCCTTTTATGCCTCACCCTCTTATGCAAATCTTTTCAGAACCTCTAAATAGAATGCTTGCTTAACAGTCTGATCTGGTGGGATGAACTCTAAATGCACTATTCCCCTCACATCAGAAAAACAAATGAGTATCAGGTTTATTTTGGGTACCCCCTTGTATATATGCGTTCACTTTTGTTTGATTCTTTATCACTAAATCCATATATTTTATTACTGTAACTATATAGTAAGTATTTTCTATGTTATTATCGATCATCTGTCTATCTTACCTATGTTGCTATCTTCCTTTTAGCATGTGCTTATGCATGTGTCTCTATGTGTCTGTTTTTAAAGTAGTTTTCCACCATTTCATCCTCTCTTTTCTTTTCCCTACCCTCTCCCAACCATCCTATAACCATCAATGTTGGCTTCTTTGGTGTGGAAAAAAAAACATTTTTCTTAATTTTTTTCCTCATAATAGTGTTTGTCTTTATGAGATTGACTAACTTTGCTTATCGCTGTTCTTTCAGGATGTATAATCTCTCATCGTTTGCATGTATCAAAGTTCACTTATCCATTCCTCCGCAAACAGAGGTTAGGTGGCTTCACCTTTTTGCTACTGTGGATAGCACTTCAATAAGTATGCAGGTGCACATATCTCCTCATGTTTTGTTTTTTATTTCTTTGGGGTGTAGACAGAGTAGAGAGATTGCTGGGTCATATGTCATTTTTCATTTTAAAGACCACAATACTCATGGGTGATATTGTTTATTTTATGAGCTAATCTGTTATTTAATCGTAAGGTGATCTCTGGAAGTGCTTTCAGTGTCAGGCTTACAGGGCATCTCAGGGTGATAGTCTTGGGGGGTTCTTTGGTTTTTACTGGTCCGCTAAGCTTGGCCTTTTTAGATGATGAGTTTTGGTCTACATTGTTCTTCCATTCTATCTGGGACCATCTATTGTGTCTCTGATTAGAAGAGTCAGTTGGCACCATCTAGTTCTTCTGGTGTCCAGATAGATACAGTCATAATTTATGTGGTCTGTCAATCCTATACACTAGTTTCCTACCCAAGTCACTGGTTTTCTTCTTTATCTTGCACTGCAGACAAATAGAGACTAACAGTTGTCTCTTACATAGCCACTCATAAGATTGAAAAACTCCAGGCACTTGTCAAACTCAGAAGCAGAATATAAATTCTACAGATTGTATTATGTCAATACAGGGAGGGATTTGCTTATGTCTTGGAAGTATTCATAACTGTGCCCCTTTGTGCTCTACCATATATGTGAATATGTGAGAGTAAGTGAAAGAGTATTGCTGCTAGAGTTCTAGTTCATATATGCATGGGTTTATTCCAAATAAAATATATTCAAACATGACTCTTCATACTACCCAGAGCAATCTATACATGTAAGGTAGCTGTAATCTAGATGCTGTCATCATCCTTCAAAGAAATGTAAAAACATATTACTAACAATCTGTAAAGGGAAGAAAGCACTACTGTAAAAGAAGAATGATGTAGGAGGCCTCACACTTCCTAACGTCAAAACCTATTACAAAACCGTGGCAATCAAAACAGCCTGGTAGTGGTACAATGTTAGACCGTGGAACAGAATGTAGATCCGTGGAACAGAAGAGAGAGCCAGAAATAAAACCATGCACCTACAAACGGAAACACATTAAATGGGGAAGAGAGAGTGTCTTCCACAAATTGCACTGGCAAAATTGGATCTCCATTTGCAGAAAAATGAAACAGGACTCAGACCTCACCTCTTAGACAAAAACAAAGTCAAAAAATGGATTAAACCCTAAAACTATACAAACCCTAGAACTATAAAGATCATCAATGAAAAAATAGGGAAAGCATAAGGGCTCTAATACACAGCATAAACACATTTATTAAATATGATTAAAAACACCCACACAACAGAAGATAAAAGACATCAAGAGACTTCATAAAAAATGTATAAAGAGAATCCCTACACTGGGAAAATTATTTTGCAATGATAAACCAAACTCACTGCCAACTCAATGGAGCTCATAGTGACCCTATGGGACAGGATAGAACTGCCCACGTGAGTTTCCGAGACTGAAATCGCCACAGGAGTAGAGAACCCTTCTTTCTCCCATGGAACTGCTGGTGGTTTCCAATTGCTGATCTTGCGGTTAGCAGCCCAACACACAACCACTATGCCACCTGGGTTCCTTGGCAGGGATATATCAGATAAAGGACTAAGCTCAAAAATATATAGAAAATTGCAACACATCTGTGGTAGTTACATAATCTGTTGTCAATTTGAGACTTAAGAGTGAAGGGACGGAGGTTAGCCTGTCAATCAGATCGCAGCTTGAGGACCTCATTTGGAGGCGCCATGGAGATAAATAGCTTGTTGGAGGCAGGACACACGCTTACTCCCTGTGAGACATGATTGTTGACAAGCACATGGAGACAGGCTGATGGCAGCCAGAGCCTCAGAGCTGGAGGAGCCATGTGGAGACCCCTGCCAGCGCTGAGATGCTTCTACCACCTCTAGATCCACAGGACTTTCCTTCCACTGGGCTATGATTTTCCTGCGTTCAGCATCATTGCATGACTACATGACTAGTATTGACATATGGGGTAATATCAGATTATGGACTTGATCTGGAATTTATGGACTAGTATCGACATATGGGCGTAATATTGGACTTATGGACTTGATCTGGACTGGGCTGGGATGTTTTCTTAATATACAATTACTCTTTGATGTAAAAGCCTTTCTTACACACATATGCATGTTGACAGATTTTTTTTTCTCTAGTCTACCTGAACCAGCACAACATCTGGAAGAGAAAGATGAATAATGCAATTTAAATAGGGTCAGACGGCATGAGTAAAAAATTCACCAAAGATGACAAGCAGACAGCCAACAAACATATACAGAAATTCTGGTGATCACCACCCATTTGAGAGATGCAAATCAAAGCAACGATAAGATACCACGTCGGTATTGATAGCAAAGTTCAAAACAGAGAAAATAACGACTGCTAGAGAGGGTGCGGAGAAACTGGGCCCTTATGCACTGTTGGTGGGACTGTAAAACTCTACAACCACCGTGGGCAGCGCTATGACACTTCCTCAAACAAATGGGAATAGAAATCCCATCCGACCCAGAAATCTCTCTACAATGTCTAATCCAAAGAAATAAGGAGCAACCCACGAACAGAGAAGCGCCCTCTCACATTGATCTCAGCACTATTCACAATAGCCAGAAGACAGAAACAACCAAAAGGCCTGTGTGTGGAGGAATGGAGAAATAAGCATTGGTACATACACACAATGGAATACCATGCATCCCGAAAGAATAATGATGAAACTGTCAAACTTCTCAAGACATGGATGAATTTGGAAGACATTATGGTCAGCAAAGTTAGTCAATTCCAGAAAGATAAATACTGTGTGAGGCCACTATTATAAAAGAAAAAAATGATTTCCACACCAGAAGAAGGAGACTTTGAATATTACAGAGATGCTAGGATGATGGGGAAAGACAAGGCAGAGAGGGAGAAGAAAATACAATTTATGGGAAAATAGATAGTAACGCATATAGCTAGATACAGAGGTAGCACAGATAGAAACATAGGTCAACAGATAAGGGTATAGATAGATAGTAGCATAGGTAGATAAAATTAAAACCCAGCCCATGTCCCCTCTACAATAAAAAAAGAAAACATGTGACCTCAGTTACATACGAAATGTCTAGAAAGCAAGCAAACAAACACACATGACATGGTTGCAGGCGAGTTCTTTCAGTAATGCCCTCGGAGAGCCTTCCTGAAACAAGGGCCCATGAAAACTGACTTCCCAGGGGATCTGATGGACCTGTAAATTCAAGGCAGAGAGGTCAGCTCAGAGGATTATGGGGACTGTTTTTGGGATTCCAAGAAAGTTTCAATCTCGGAAACCCACAGAGGTAGTTCTCTGTCCTACGGAGACCCTACGAGTCTGCATTGCCTGGTTGGCAGTGACTTTGTGAGTTTAAGGGATAATCTTCATAGATTTTCTCTAAGGACACAGAAACATCACGGGACTGTATTATGAAGACATTTTAATAAAATAGGAAACTTTGCTGTCACTGCATTTTGATGGAAACCCATGTGCTGCACACCTAACACCAATTCTGAGAGCGGCTCAGGACCTGGCAGTGCTGTTGTGCACACTGGCTGTGAGCTGAAGTCAGCTCAATGGCACGCAACAATTCAGCCAATATCGCCAGTCTTGTTATCTATTAAGTAATTCTTTTCTCCTTATTTTACAGTGCACTTCATCATCGATCAAGTTTCCATTATATTTGGGTTTGTTTCTGAGTTTTTCATTGGTTTTATTGACCTATTTGACCTTGTTACCAGTATGCTGTTTTTATTCCTATGGTTTTTTATTACGTCATAATATCTGCTTGGGGGAAATGAGTTCCTCTTTCTCTTCATTTTCAAAGTCTTACAAATCATTTGGGGACTTTTATAATTCCATTTAGATTATTTGTTTCAATGTTGCAAAAACAAACTTCAATTTACTTTGTGATTACATTGATTTTGCAGATTAAGTGGGGAGAGTTGACTGTGTTAATCCCGGAACCTGGGATAGTGTTCCATTTACACGAGTCTGTGATGTCTAGGAGGTCCCTCTGTTCTTTGTTAGGTTGACTCTTCTCTGCAGTTATGCATCATTTTCTAATAAATAAAATTTTGAGTTGGTGTTAGAATGTGATTGGTTTTTGTGGCATAGTCTTGTTTCTGACATTTTTTCTGAGTTCCCTTTTTTTCCTAATGGTTTCTGTTATGTTTTCTCTGTAGATGATCATGTAATATTCAAGTGATGACAGTTTTATCTCTTGCTTTCCAATTTTTATATGATATGTGTTTTTCTTGTCTTTCGTGGTAACTAGAATCTCTCATACTATTTTAGGTAATAACTGATAGTGAACATTCTTGTCTGGTTCCTGAATTTAATGGAAATGTATTTTAAAAATTTCACTGTGTTGAATGCCATTTGTCTGTTTTGGGTATATATCCTTTATATATATATATATATATGGTTTTAGGTGCTGTTGACTCTCTTCCAACTGATCCTTTATATATATATATATATGGTTTTAGGTGCTGTTGACTCTCTTCCAACTGATAGCTACCCTACTTACCGCAGAATGAAGCTCTGCCCAGTCTTGTGTCATCCTCACAATTGTCTATATGTTTGATCCCATCGATGCAGCTGCTGTGTCAATCCATCTTGTTGAAGGTCTTCCTTTTTTTTTTTTACATAATGAGGGACTAGTAGTCCCTCCTGACAACATGTCCAAAGTAAGTGAGGTGAAGTCTTGCCATCCTTGCCTCTAAGGAGCACTCTGGCTGTACTTCTACCAAGGCAGATGTTTGTTCATGGCACTTTCAATATTTTCTTCCAGAACCACAATTGAAGCACCTCCATTCTTCTTAGATCAATGTCCAACTTTCACATGCATGTGAGGTGGTTAAAAATACCATGGCTTGGATCAGGCACCTCTTAGACCTTAAAGCAGTGGTTCTCAACCTGTGGGTCGCAACCCCTTTGGGGGTTGAATGACCTTTTCACAGGGGTTGCCAATTCATAACAGTAGCAAAATTACAGATATGATATAGCAACAAAAATAATTTTATGGTTGGGGTCACCACAACATGAGGAACTGTATTAAAGGGTCGCAGCATTGGGAAGGTTGAGAACCACTGCCTTAAAGTAACATTGTTGCTTTTCAATACTTAAGAGGTCTTGTGCAGTAGATTTACCTAATGCAACTCATTTTTTGATCTCTTGACTGCTGCTTCCATGAGCATTGATAATGGATCAAAGCAAGACAAAACTTTGACACCATCAACCTTTTCTCTATTTCTTATGATGTTACCTCTTGGTCCAGTTATGAGGATATTTGTCTTCTTTGCATTGAGTTATAATCCATACAGAAGGCTGCAATCCTTGATCTTCATCCACAAGTGCTTCAAGTCCTCCTCACTTTCAGCAAGCAGGTTTTGTCATCTGTGTACCTCAGGTTGTTCATAAGCCTTCCTGATTTCCAGGTGCTGCATACTTCACATAACTCAGGTTCTCTGATGATTTACTCAGCATCCATATTAACTAAATATGGTGGGAGAAGGCAACCATGACACACACCTTTCCTGATTTTAAACATGCAGTATTTCCTTGTTCTGTTCGCACAACTGCCTCTTGACCCATGTACAGGTCCCACACGAACATAATGTATGGTAGTTTTCTGGGATTCTCATTCTTCTTAAAGCTGTCCATAGAGGTGAATGCCTTATCATAATCAATATATATTCTTTGTTCCATTTCTAGTTTCCCAATAAGTTCCAATAAAGATAGATGTTAAATTTATGACATACTTTTAAACAATAACAATTTTATCGATTTATAATTCACATTCTATAAATTCCAGCTTTCATAAAGAACACAATTCAGTGGATTTTAGTGTATTCACATAATTTTGTAATCATCTTTTGAATTCTTCCAGGAAGCATGTGTTTTCTGGGTCATCTATGTTGTAGCATGTTTCAGTACTTCATTCCTTTTGTAACCGAGTAATACTTCACTGTGTGGACATACCTACCATATTTTGTTTATTCATCAACTGATGGGCATTTGAGTAGGTTCTACCTTTTGTTTATTATAAATTGTGCTGTTATAAGAATTTGTGGCCATATGGTTTTTCATTCTCTTTGATATATACGTAGAACTGGAATTTCCAGGTCATATGTAAATTTAACAGTCTAAGGAATTGCTCACCTGTTACTCAGTAAACCGCATCATTTTACAAATCCCACCAGCAATATTTGAGTGTCGCACTTCCTCCATAGTCTTGCCTTCCCTTGCTGTTTTCTGATAATTGCCATCCTAAGTATGAAGTGATATCTCATTTGATTGATTAGAATTTCCTTAATAATTAATGGTGATGAGCATGTTTTTCATACATTTATGGGCCATTTGTATATTTTATTAAGTCCTTGCCCATCTTACAATTGGGATATTTATCTTTTTATTGTTGAATCATATCTTTCTCCTGGAGAGTGGTTGGTGGTTTTGAACTGCTGATCTTGCCGTTAACAGCCCGCCACGTAACCACTCTACCACCAAGGTATAGTCTCACTAAAAGCCTGATAAAGTCTGATATAGCCTGAATAAAAGTCTTTTTTCTTAAGTAGTCCAAATGAAAGTCCTTCATCTAGTAAAATATTTATACTTTCTTTTATTTCTTAGGTCATCATTTCATTTTCTTTATGGTGTCCTTTGAAGTATAAAAGTTTTATTTTTTTGCTTGGGAGAGTTATGTTGTTTTCCAAAACCTTTTGATTGGGAGGTAATACAGATATCATATTATTCCATCATTCAATCACATCAAGCAGTATTATATAATTGCTACCACAATCAGTTTAAAAATATTTTCTTTCTTCTTGAACTCCTTTACCCACTTCCTCCCCCAATGTACCCCCCCAGGAACCCTGATTCTACTTGCTGTCTCTATAGGTCCATCGATCCTGGGAATCATATATTCCAAACAAGAAAAACATATAAAAACATTCAAGAGGGTTATCCCCAATGACAAAATACATCAGAGCTAAACCCTAATATGAACAAATAGAAAAAACATCCACATAAAGCATTGCAAACCATATCAGGCCCAACATGTACAGGGGGGATCACCTGACAAGGTTTTCACTGTTCAAGTAAGGTTTATAATTTTGATCCCCTACAGTCATCTCTCCCATGTATTCTGTTTTATAACCAGTTTATTCCCATCCCTCCAGGATGCACAGAGGGAAAGCACAGGAGGTTTAGTTCCTCTGATACGAATCCCTCCTAAGGCTACAAAGTACATGATTTCCATTCCTTCAGTGGCTGAAGATGTCATGCTTCTTCCTGTGGGCTTAACTGATATCTCAGTTAGATGGCTGCTTGTTTGGAAATGAACCTTTAAGACCCCAGATGCTATTTATCTGATAGCTGGGCACCATCTAATTTCCTCATCACACTTAGGTGAGTATCAAGCAGGGTCATGATGTAAGAACTAATTGTTCTTAAATTGGAGTTAGGATTCAGTGCAAGCCCCAAACCCATTCCTGAGTCTTATCGATTATCTCCCTGGAGCATAAAGATCTTCTGTTAATGTTGTTATTGATTAGCCTCGTACTAACCTTAAACACAATTGAAAGATGGATATTGAACCAAAGTAGGTTACCAATACATCACAATCTCTGAATTACTTACATTGGTCAGGATAAATCCTTTCATGGATGCATGCTATTTATACAAACAATGGGAGTTAGCTGTCAGGGAAAACTTACAATATTCACTGAGAATGTCAGTCAGAGGTTTGCCCAAATAATATATATTTTATTACAGTATATGGGGCATTGATATAGTAAGTCAATGATGCCCGTGTACTGACTACTCATTGTATAACTGGCTTCTACTTCTTCATACACCATGAATTTTCAGTCTTAAGTCCTTAGGTTACAGGTGTGTTTGAAGTAGAGTCCAGTTCAGCTAGTGGAATCTCAGTATCAGATCTCTCCATTGCAGCCTTTGAAGCATGTTGCATGCCCCACAGATGTAGGATTTAATGCCCCCATGTTCTGTGGCACTTGGCCTGGGTCCCGAAGGTTTATCTAGAAGGTTGGGGCCAACGTGGCTTATTCTGTGCATATTAACAGGGATATTTCCCCCTTAGGGTCCTTGAAAAATTTTTACTCATTGTTTCCCTCACTTGGAGATTGGTTCTCCCTCATTTTCTACTAACAGACATACACTTGTGTTCTCCCAGATGTGTCTGTTCCCTGTCCCTTCTCTTGGCTTGATTTTCCCATCAGCAGCCCTCATCCCTCTGCTAGGAGCGTCTACCTGTCTGGTAGACATCCTCTCCCCATGCCTTGAAAATTTGATCCCAGTGGACATGAGGATTAGGTAATGTTATTTTAGACATGATACCAAGAGGCTTATTTCTAGTCCCTCAACTCTAATCCATTGAATTATATATCTTTGTTTATGCCAGTACCACATTGTCTTGATTACTTCATAATATGTTCTCTACTACATTTTGAAATTATAAAGAAAAAGAGGCATGGATAGATTTAGTAATTTCTAAATTATTAGGTTTGGTGATTTCTACTAACATATTAAAAAAACTAATCTTTCAAACACTCTTCCAAAATATAGGGAAGATAGTTTTCAACTTATTCTATGAGGCCAGTATCACATTGATAACAAAACAAGGCAACATTATCAAGAAAAAGAGAAATCGAGAATGGTAACTCTGATCAAAATTGATGCCAAGAATCTCAACAAAATACGAATAAGACAAAACCAGCAATGTATAAGAGAGATTACAAATGATGACCAAGTGATCTTTATTCCACGAAGGCAGATCAATGAATGTAATAGCACAAATTGCTAAATAATGGACAAAACAGCATGGTCATCTTAATTGATGCAGAAAAACGTGACAAGAGTACATTTCGTGATACACACATTATACAAAAGAGAATGTCCTCAACCCTATAGGAGAAGCTACTTAACAAACAAACATAGTTACATTATACGTAAAGGTGAATCACCGCAAGCTTTTCCACTAAAATCAGGAGAAAGACAAGGATGACTACTATTCTTGCCTATTCTGTTGCACATCCTACTGGAGGCTCTAGGCAGAGCAAAGAGCAGTTAGAAAAACAAACCTATATTGTAAAGAAAGAAGCAAAACGATCTCCATTTTCAGAAGACAGGATCCTATGTAAAAATCTCTAAGGGATCCAAAAAGCAACCAACCAGCAAACCAAAAACCCCCATTTGAGCTGAAAAAGAGCATCAGCAATTTTGCAGGGTACAAACTTAATATGCAAAAATGAGTTATATTCTGCTGTTGACTTTACGAAGCATGATGTCCTTCTCCAGGGGTGGCACACTCCAGATAACAAGTCCAGAGTACATAAGCCAGCGTTTTCCACATCATCCTTTCTAACAAGCATTCTAGTTATAATGGGTTTCCGAACATATGCATCTCTACTTATTGCACCAGACTCACTGCCACTCAGCTGATTACCACACCTAGCTCTATAAGACAGAGTGGAATTTCTCCTGAGGTTTCTGAGTCTTACATCTCTTTGGAAGCAGAAAGTCGCGTCTTTCTCTTGCAGAGTGACTGGTGGGCTCGATAACTGACCTTGAAGTTAGCAGTGAAACACATAACCCACTACACCATCGGGACTCCTTATTTATTGCCTAGTAACTCCTATTTCTGTGCCCCTTTTAAGATGACTAATTGGAACTGCCTGCTATTCAGTTCCTAATAAGGGTGAAATGACACTTGGGGAAAATTCCACTTTCATGTAGTTTGCGTTGTTCAAATAGTCTTTGGATCAAAGGACACCATGTGAACTATAAATGGACCTAAATATTTAGTACCACACCAACTATTTTAAATAAAGCCAACACACAGGTCCTCTAGCTCAAGTTATATATGACTGTTTAATCATTTGGTTGGCCTTGAGTCTAGTTTTCTGAGCCAGGGTTCAGCCTGTGAAGGAGGGAGGAGTGTCTTTATATTTATGTTGATTGGGCTTAAAAAAATGTGAAGCAGGAAGACTCTATCAGTTGTTTCTCTCAACCTAGCTCCATAGGACTTGTAGATAGTGAAAATTCTTCCCGGATTCTGGCAGCAAACTTGTCTGTTCATCTCAGTTTTCAGAGCTGTTTTTAATTTTGGGCTTTTCCACTTTCTTGGTAAAATTTAGTAGATGGCTGGAAGTAACTGTCAGGGATTGCTAGTTTGATACCCTTCTAAAAAGGGATTCCCTTGCAAATGAATTTTAAAATATTTTTTCAAGTTATATTAGGAATAGTTGAGGTTCACTTTGGAGTTGCTTGACAGTCTAAACTGTGAAGGATTTTTATCTTTATAATATTTATTCTTTACAGATTTTTTATTCATAATTTAACATAAATTTTGCATTCTTTTAAAACATCTCTGTTTTACATTTGTGGTGTTGGTATGAATAAATTGATTTCATTTTCATTTCTGACTACTTTTATTGATATAGACATAGCATAGAGGAATACTATGGACTGATATTTTTATCACTGAGTATTTAGCTGAACTATTATAATAACTTTGATAAATTTTATAGCTGATTAGAAATGTTTTCCTGTGTATACAATTATATTGCCTAAAACTAACATTTCCCTCCTCTTCAATATCTAAAATGACTTCAAGTGGCATTACATTGTAAAAACTCTGTAATGCATTATTAATTACTAAGTAGTCATAAAAGGCATCTCTATATGGGTTCTGTTCTTGATGAGAATGTATCTTATACCTCACCCAGTTATATAAAATATTAACTCATAGTTTTCAGTAGATGATCCCTCTGCACATTAAGGATTCAATAACATTTTTATTATGGTAAAATGTATTTGTACACCTTTATTTCCTGCCTAAACATCTAAATAAATTTTGATGTTTTAAAAAATCTATTGGGCTTCCACTTAATTATGGCTTTTTACTATTTACACTATGGATGTGGTATCATGTTTTGATACCTTTGATGTTGAATATTCCTAAAATTAATACGGAAAATTCTACCTGATCATGCCTTTTTTTAAAGTAACTATTTGAAGTCTGCTTGTTAGTATTTTGCTGGACATTTTTGCATCCATATTAGTAAATGAAGTTGACCGGTGCTTTGTAATGCATTATCTTAACCTGGCTTTAGAGGTAGGACCATACTTTACTTGGATTCAACACTGTTGACTCTGTTCAGAAAGTATGTCTATAGCTTTGCCATTATTCCTCGAGCATTTTAGATAATTTAGCTACAAACTCATAATCCATCTGATTTCTTTTGCAGAGAAGTTCTGTGGTATTATTTCTAATGTCTTTTTTACTTTAAAAATTGAACTTCGTGAAATGAGAACCCAGTATATGAAATGGGGTACTCATGCAGCTGTATCCTCACCCATTTTATTTTGTATTTTGATTACGTATTCCTTCTCATTTCTATGAAATACATTTCCATTTTATTTTTTATTAAATGGTTGCCGTTGGTCTATTTGTTTGTAATGAGTCATTTCTTGGTTTTACTTATTATGTTCCAACAAATTTTTCCAAAATACTTATTTGATGTTTATTTTTCAGTTTTCCTCCATGACTTGTGTGTCCTTTACAATTTCCAGCTGATCTTCAATCGTCTCTTTTAGAATGAGATGCAGGAAAATCATGACTTTTCTTCTAATGCTTTCTTTTGCTGCATTCTGTAGGCACATTGAGTTCTCAAGGGCATCGTTTTCAATATTGTCCATTATTCTTTATTATTCTCCCAGAAATAAAGTGTAGATTTTTTTCATTCAAAGGTTTTATTCATATTCTTTGCTGTAGTTTTTTTAAATTTTATCATTAATGATGTGGTATCAATAATTTCTCTACTTAGATTCCTCCCCATCCCTCTTAAAACATGAGCCCTTTTTTCTTGTTCACTCCATAGGCAGTGGTGAAAATGTTGGGGAAGAGGGTGTCTTATCTCTTCCAACTTCATAAATGAAGAGGAGATTCAGGATTTACAGTCCAAGGCTGATTTCCATGAGGCAGAGGTCAAACCTACCTCCACCCTTCGACCTTGCACTAAGCCTGATACCAGCTGTCCTTCCCACAGCATTCTGTGTCTCTGCTGGGTTGGAAAAATGGCCGCAATACCAGATAGAACTCACAGACAGTACTCACGACTCTGGGATTTATTTGGGAAGTAACAGGTTACAATAGAAGCTCAAGAACAACTCTCAATTCAACTTGGCACAAGACAGTTTTTGGTGGTGTCCATAGACAGACCTCTCCCTCGCCCTCTGTCCCTGGGCTGTTCAGTTTGGTGACCGCCCTTGTACAAAGCTCTGATTCTGCTAAAGGCCCGCGGCACTCCTTGTAGTCAGGAAGTCTCCAGCCCTAAGACGCTCGGCTCTTTCACTCTGTGGCTTGCCATGCTCACTGCTATCACCACCCATCACACTGTCTTGCCCTGGTCTTGTGGATCTGTTGCTACCATTTCTCTGTCACTCCTCAGCATCTCTCTCTGTCTCCTAGGTGGAAAAGAGTCTCAGCACAGGGACCCAGGGGAGATGCTTCCCTCCAGGCGTTTCTTTCTTGCTGGTAATGAGATCTCCCTTTTTGCCTCTGTGATAGCTCATTTGAAGCCTAGAAGGTTGCTAAAACGGACCAATCGCCGTTGTAGAAGGTCATACTCCCCCCAGGAGCCCTTGAACCTAATTTACATTATTAGCAAGTTGTCCAGTCTCTTGGTGGGCCACGATCATCTGATTTGCATATTCCCACTCACTCATTTGGTGGGAGTTACATGGTGAGAAAGGCCAAATGACACAATCTTGTCAAGCCCTGAAAGTTTGTATGACTTGGAGGATACTGAGAATTCTTTACAAAAACCCTGGGGAGGAAGGGTGGGGTCAAAAGCATACTTCCCTCTCTTTTGTCTAGTTTATGACTAAAGTCAAGGTTACTAGTTTATCATTCAGGCTCATGTTTAAAAATAGAATTACTAATATATCATCATGGGTTGCATAGACAATAAAGATGCCAAGGGAATTAAGAACTTGTGAGTAAAACTCTTTTCCTTAATTCTTCTTCCTTTTTAAATTCGCCATTCCCTCCTTGGCAGAACCCTTTCATGGACATGGTCATTCAGTCTCTGTAAAGACCCTGTGGACCAGGCAATCAGGCAAATGATGTCCGTCCCCTTCACACTTGCATCAGTTAGGTTCACGGAAGTCGTTTACTTCCTGAGGTTTCCAGGATCGTTAGCGTAAGGTTGGGAGAATAAGCCCAAGCTCCTCCCTCTTCGCCCCATGCTTATTTCACCAAGTCACAATACTTCAAACCAGTCCTGAACATAATGGTGAAATGCGGCTTCTTTTCTGCTTGTTGGCTACAGATGATACATCATTTTAATAACATATGCTTATTTCCAGAGAAAGGATTTTACCCCCATTCTACGCCAGTGTGATTTTAATGTGTGACATTATATAACAGGCTGCATAGTCTTACATTTTAAAAAAAGATAGGAAGAAATGCTTCCATGTATCTATTTTTGCAGCTCCATTCTAATTTAAGGAATCATGATGATCAAGAGCCTGTATTTTAGAAGAAATTAAAATAAAAATTCCCGTGATATCTTGACGTTTTCTTAACCTCATTTGAAGCCAGTGTACTTCTAATAAAAGTCTAGGGAAGTATTTTAAACTACTCACTTAAAATCTGGATTTTATGAGTGAAGTCACAGGACAGGTGAGTGTTGGAACCATATTCCCTTCTGTGTTTGTCTCCCTTTATCAAAGAGCTCATCACTGGAAGGTTCTTCTCAGGCATGAAATGTGCCATGACCATCGCAGTGAACATAACGGCTCTTTTCTTTAGCCCTTTACAAAGCCCACAGGCCAGATACTCTCTTTAAACTCTTATGGGAAATACAGGTCAAGAATCGGTCACCTTCTTTGACACGAGGAAGTAGACATTGTGAAAGGCCCTGCCTAAATTCACCATAGGTGCAGTTTTGGCGAAAGCCTATATCCTTGGGTTTGCTTAGCACCTTTCCTTTTCAATGTGATTACTAGGGAGGGCTCTGGAGGAACCAGGATAACTCATGGTTTAAAGCTGTTCCTGGAGAAACAGCAAAATCACTGGGTACTTTGCAAGACGAAGGAACAGAAGGAAACATTTCTTTTTTTATAAGATGTTGTAAAACATCCTGGGACAAAAATGTAGCAGGTAATGCACTCCCCACTTCCCTGCACTAGAAACGATGCAGTTCAATATATGGCCTTAAAACATAAAAATAAAATGAGACCCACCTCCTCCTTGGCAGTATTTTGATAGTGACTGGATCTTTCTGACTTTGTGTTATGCAATGTTTGTAGGTACTTATTGCATGGCATAAACTAATATGCTCACCTGTGCATACATAAGACAAGTATGCATATGCACATCAACCCAGATATTCATGTGCCCATATGCACGAAAACAGTTTCTGTTGGGGCTCCTCCACAGCCCAAGAGAATTTTAACTGTCTCTAACACAGTCAGGATGCTTGTCTCCCACGCCATATTCATTGGCAACACGAATACAAAGAGGACCCTCCAGGGTCTTAGAAAAATCCTGGCCAAAAAATCACCTGGAAGGGCGATAAATCCGGGTGTGCCCAGCTTTGTTAGCATGGGGTGTGTGTGTGATTTTTCATGTACTTCTTTCTCACTTTTGAATGCAATCCAGGTCGTACAGTTCTTTTTCTTTTAAAGCTTATTGTGATCTGTGTGTGTGTGTGTGTGTGTGTGTGTGCGCGCGCGCGCGCGCGCGCGCGCGCACACTTAAAGTGTATACTTGGTAACTCTCCACTTTGGAATAATAAATGACAGGGTAGAGACTCTCCTATCTCAAAGTCTTAGTTAAACTAGTAGGTGAAAACTTGGTGAAAGATGTGCTTTTAACAGCATCGTCCTATCACTGGGTTAGGCTGGCGATGTGCTCTGCTCTTGAGATCATGAGATCACGAATAGTTCATATAGCCATCCTCTTGAAAGTTAGTGGGTTATGCTTTGGGCTGCTCACCTCAAGGTCAGCAGTTCAGAACCACCAGCAACTTTCTCCTCCAAAGAAGAGTTACAGTCTCAGACCCGCTCCCCCTGGGGGGGAGTTCTACTCTGTCCTTCATAGGGTTGTCAGAATCAACTTGATGGCAGTGAGTTGGTTCAACTGAATATTATCCTCTCAACCTATAATCAATAAGGCATTATTAATGAGTTAAAAAGATAGACTATTTTTCTCACACGAAGTCTTTGAAATCTGGGTTTCTTTTATGCTTACAGCACATTTAAGTGCTGAATCGAGACAACAGGGACTTGTTACCACATTAGACAGTACAGGTCTAGTAACCAAAAGGCAAGACTGAGTTTGTGGGTGGGCATCCAAGCAGCCTTTGCTGTGGGAAGGAAATGACTTGGCTTATGGAGGTTGGAATCACCAAGCCCTCTAGATGCCAAATTAATATCATAAAAGCTAAATGGTAGCATTACTTGGATGTACTAAAAAATTTTCAGTATCAAGTAATAAAACCAATGTTGTTGTTAGTTGTTGTTGAGTCTGCTTGGACTACTGGTGTCCCGATGCACAACGGGATGAAACCTTGCCCAGTCCAGCACCGACCTTACAATTGTTGCTGTGTTTGAGCCCCTTATTGTAGTGCCGTTTCAACTCATTGTCACGGCTTGTTTTCACTAGCCTTGTACTGAGCCAAGAATAATGTCTGTTTCTAGGCACTAACCCTCCTGACAGCATGTCCCAAGCTTATGGGATGAAGTCTTGTTTCTAAAGGACATTCTGAGCATACTTCTTCCAATACCGATTTGTTCATTCCTCTGGCGGCCCGCAGTATATGTAATATTCTTTGTCAACACATATTGCAATGGCGCCAGTTCCTCTGACATTTCTTATTCCTTGTCCAGAGTTGACATGCTTATGAGATGTCTAAAGACCCCACGATGTGGGTCAGGTTCACCTGAGGTGCCATTTTTGCTGCTTGCAACTTTAAAGAGGTCTTTTACCAAAAATGTTCTAGGTGCGAGACATCATTTCATTTCCCGACCAAAGCTTTTAAATGTGGACCCAGGTAAAATGGGTGTTGATTGTGGGTCCAGGGAAACGAAATTCTTGCCAACTTGAATATTTTCTGTGTAACCTGATGTTTCCTTTGTGTTGAGGTGTAATTCAGACGGAAGCAGTAGTCTTTGACTTCGTCCTCTTTGCTTTCAGCAAGCAAGGCGTATGGAGGTTGCTTGCATGTGGCTGGAAGTTAAGCCATCCGTTTTCAAGTACCAGCGGGATCATCCAGGGCGAACAGGTCTCACTGGAGCTTCTAGACAAGGGCACACTTGGGAGAAGGGCCTGGAGATTGGCTTCTGAAAAATTGGCCATTGAATGAGCAGAACATCGTAGGGGCGTTGCTTGGTAGAGGGCTGGGAGATGGGTCCCCTGGACGGGAAGGCATTCACTCGGGGAAGAACTCCCTCCAGAAAACAGAGCCGACCTTAAGGACACACTGCAGTGAAACTTTCAGGGCCCTCATTTGCTGTTTGGCACAACTCACATGGCAGACACAGCTGCCATCAGCCATTAGTAATTGGAACGTGGACTGTATGAAATATGAATCAAGGAAAAGGAAAAGCTGTTAAAAAATGAGATGGAACAATGCTCTTTATTTTCTTATTGCTGACGGCACTAAGTTTCAATCCTTCTGTCACTGTAGCTCTGGCACTTGAGCTTCTTCCAAGTGGCTTTCCCCGGTGTCAGTAATGAACACTCCTGCCTCTCTCCCGCACTTGCAACGGCACCGCCCATTCTTTGAATTGAGTGGAAGCCTCCCTCCGCCCGACTAGTTTATTGGGATAAAGAAGTCACTGACTGAGTGAAATTATTGAAAATGTATAAATAGGATAGGCATTTGCGTCTTCCCTATTTTCTTAACTTAAAACATATGCCTGCACATTCACAGGAAGATACGGATCATTCAACTCCAGGTCTTTGTCACATTTCTAAGTTATATTTTGCTTGGTCTTATTTTACTTTGAATTCATATTTTCAATTTTCTTATACACACTTCCTTGGGCTCACATTGTGAGTTGAGGCCAGGAGAAAACAGAACAAAAGATAAATACCAATTTTTGAAAATTCTCAGAATCATCTAACATTGGATCTTGCACATTGTTGCATATAGGTGGCCCATAGTTAACAGCACATAAATCCAACCTGTAGATGGCAGTTCCCTTTTCCGCACATCGCTAGCATTCATCATTCTGTTCAGTATCTATTTCTTGTACATGCAATATTTGGAGGGCTGTTCGGGAACTGAAACTGATACTGACGCTGCAGGTGAAATTTGAACTGTGGGCCAGAAGTCCAAACAGGAGTGCTTCCATCACGGTCTGTGTGCTTGAGAGACAGGGGCTTTCGTGAGAGAAATCTTCAGACCCAGACAAGAGGAAATAATCCCCGGATAAAAGAAATATTATAGTTGGAGTTTCATTATAGAACTCGAACCAGCTTTCACATTCATTTTGTATCACAATGGAATTCTCTGCTTCAATAACAGATTCTTAGGTATTAAAGTAAGATACGAGTGGGGGTGGGTGGTGAGGGGAAAGCAGCCTTAGAAACATCCTCATCAAGTTTTATAAGCATGCTTTTAAATTTTGCTTCAAATAATCTAGAAATAAGATATTTTATTTTGAAATCTCTAGAAAGAGAATGTTCTGACAATCAACTGCATCTCCATTCATCCCCACCCCCAGGCAATTCCGTTGTTTATCTTCTCTTGACACCTTGGTTTTCTACAGATTCTTTAAATTCTGCTTTCATGAAATTTCTTATAATGCTTAGAAACAGTGAAAATTATCAAAAAATCTCCCTTTAGTCACTTTTCCTTTATGGCAACATATTCTCAGTTTCCCTATCTTACTAAATGGTCACATATTCTAAATAGGGTAGCATTTTGGATATTTACATTCTATTTCATTTGGTCGGAAGTCTTTATTTTGTTTTGTTTGTAGACTGAAGACCACCAGACCTGACATATTAAATGGAAGGACACCTCATAATAATTTCACTTCTTGAGTTCATTGCTGGGCTGCAAGTTTTATGAGATGCAATATTTGTAGCAGTCAATAAATATACTCAAAAATGATAACAATACTTTTGCTTGAACATATTATTTAGAAAATTAAGATAGATAAATCTCATATTTTTTCAAGATTATAAAATTCCTTTTGTTTATAATTAAAGTATATTTGTGAGTCATTTGATCCATAATAGTATTTGATATGTTTCATGTAAAACTTTTTCATGAATAATTTCCCAGTTGGTGATTAAATTCCATTTTGAATGTATACTTGAAGAAATGGAAGTTTGCTTGAAGTGGAATTTCCAGGACTTGAATTCTAAGGAAGAGAATATTGCTTTGTTTGGCCTGTTTATAGGAAGTGTTAAAAACATCAAGGGCAGAGAAGTCGCCAACATTAGAGGAGAAGGCAGTAAGTTTTGGCAAGTTCACTGGAAGTAGTGACCTGTGTAGTCTGAAGGCGAAAGGGAAAGCCCTCCTCTTCAGAGAAAACGTTGTGAAGAAAAGGACAAAGAGGTGCTTGAAATGCCTTGGGCTTTTCCAATTTGTGTTGTTTTCTGAGCTAATAATTGTTAGTAATATCTATGTTTTCAACTGCATCCACTTGACATCTTCACAGAATTCTAAGAACTAAAGATGTCCCGCTCACCCTCTAGATTGCGATGATTCCCAATGAATTGCTAACAGAAGATAGTTAGATTTGTTTTTTTGTGTGGAACTACATGAACTTGACTATTTTTTGACCCATAGAAATGGTTCAAATGACTACAATTGAGTATTTCCTATAAGGACCTGGAAGAAATTGCTTTCTGTAGGAAAGAGGGTTTGTGTGTATGTGTGTGTGTGTTTACAAAAAAAAAAAACTGGAAATGGGAGGGAAGAGTACATATACTAAATACAAGAGAAACATAGAGTCCTTTAGATCTGTCACTGAAGACAGTGGTGGAGAATGCTAGAATTACTCAGGGGAAGCATCAGGGCAGGTACTCCTTATTTCTATACCAAAATACACAGAAAACATGTAATTAATACAGTGACCTTGGAAGACAATACGTAATGATCTCTTAGACATAGATCCCATTTCCTCCAGGTTGATATTACGTTGGTTGGGTGTAAATCAATTGTTAGGAGACCTTGAAGCTTGCTGAAAACATCATTTGTGTCCATGGGATTTTCCTGCCTGGTGTCCTCTAGCACACTGAGCAAGACTCATTTACTAGCTATATGATCATCCAGTCTGTATTTGTCCTTTGTGGCAGTAGCATATTATGAGATAGTTGGCCACATGCAATGCTGAGCGAGGATACCTCCTACCCTTCGTTTTCTCTTGTGTCAAGAAGGGAAAGATGTCTCCCTTATTCTTGGTGGACTGAGTCCTGTCTTTGTTGCATAGAAAAGACTCCATTCCAAAGGATGACTGCCATCCTCTCACTCCTTCCTGGCTGCCAGCAGATTCAGTCTTAATTTTAGCAGCTGACCAGTTTATTCTCCTCCAGACCACTTGAGTTGATCTTTTGGGGGAGGGTGGCACAAAAATATCCAAGATAATGATATAATCCAAGGAAGAAGTCATATTATAAATCAACATGACCCTTGCTGCAGTCTCATGAGAACATCATAAAAATAAAATCTCAGTAGATGCTCATGTCTTTCTTCTGGATTCCTCTTCTTTTCTTCCTCACAGCATCACAAAGACAGGACTGGCATCTGGCTTCCGGAGAAAGGTCGAGAAAGGAAAACTGGGCACAGTGCTAATTGCTGGTAGAATAACTTGTATATCTGTACTCCCCAGTGCCAGAAGCCAGGAAATTTCCTTATTGGAGTCAGTTTCATAGTTTCTTGATAACTGATATGCTGTCTTTCAAAATGGTTTGCAATGCAATAGATCCACCGGTTAATTGTTCAAATGAGGAGAGGGGAGAAAAGGCATGTGGTGGCTGACATTGGCTGCATAGAAAGTCAGGCACCAGCGACTGCCCAAGACAGCTTTCCTTGGAGTCCCAAGTAAATGCAGAAAGTAACACACAGTTAAGATTCTCTAGATTAAAAAACGTTTGAAATAAAGATTTCTTACTCCCCACCTCCACCCTGAGGCTTCTTCTCTCTACTCAGGTATATTTTGGGATGGAGATCTGCAGATATCCCTGGTTAGAGAAGTCCATGTAGTAGGACAAAGAGCAGGCTGCACGCGTGGTACAAAGGAAATCAAGCCCAATCATTGCCATCAAGTGAATTCTGACTCATAGTGACCCTGTAGGACAGAGTGGAACTGCCCCTGTGGGTTTCTGATGCTGTAACTTTGTGAGAGCAGAAAGCCTCCTCTTTCTCCCATGGAGGCTGGTGGGTTTGAACTGCTGACCTTCCGGTTAGCAACCCAACACAAAATTCACTGCTCCGCCAGGGTGGCTGACATTCAGAATGTCAAATTGCTAAGTGTGTGAGATATGTATATGCGAGCCAGCATTTCAAACTTGCCTTCTGAACGCCTATGAAATTGAGGGTGTGTTTTTGTGATTATACCTTTCTTTTCCCGTAATACTTTTACACACACACACACACACACCCCATACAATGGTAATTATTCTATTCCCCCCCCCTTTTCCATTTCAGCCAATTTGTGGTAAAATAACAACTGTTTGTATGTTCTGTCTCCATTTTCCTACAGACCAGCGGATGCATCTGCCTCTCTGTCTGGCCTTGTTTAGCTTTGTTCAATGACTCTCCCAAACAATTAGCAATGGTTTTGACTACCCTTCTTTGCTAGAGAAGCTGAACTAGTGAGGAATGGGGTAAAAGTCCCTGAACTGGGGCAAACACTCTAGTGACTTTTAGCCCTGCCTTGCTGTCACTGAGGAAAGCTAACTCGGGTGACCCAACTTGGTTCTATTAAGTGTCAAGAGTGATTGCCTGTGTTTCCCAGGTAGGACCAGGGTCTGGTTGCTGAATGAAAATGACACTCTTTACCCAGTAGTCACAACAATTCTTCCGACCATGATCTACTTTCATAAGAACTCTTGATCCATATTTTAAAACAATTTATGTTGTGTGTTCAAATATTCAACATCAATTTTGCCCAAGTTTAAGATATTAGCTGTTTATTCTTGCACACACACACACACACACACACACACACAATAAATGTTCTCTTTCTCTTTTGTGGCTAAGAGAAGGGAAGCGTGGGTCCAGTATCTGGACAAAAACGAGCCCCTTTTGTAAATGAAAGACATTTTTTAAGAAAAGGGGTTTTTAAGTAAACAAACAAAAATGCCATTGCCCCATTGTGATTCTCCCAGGGAAGCATGTGTTTGCTTTGTGTACTCTCTTGAAAATGACCCCAGGATCATTCACGCATCCCCAACCGTTCAAGTGGACTGGCTCTGAGGGGTTGTTCTTGGCATGATTAGCTAACTGGGGTTTCCAACACATTCACTCTGGGGACTTTTCTCTAGTCTGGTTGCTAGACTCTTCCCTAATTTCATTGTCCTGTGTTTTTCTATCGCTGAGGATGTCATTGGGTGAAACTGACAGACATATTACTCAGGGTGGGAGGAAATGACCATTTTCTGACATTTGCTTTTTAAGAAAATTTGTTTATCCCTGTTTGATCAACTGTACTCACATTTCTCCTATGCGGTGCTGCATAGTCTAAGATCTAACAAAGACTTCATTTGAAAAGGTGATGTTTGTCCAAATCCCCACTTGGTGTATGTAAATAAAGTTTTAGGCGTCCTACCATGGTATCCCTTTTGACATAAAAACAAATCTCTCCCTGCACCTCCCTCATCAAGTTAAGGTTTGTAGCAATATCCTTTTTTGGGGGCACTAAAAGTAAATCCAGTTGTATCTTCTTCAGATTTCAGGTTAAGTTGACTGATTACGACAGAAACAGACTTGTGGATTCCTGCAGAAACCATATTGAGTATAACTAGAAAAAAAAACCTTCTTTGAATGTGCATCCAGCCAGAATGCTACTTAGAAGAAAGCATGGCAAGACTGCACCTCATGTATTTTGTACATGTTTCGAGAAACAGGTCCCTTGAAAAGGACATCATGCTTGGGAAAGGAGAGGGTCAGCGGAAAAGAAGAGGGGCTTCAAGGAGGTGGATGGACCCAGTAGCTGCACCAATGGGCTCAAATACCACACCACTTGTGAGGACGCCACAGGACCGACGGTGCTTCCTCCTCTTGTACCGAGGTGGCTGTGGAACCAACTCAGCAAATGCAGTCCCCATGAAGAGATCACCCGTTTAGTGGCTCCACGCTTCTCTCAAAAACACTTCAGCTTTGGTCAAATTAGTTGAGTGTTCCCTGTATGTTGGCCAGGGGGTCGACCACTTTGGATCCGAGCCCCTCTGGTCAGTTTCCTTTCCTCCGATAGGAAAGTAACCTTTTCCTGCTCAACTTCTTTTGCATTTTATTTCTACTTCTCTATTAGGACTTTGAGTGTTTTCTCCCCATCGTTGCAGTTATTTGAATGTATGGTTTCCCTATTAGAAGGTACGGTACTCAAATAGGGAACATGTCTGATCCCCTTTGTATTTTCCCCGGTGGGGTACAGACCCTGACACACAGTAAATATTCAGAAGTACTGAATATTTATGAAGAGATGAATAAAAAAAGCGAATCAGATTTTCCTTAGAGCACAGTGTGATGTTTGGAACAGAGATTGCAAGTCTGCGCTATTATTAAGAGCTGTGTTAGGATAACCTGTCTTCATTGATAGTTTGACAAGAGGGAATGAGCTGAAACTATGGTGGAGGGACTCAATAAAGTTCAACTTTATTTTTATGGAAGCTCAATAGTTAAGGTCTGGGATTTTTTTCTTTTTGTGTGTGTGTGTGTGTAAAGCACATTTGTACATTCATTGCCCTCGTCATTCTCAAAACATTTGCTCTCCACTTAAGCCCCCAGCATCAGGTCCTCATTTTTCCCCTCCCTCCCCCCACACCCCTCTCTC
>NW_022111310.1:4102605-4154168 GCF_000313985.2 Echinops telfairi | reverse complement strand
ACCAAGCAACAATATACAACAAAACAACAAACCACTGACAAAGAACAAATTAAAACACAACAAGAAAGAAAAGCTTGTAGTTAGTTCAAGGATTGCTGGCCTTTAGGAGTGTTTTCCAGTCCAGTCTGTTGAGGCACCATGTCCTGGCCCCAAGGTCTCCCTTCAGCATTCCCTGGGGACCTCGCTGCTCCATTCCCTTGCTGTTCTGCTGCACTCCCCCAGTGCTTTGCCTTGGTGTGGCAGGATCAGATCGGGTGCAACTCCCACACTGTGATCTGGGATCTTTTCTAAGGACCATGAGTTCCTTGAGGACACAGTAGCTCTTGCCTTACGCAGAATCTGGCATTTGCTCAGGGTCCACGCTGGGCCCATTCTTTACCTGTGTATGATTCTTAAATAGCATTGATTAAAATGAAAAAAAATTTTAAAAAGTTACTAGATTTTTATCGAGCAGAGATATAAGCTGGTCCTATCACTGAGGTCATCATTGCCCTGTGACAAGATTCTGCCCTCTCATTCCTTGCTGCTTAAAACCGTGGCTCTTAGGTTAGAATCACCATCTCATCTTATCTCTTAGGAATTTGCTCAAAATACAGCATCTCTACCTGACCTTAGGCCTACTGAAGAGAGTGGTCAGAGCCTGCATTCCCCAAGGGAATTTACAGACTTCCAACTTTGAACAGCCCAGCCATGCAAGGCATGCCTTCAGTCCACCCCTACTAAGCCCAATGGCTGAAGCACACAATGGCAGACCGCTTGTGCTTCCCAGAACCAGGCCCAGACTGGCTATGATGAAGTCTTTGATCGGGACTTACGTTGCCCTGCTATGACCCATTCTTATCATCCTGGCTTCCCACGGACCATTTTGGGTACCCATTCAAACAACTTTTGGGGTCTTGAGCTGGCTGTTCTATTCACCAATACACAGCACACAGCCTCCCTTCTGGCATGGTTTTCTTAGGGTGGCGAGGCCTGAACACCCAACTCTGCCATAGGCCATGGGCTGCTCTTTTGGGGTAATCTCTCATAGCCCACAGCCATGGTCCCCAAACTTACTCGGCCTACTGACTTCTTTTCAGAAAAAAAAAATTTTTTTTACTCAGTGCCACCTCCATGCCCCCCTCACCCGCCCCCCCCAAAGGAAATGAACAACTATTACACTCTAGCCCATCATCCAGAATAAAGTACAGGGGACTGCTTTCGGAGCACTCTCCTCTCCTCCCGTGTCATTCCAGCTCCTGCTGGCGGTCGGTGTGGAACCTTTCAGAGGGCATGTATTAGAATTATTTGTGTGCATGTAAAATGCAAATACCGCCAGTTATACTAAGTCTAGAACAGCAGTTCTCAACCTGTGGGTCGTGACCCCCTTTGGGGATTGAACGACCTGCTCACAGAGGTTGCCCAATTCATAACAGTAGCAAAATGATAGTGATGAAGTAGCAAGAAAAATAATGTTATGGTTTGGGTTGGGGGGTGGGAGTCACCACACATGAGGAACGTTATGAAAGGGTCGTGGCATTAAGAAGGTTGCGAACCACTGATCTAGAAGGAAAAGTGCAGGTATCACAATCTACAGGAGCCCTGATGGTGTGGTAGTTAGGCACTGGGCTTCAAGGCACAAGGTCAGCAGTTTGAAACCACCAGCCTGCTGTGCAGGAGAAAGATGAGGCTTTCTATTCTAGGATCGCATTACAGTCTCGGAAGTCCACAGGGGGCGCTCTACCCTGTTTCCTAGGGTCGCTATGAGTTGGCATGGACTCGGACATGATGGAGCGAGTTTTGAGTTTTATCACAATCAGTAGTGTAGGGATAGCTGTTTAATGAGTTAGCAGCTAATCTGTACTGACCAGACTCTCTTCTGAAGAGTGGGTGCTACGGTGGCGATAGATGCTTTTTATTACAGAGCCCTGATGCGGCTGATGGGCTTGCACTGCATTTTAAACACTTGACTCTGGTTTGCTGAAAATACACCAAGCCACTGAGAGAAAGAGTGGCTTTTGATGATGCTTTCTTCCCCCATGAGGGAAGGGGAGCTTTTGACATCCTTACACATTGAGTTTGTGTGTGTGTGTGTGTGTGTGTGTGTGTGTACAGAAAAATATCAAAGAGAAATAAATTCAGTGCAAAGAAATGTGGAACATAATTGACCTCGGATGTTTTCATCATGTTTTTTTGGAAATATTCTTCCTCTCTTTTGTAAGGCTTCCCACTGAAATAACACCCTTGTCAAAATGTCTGAGCCCTCTAATAATGGTTGATGAGGAAATGGTGACAGAGAGAAAGCAGGTGTTTTTAGCTCACTAACAGCGTTGAGACAAAGATTTCCACTCTTGCCTGTTCCACGGGAGCCAATCCTTCAGAACCGGAGGCTTGTGAGAATGAAAAGGGCTGCGAATGAAGCCCACTTTTCCTGATAGAGGATTTCAACCTTGATGCTATTAAAAAACTGAGGTGTCACCTATTTTAACCTTCTCTTTGGTTAGCAAGTGTTATTTGAACTCTGGTAGGGTACAAAAATACCACTAGTGACCAGTTCTATGTTAGCATGTACCAGTGAGCGGGAAAATGGTTTATTCCCCTAATTTGGGAACATCAGGCTATATAAAATAATAAAAGGGTAGAGGGAGAGTGGGTAGGAAAGAGGAAACCGATTACAAGGAACTACATGTGACCTCCTCCCTAGGGGACAGACAACCGAAAAGTGAGTGAAGGGAGACGTCGGACAGGTCAAGATATGACAAAATAACAATTTATAAATTATCAAGGGCTCATGAGGGAGCGGGGAGCGGGGAGAGAGGGGAAAAATGAGGACCTAATGCCACGGGCTTTAAGTGGAGAGGAATGTTTTGAGAATGATGAGGGCAATGAATGTACAAATGCGCTTTACACAATTGATGTATGTATGGATTGTGATAAGAGTTGTATGAGCCCCTAATAAAATGATTTAAAAAAAGAATAATAAAAATGGCTTTCGGTTAATGATGGTTTAGATGACAATCATTACTGAGAGCCGCAAGTTCACAGGGCATCTCCTGCTTCCATCGAATTTAGAGATTTCTTGCCTTTTTCTCCCACTGCAATGGTTTATGATGACAGTAGGATCATGGATAAGCTATGAACGAGAAAAACACTTGCTACTGTACATTGCCATACTAGCTTGTGTGTAGAAAATCAATGCAGACATGGGTCTTATTAGCTGATGACGGCTCAATATAAAGACGGAGCCATCGTTGCTTTGTGACTTTCACTTGCAATGTGTTATCCTAAAGAAGGGCGAGTCATGGGATTTTCCTTGTTCCTGGACATGACCGAGATGGGCTCCTTTTTGTCTGCACAGCCCGCTCAGTGTGCTTCATCACCCCTGCAATCAGGACGGCCTCGTGAGTACCGCCTCCTGGAGATGAACCACCTGGCAGTCCTCTCTCCAATCACACCAGCCAGCAGGGCGGTTTCTTTACCAGGAGCCCTGGTGACCTACCGGCCACACATTGGTCTGCTAACTGAAAGGTCAGCAGTTCAAAACCACCCCTGCTTGGTGAGAGGAAGGTGAAGCTTTCGACTCCTGTACAGTTTCAGTCTAGGAAACCAGTCAGGGCCGTTCTCCCCTGACCTATAGTCACCAGGAGTCAGCATTGCCTCGATGGCAGTGAGTCTGGTTTTTGACTTGGCTGGGAGGGTCTGCATTTTCCTGTGAACAAGACCATTAAGATGCTGGGTGGAAGAAACCATTTCATGTCTTTGCTTTAAAATGTCGATACAGTTGCCTTCCAGAATTGTTCAGAGCATAACATTAAGTTACACTTTAGAACGACACTGTGCAATGCATCTTAGCCCCACTTCACAAGGCCAGCTTTCTTCATCTCCTGGCTCAGGGTCGGGGGTGGGGGAATGGGAGTGGGGTGGGGTCCTCAGGGCAGGGGCGTTGGGTCCAAAGGCTGCATATTCTGCTCCCAGTTCTTCTGCATGGTAACAAGGTCCCCTCCAGCCTCGTCAAAAACCCCAAACTCAGTCATCAAGTTGATTTCTACTTATAGAGACTCCACGTAGTGTGTCTGAGATGGTAAATCTTTACAGACAGCCTGCGCCCTGTTTCTCCTGTGCAGAAGCTGGAGGGTTTGAACCACTGGTCTGGAAGTTAGAAGCCAATGACCACCAGGCCAAAATGGATTCATTGCCTACAACAATTTCATGCACCTTGTTCGCAAAATCCCACCCTCACAAGTGTTTTACATACCTTATTTGCCTTACTGGAGGAGCCCTGATGGCACGGTGGGTTACGTATTGGGCTGCTAACTGCAAGGTCAGCCATTCGAAACCACCAGCAGGTCCACAAGAGAGCCACGAGGCTTCCTAATTTGGTAGAGAATTGCAGTCTCAGAAACGCACAGAGGCAGGTCTAACCTGCCATGTATCTTCAATGTACTTAAAAATGTTGACTTCTATCTTCTAATTTCTTAAATTTATTCTGTTTTTATGAATTTTAAACAAAAGGCTAGTTTTTGTTTAATTTTGTTAAATTAAATTAAAATTTAATTTTGCTAAATTTTATTCAGAGATATAACTTGTGAAACTTTTGCTTTGGGGACTTTGAAATTTCCTTTATGTATGACAGATTGCCATAAATAATCTAGAGGTTTCTGGATAGAAAGTGTATTTTCTGTTTGGACACCATCAAAGGTACAATTTGATAAATTGGTACATTAAAACAATTTATAAACAGTTTAATTAGCACTTTTGCATCATTCTCTTTTCATTTATTTGATCTGTCAATGATGGATGAGTTAGCATTCAAAATACGATAAAATTTCTATCATTTTCTCTTTGTATTTCTAATAATTTTTGCTTTCTATGTGCTGATAAAATATTATTTCACATATATTGATGATAATTATATACTTTTTAGAAATTGCACTGTCTTTTAATATAACATCTCCTTCTTGGTTTTAGTGTATTCTGTCTGATCATCAATGTTATCTCATAGTACTATTGTAGTCCTGTTTTCTACTAACATAATTTTGCCTAATATTTATTATTATTATTGTGTAGATTTTAAAGGAATATTTGATAAACAACAAATGCAGTAATTCTATTTTGCCCTTCGACCCAATCTGGGGATCTTGGAATTGAGGGATAAACCCCATTTATGTGTTTTTGTTAAACTAGTAATATCATTTGTGTCATTAATTCTCTGCTTTTATACTTCCTACCTTCTAGATGGTTTATTTTCTAGATGGTCCATAGTTTCTTTCCTGGTAATTCCTCCACTGTTTAAAAAATATATGTATATTCTATTTCAAAGTCTAAAATCACGGACTTTATAATTACAAAGCGTTTTCTAGCATGTCCGAACCTCTTAGATTGAAGTTATAGAGAAAAGACTGAAACAGTAGCCTTTGGGCCCCCAGTATAGTCAAGGAGTTTCACTGTCCTTCATGCTTTTATTTCCTCAGAGTAGATATTTTGTAATATCTCGGGCTTTGATACAGACTATTCCTGTCAGATAATCTCTACACTACATCTATCTTCAAAACAATAATACATGTTACTTTGTTAATTAAATCAACATTTATTAATTAAACACTCAGGCTGTGGATGAAGAACTAGAAGAAGTGAAACATTATCCCTGATCATATTCCAGAGTTCATAATCTCATAGGGGAGAGAATCAAGTAGCCCACCTATTGTATTTTAAGAGGTCTGAGTCCTGTGAGTAGGAGCCCTGGTGGCATAGTGGTTATGAGTTGGGCTGTTAACCACAAGGTCGGCAGTTCACAACCATCCGTGGGAGGAAGACTGTAATTCCTGTAAAAGACTTACTATCTCAGACGCTCACAGGGGGAGTTCTTCCCTGTCCTGTGGGGTTGCTCTAGTCGACACTGGCTCAATGGTGTGAATTGGTTTTTTTAGGTGCTGCGACTTGGGGGTGCTTTGGGGATCCTTGGGGCATCTGGGAGAAGTCCAAACCTGCTCTTGGGAGTCAGTAAGTACTCTTAATATCCATAAATGTTATTGGAAAAAAGAGAGGACTTCCATTGTAACTCTCCTTTACCTAAGAGAAGAGCCCTTTTTTGTTCTCACGTGAATCTACAGAAGCATGTGTGTGTTGGGGGAGGACTCTGGGCCCTACTATTTCTGTTATATGCATAAAGTCCCATGAGTCAGAGTCCACTCCATGACTGCTACCAACCAATGTTTCACAGGCATGGTGCCACGTGCCTTTCCTTACTCATATCTTCTAAATCCCCCAAAGCCCTGCCAGATAGAGATGGTTTTGCCCATCTCAGAGATGAAGAAACAGAGACTCAGTTGGGTCAATTAATTTGCGTGGCTTGCTGGGATTCCATTCTGAACCTCGCTGGCCTCAGAGCCTTTGCTCTTTCCATTAGGAAATACTAACACCGAGCGTTTACCTTTGAGCCTTTTTTGGTGGAAGCCAGCACCTCTGTCCGGCCCCAGCCCCGTTTGGCTACTTCAGCTGGGGGTCGGGAGGCACCATCCACCTTTATGCTTGGGGAGGAGGGGAGGGAGCGGAGGGAGTGGTAGAAACAGGATTCTTCCTACTGGCGCACCTGGAATGTACCTTTTGAGAAAACGGGGGTGGGCGGTTCCTGTCATGGGAAGAACCGGGGGAGAGTGCCATTCCTTTCTTCTCCCCTGACAGCGCTTTTACGTTCCCGTCTCTTTGGAATGAACATCATTGTTTCACTGAGGCACCTGTCTTGCTTTGGATTTGCCTCCCAAGCCAACAAGCTATCACCAACTTGTTTTTGTGCTCGTTTATATAGACAGTGGTTCTCCACCTCCAGACCCCACCTGTGACTGGATTCCAGCCTTTATCACTCTGCAAGTGAGGGCTAGGGAGGGAAAGAGCATTATAGCAGACACTGTCCCCTTTGGCTGCACACAGAGCCAGCTGACTTCAGTGGCTCCCTAGAAACTTCCCTGTGTGAGGCCCCCAAAACTGCCTGTTGGCTCAGTTCCTTGCTTCCAGAAGAGTGATGTTAACCCTGCCTAGCTACTTTCCGTTCTTGTTACCAGGATGGTCTGTTAGTAATGAATTCTAATGAGCCCACCAGAGAGTTCACCTCCTCTCCTTTGGTCAACAGTACCCGAGTGTAGGCATAGCATTTCAGGCACTTTCTCTCTCTGTCTCTCTTTGGCAATGAGTTAATAGGTGGTTGTGTTGTCTTGGCAGAAACCTGGGCATCTTACTCCCAAAGACACTGGTTCAAAATGGCTTCCCAGGAGAACAGACCTTTGAGGTCAAATTGGATCTGAAGGAGGAATTGAGAGGGCAAAAGGACAGGAAAGTGGGGCAGGCAGTTCATCGAGACCAGGTAGAGAGCTTGTCACAGCAAGGGAATTCCTGCATCATGGGGTTCTTGTGGGATTGATGAGGATAGCTGTGAAGCTCCCATCCCTGGGTAGGGCTCTGCCTTGCTATGTACTAGAACTAGTATTTCCATGCCTGATCTCTGGGTCAAGAAGAGAGTTATAATTGGCTTAATATCCTACTCCAAGATTTTTTTTAAATGAGAGGGTCTCTTTTTGAAGGGATTCTTAATTGAGTCACTCATTTATTCATTCAACAAACTTTCCATAAATGCCTGCGTGGCCTTGGGAGAGGCTGAGCTCTGCTCGCTTTCTTATGACATGGGCAGTTAGCTCACCAGAAGGGCTCAAAACAGAGAGATTCAAAGCAGAGGAACAGCAGCCTCTCAGGGTAGACCTGCTTCCTTATCTTCTGGCCCACAAATCTCCAGCACAGGGCACTTTGCTTAGAGACACTCCCCCTTTTCCTGCTGCAGGAAGGCTTGCTGCTCAAAGGCAAGACTTCCCAACGCCTTGTTGCCAAGGATTTCGTGGTGCCACAGTAACTGGAGCAGTCTGAAGGGAGCAGGCTGTCGGAAGAAAATGCTTAGCCCATGGTGTGGTCATGACCATTGGCCCCTGGAGGTGCGTGACTCAAAGGGCTGTTTAGGTAGAAGCATTGGCTTGTACTCCCAGTCAAGTTTGGGGAGCGGATGGGCACAACATATCTAAGATGGCATGTCATCCAGTCTTCTAAGGGTGCCGTAGGACAGAAAGAGAGGAGGGCCAATTTTGTTTGGGATGGCTAGGAAGCAACATCTTCAAAGCATAGAACAAGTTTTATTCCAATATCATATGCCTTGATCCTAATTACACATGAGCAAGAGCCTTGGATTGATGTTAGCTTCTTGTGTACAAAACTCACTGCTATCAAGATCATTCCCACTCATGGCAATGCTCTCAGACAGTACGGAAGAGCTCCTTAGGGCTTTACTAGCATAGACAGACGTGTGTTCTTCCCACTATGGATGAAGCACAGAGCAACACCCCTCGAGGTCAGCAGTTCACACTCCCCACTGCTGAACCCATCACGCCACCCAGGCTCCTTTCAGTCCAGGCACTCTTCAAATGCAGGTCCCCGTTCATGTGACCAGAGTGGCCATTTTACAGACCATAAAGCAGACGCTGAATAGTTCAGCAGCATGCGTATAGTTTGCACAGCCAGCCAAGAGCGAAGCTGAGATGGAAATCAAAGGCTTCTCATCAGATGCCTGACCTTTGGGGCCACTAAGACAGGCAACCCTTTTTGAGGATCGCTTTGCTCCCCATCAGGCCCCCCATGACCCATCCATCCCTTTCTTCCTCTCTGGCATATCCGCAATCAAATACACTGTGAGGAGGGAAGTCTCTAGGCCACCACAGAGGTGTGAAAACTACTTGAAGGTGTCGCTAAAGGGCCGGCCGGTGAAGGAGAGACTACGGATGTCTTTTCCACTTCATACTTCCCCTATCCATTTTGGTCTCTCGGCTTGTCATTTTGTGCCCTGTGATTTCCCCTTTGGAGTAGGGACCTTCCTAGAGAGTGAGACATCCCCTAAAGTCCCTGAATCCCAGAGATCTGCCTATCTGTGGAGTTAACTGGAATCCTTTGCTATGCTGACCCTGCAGGATTGTTACCAAAGGGTTATTTATGAACTCGCTTCCTCGGAACACTGGGATGCCCAAAGTTGGTGTCCCTGGGAAGGAACGCAAAGAAGGGCTGGAAACCTGTATTTAGACACCAACAAGGGAGCTTGGCATACTCATTGGTCTGATCACATTTATTCCCCATGAAGAATTTATGGATGGCTCTGATCGTCCTTGGGACAGAAGTCTTTCGAAAGTCTTCACATGGCCTACAGGAGCTCGTTTAAAATCTCCAATCTCCTCTTGGCCATTCTCCTCCCCCTCACGACTAGCTGACTTTTACCTTCAGTGGTTCAGCAAATGTCACTCAATCGTTTGTGGATGAGACCCTTCGGCCACTGCACTCCACATGTTCGCCACCCAGAATCCATTGCTATTCTGTTCAACCTCTGCCTTTCACAATAGGTTGGCAGTTCCCCGAGGGCGTGGCCTCCTTCTGGCCTGCCTGGCAGACTTCTGTATCCTAGTGTTCAGCACAGTGCTCTGCACAGAGTGGATGCTCTAAGACCATTTGTAGAATAGGTGAGTCATCGGGTGGTCAGCTGGCTCAGAGCCTCGTTAGAATACCTCTGAAGAGGGCTGAGGGGGCGGTCGCGTGGCATGTGATGTGGGGTGATGCTACTGAGGTTTGCTTCCAGGGATGAGTTCCCCAAAACTCACTAGGCAGAATGATAGCAGCTCAAGTTGGGGAAAACCTGGGAACTAGGAAGCCAGTTCTTTTCTAAGAATGTGTGTTTATAACTTAGTTTCAGAACAACAATCACTATCCCAAGAAAGAGAAACTTAGTTATCAGTAGGAGCCCTGGCTAGATCTGGAAGCAACATTGAAGGCAGCGCATTGTGGTTGAGTACATTTTGGCTTACAGCAACCTTAGAAGGCAGAGGAGACCTGCTCCACAGGCTTCCCAAGGCTGTGGTCTTTAAGGAAGCAGTCGGCCGCCTATTCCTCCTGTGGAGCAGCTGGTGAGTGCTAACTTCCAACCTCCCAGTTAGCAGCTGAGCGCTGAACCACTGCACCACCAGGGCTCCTTAGAAAGGGCCCTTAGCGATGTCTTCCTTGGACAGATATGGAGCCTGAAACCCAGAGGGGGAGAGCAGCTCATCGAAGGACACACAGCTAGCTATGGATCACAACGAAATCTCTTGGCTTCCCGACCCATCCTCA
Source organism: Echinops telfairi (assembly GCF_000313985.2). Classification (NCBI taxonomy): domain Eukaryota; kingdom Metazoa; phylum Chordata; class Mammalia; order Afrosoricida; family Tenrecidae; genus Echinops; species Echinops telfairi. The sequence continues at coordinate 4,144,007 of NW_022111310.1, read as the reverse complement.
CTTCATTACAACATGCTGTACTTTGACTTGGGGCCACTGTTGGAGGTGAAAAGAAATCATTAGAAAATGAATGTTTCCTGAAATATCACCTGCAATTTATTGCACTCAGAATCTCACACTGATAAATAACCTCTTTCTCATTAACATGCAGGCTCCCTACAATTAGCACTCTCATTTGTACTATGTAAACAGCTTCTAACTGTGCCTTTTTCCTCTTTGTTCAAACAAAGATTTCTGTTAGCAAAGAAACAAGAAGGGAATTAGTAGCAGGTGAGAGCTTATTTATAATTATAGCAAGATTGACTGTTGTTCTCCAAATCTTCTCTAATTCTCCCAAGATTTTTATTTGCAGGCCTGAGTTTTCCATCTATTAAAGCAGCAGTCATTTCTGATCTTTATTTACTAAATGGAAATACAAATGGCAGCCGTGGCTTTCTGGCCGGATGCCAAGGGAGGCAGCATGGGGGCGGGGAAGGTGTTGGATCCAGCTGTGATCTCAGGGTGCCTAGCACTCAAAGTGAAGTGGTAAATATAAAAGATGTTGAAGAGCAACAATCTTGGCATGTGATAGGCTTAGGGTCCTCAAGCCCAGGCTTTCTTAGTGATAACGCCCAACTTCGCGGACCTGAAGTTAAGTTTAAGTTCTTCAGCAGAGAGAGGTTATCTCTCTCCAACCATCATAGACTCTGTGCCTGGCAGTGATGAAGGGACTGACTGGAGTTGTTCTTATAGTCTGAACAACTCGAATACTCTCTAATACAATTTCTCACTAAGTGCAAGGCCCCTGTGTGAGACATCTGGCTGATGATGCTCTAGGAACTCACCCGCTCTGTTGTTAACTGTTCCAAACTGTGTCTTCCATGCAATGGAAGAAACTAGTCCCTTGTTGACATGACAGCCCTGTGTCATTGCAGAGAGATCTAAAGAGACGTGGCACGCTCTCGGCCTGATCCAGTCTATATGCACCAACTTCCTTTAACCACTGCAATAGAACATGGTTTTGGAATCCCTAGTTAGCCCGTTGTTTCTCGGTCTATTCTGACTCAGCACATGTGTTTCAGGGCTCCACAAGCTTGTCCAGGGCTGATTTTTCAGACCTCAATTGCTAAGTGTTTCTTCCCAGATGCCTCTGGATGGATATCAACTCCTCATCTTTTGGTGACTAGCTGAGGGCATTAGCTTTCTGTGTCACTCAGAGACTCCACTCTGATCATTCGCCTTTGGGCGCATTACAGGTTGAGAAAGCCATTCTGTAGCGCACCAGAGGTATTGAACACAGGGCTTCATTATTTTATCAGTGCAATTCCCAGTCCCCCAAACAGGACACAGCACAACAAAGCAAAACACACACAGAGCCTAAAACACATTATTTTGGGAGTTAGTCCCAACTCTTGGCCATGCCATGTGTTCCAGAGTAGAACTGCTCTGTAGGATTTTCTTTTTCTTTTTTAATCGTTTTATTAGGAGCTCATGCAACTCTTATCACAACCCATACCTACATCAATTGTGTAAAGCACATTTGTACATTCATTGCCCTCATCATTCTCAAAACATTTGCTCTCCACCTAAGCCCCTGGCATCAGCTCCTCATTTTTTCCCCTCCCTCCCCGCCCCCCCATCCCTCATGAACCCTTGATAATTTATAAATTATTATTTTGTCATATATTGCCCTGTGCAATGTCTCCCTTCACCCACTTTTCTGTTGTTCATCCCCAGGGAGGAGGAGGTCACATGTAGGTCTTTGTAATCGGTTCCCCCTATCCACCCCACCCTTTCTCCACCCTCCCAGTCTTGCCACTCACACCACTGGTCCCGAAGGGATCATCCGCCCTGGATTCCCTGTGTTTCCAGTTCCTATCTGTACTAGTGTACATCCTCTGGTCTAGCCAGATTTGTAAGGTAGAATTGGGATCATGATAGTTGGGGAGGAGGAAGCATTTAGGAACTAGAGGAAAGTTGTATGTTTCATCGTGGTTACATCGCACCCCGACTGGCTTGTCTCCTCCCTGAGATCCTTCTGTAAGGGGATGTCCAGTGGCCTACAAATGGGCTTTGGGTCTCCATTCCACACTCCCCACCTCATTCACTATGATATGATTTTTTTGTTCTTTGATGCCTGATACCTGATCCCTTCGACACCTCGTGATCACACAGGCTGGTGTACTTCTTCTATGTGGGCTTTGTGCTTCTGAGCTAGATGGCCGCCTGTTTACATTCAAGCCTTTAAGACCCCAGATGCTATATCTTTTAATAGCTGGGCACCATCAGCTTTCTTCACCACATTTGCTTATTCACCTGCTGTGTCTTCAGCAGTTGTGTCAGGAAGGTGAGCATCATAGAATGCCAATTTAATAGGAGAAAGTATTCTTGCATTGAGGGAGTACTTGACTGGAGGCCCAATGCCATAGGATTTTCTTGATGGTAATCTTTAAGGAAGCAATTCCCTAGGCCTTTCTTCCAAAGAGTGACTGGTGAGATTTGAAACACTTTAGTTAACAATGGATCCCAAACTGCTTGCACCCCCCAAGAATCTGCTCAGTGCAAAGTCACTGTAAATAGAAGGTCATATGCCTTCTAGCTTGGATCCTTACTGTGCCCACTCTCCCCTTGCAAGCCTCCTTCCCTTTGAGTAGCACCCTAGCATGCTTTAGATTTCTTTTGAAATCCTACCTCTTTTCCTAGGAGCCCTTGTGGCTTGGCGAGTTATAAAAAATTGGGCTGCTCACTGCAAGGTAAGTGGTTTGAACCCACCAGCTACTCTTGGGGAGAAAGAGGAGACTTTGTACCCCCATGAGATGCTACAATCTTGGAAAGCCACAGAGGCAGCTTGCTCTGTCCTACAGGGTCATTATGAGTCAGAACTGACTTGCTGACACCAAGTACCATCTTTCCTTAGAAACAGGAAAGCGCTCTTGAATGAAGGGGGGTGGCATATTAGAAAGGGCTCCCGAGAGAAACAAAGCTAGGACACTTATGATTAGATAGATAGATAGATACATACATACATATATTCATACAACATGAAGGAATATAACAACTAATTAGTGCACACTGCAGTACAGAGGGCTCAGTTCAACTCACTTCCGTGGAACAGTTAATGAGTCTTCCTTTGGGCGATGTGGGCAGAGTCTACCCACAGGCAGCAAACAGGAGGGCAAGTCACCAGCAGTCAGATGCTCAGGAGCTTAGTGAAGCAGGCTCAGATGGATTATGGAACTCAAAAATGCAAGATGACAGGGTACACCAGCCTCAAGCTCAATCGATGTACACACCAGCAGTGTGGTGAAGCAGGTTGAAGGAACCTCAAGCTCTAGGGACATGATCCATGGGTTGGCCATCTCACAGGTACTGTAGCTCACAAGTTGAGGCAGAGAACTAGCTAACGCAGCCACACGCTGGTCCGATCACCAGAAAGCAAGAGAGGGGCAGGCCTTACTGAGCCATTCCCCTTGCTCACTAAACATTGTCTGTGCTAGTCCCCTTAATAATTTAATACTTTGTGTTTTATAATATGTTTCATTTTACAAAGAACTTTCATATCTGGATCTATATGTGATCTTCATAATAACCGTCAGAGAGAGTCAAGGTCAAGGTTGTTACCTCCATTTTTACAAATGAAGTGGCTATGCTCAAAAAGGTAACAGCTTATTCAATGCCCCAAGGACCAGAACTGGGGTCCAGTCCTGCTTTTCATGACACTGGAGCTGGCTCTCCTTACAAGGTGACTAGGTAGCGAGGGAAAAGCTTGCCCTTCTGGATCAACTGAACAAGATTCAAGTCCATCTGCTCATTTTCTGTTCAGTTTCGCAGCTTTTCTGAGAACTTCATTCAGTCATTGTCTTTTGAGTAGGCAGATGAGAGACTTATCATGGATGAGAAATGGCAAACATGACCACCGACCATGCTGTGAAAAAGGCAAGATATACCCAAAGTTATAAGAACCGAAAAGAGAAGGGGCTTTCTGAAACTTAGGCAAAGCTTGAATTAGAAAGGTGGATATTACACTCACCTGTCATTTACGTTTGACTACTTCCAGGTGACTTAATTGGAAGGTGCATTTTAGCAGGATGACTATGAAGGGCTTGATAGGAGAAAGGGACACAATGGAGCCTCGAACTCTAGGCCTGGGAGAGTTACCATTGGCTTTCTGTTTCCTGGCATCCAAGGCAAGAATGGCAGCCTAATAGGTTCCCTAACTCTCCTTTTCTTATAAAAGGAAGCAAATCGTTTGTGAGAAGCAGCACCGATGCCACTTGAATACTTTCATTTTCAGGTAAACAATTCGGAGCAGCATAGTGGTCCTCACTGCGGTCTGGTCATGACTTGAGCATCTGCATTTTGGAAACAGCTGGAGGTCAGCGAGAAGAGGGATCTCCTAGCTCCTGAGGTGGGAGCCCTGTGGCAGGGTAGTGGATGCTTATCAAAGGCAGGCTTGGGACACTGCTCCGGAGGTCTATGTGCTGGGGACTCTTTTGTCCAGTCACCAGCGGGAGCTCGGTTAACTAGCCAGTGGAGCTTTCTGGGGAGTTCTAGAAGGCAAGGTCCGATGGTCATCTTTTCTTCCAACAGTCAACTGCCTGAACTGGTAACTTCACCACGACAGAGGAGCCCCCATCTTTATGACCCTGTCACTTACTGACCGTGCCGTCCAAACTGTCACACAGGAAGCACTTGGAAACAAGGCATCTGTAGCGCCAGGGCTGGGCACCACAAGGCAAACGTGAACCATCTTGGTGCCTGAAAGATTTTGGAGGAAGCGCTTGTCAATCATCTGCCTGTTGATAGACGCTTCAAATGGCTCCCATGAAGTGTTTGATTCTATGTAAGGTTGCGTTTGTCCTGTGTATAACTCAGTGTACCACCACGTGACTTGATACATTCACCTGTTAGAGTTATTTAACGTTGTACATCTGAATGCTGAAGAGGGTCTGCGCATTAGAATTAATGTCAGTCTTAGACACGATCAATATCATTTCAGTGGCTCCGGAGATGCTTCGCTGGGGTATCGTTTTATTGTCTGCTGTCTCAAAGATTGAAGTCTCTTCTCCTGCTTTCAGTTCATAGGGTGGAAACACGTGGAATCCCTGGGATTTATATAGGCGGCTTTGGTAGCTCTTTCACTTTTCACTGGGACTGTCAGATATAAATCAATGTTACAGCACTCTTTCCAAGAATGTGTCAGGATATGCATGTGTTTGGGGAGCAGACAGGGTATCTCTATTACAATGTTGTTTGTTCGGTGTGATCTGAATTGTTTGGCTATGTTTTCTAACATTCACAATTTGTGGTTATTTAATTGGTTCTCTTCCGGTTATCTCTACCCAGTCACTGTCGGGTGCTGTTGTTATTTTTATTTTCTCTCCCCTTTCCCCTCCATGGTTTCACTCATTCCTTTCTTCCTGTCTCACATGCCCACCTGAGCCACGTCACCCTTTCAGACCTAACTCGGCTGCCACCATCTGGGTACATTCTTATAACTGTGGATTGTTCTTTCCTTCAACTTCTCCAAGTGTTTGTTGTCAGGGCCTGTTATTAGCATCGTATTCAATACTTCTGCACTGTCCAATCTAGCACTTTATTTGGACTGCTTTGGGGACTAACCATTTATATGTAGATCTCATTTTCTCAATTAATTCTCGAGCTCCTTATGGACAAAGTCACATCTTAACTTTGTTTTTTCTTTCTCCTTTGTGGTGTGGCACCTGCTGTGTTTATGCATATGTGGGTGTTGAGTGCACGGTTGATTGGTTCAGTCCCTCACTTCTGCAGTTTGTCAAGATCTGTTCACTAAATCAACATGAGGTGCAGCAAACTCTGCAAAGGCAAGAACTCTGCACACCCTGTTTATCGCCACATTTCCAGCGCCTTGACAGTTTCTGAAATAACGTGTCCAATGATTGTTCTTGTGTTTACATCTGGTCTTCAATGGTCATATCTCAAATGAATCTCCTCTGGAGACCTGGAAAACCTGGCATTTATGACTGTCAAGGGAGAAGCTTCCAGAGTTTGTTATGACCTCAGACCTATTATTTTCTTGCCACTTTCTAAGGCCATTTCTCCCTGTCACAAATACACTTTTAAACCTTCCACTCTTGAGTTTTAATATTAGACCTTCATACTTCTTACAAGAAAATGGGGGAGTGACCCTTCATTTAGCACTCAGTTACTAAGGCTTTTACTTCTTCGGTATACATTTCCTGTCCAAGCACTAGAATCAGTTCAAGAGCACTGTTAAACAATGATGACCTCTCTTTTTCTTCTTCTTCTCTCTGTTCACGCGTCTCCTTTTGCCTCCCAACAAAGAGGATTTGGCTGAGCCAGCTTGCCAAGACTCCTTCAGGAAAGAGCTGCCTCATGGCTAGTTGGTCTTGGAGCTCATGTAAGATCTTCAGCGGAGTGCTGTTCTTCATTCCAATCAACTATGGTGAGGCCAGCAGGATAGGTTTCATTTCTATAACAAGTGTGTTGGGAGAGGAATAGCAAGTGAAAGCAGGGGAATTGGCTGGGATTGCTTCTCTTAGGAAGAGTCTGACAGGTCCTTGAGAGTTCATGGACTGCCCTTGGACTGACCTATCTAGTTTAAGACCCATTGTGTGTTTGGAGGCAACAGTGGCCAGGCTGGGGGTGAAAGGCGGCAGAAGGCACAGTGACCTGTTCACAAAGAGGTGAGGGCAGACTTTCGGCAAGGCTTCCTACAGTAAGCCTAGGAGTTGTTCATGGAAGGCATGGGCTTCAAATAGAGCAGTTAGAAACCAGGTAGTGTTGTTTGTTTCTTTAATAAGTGAGTGATCTCATTCTACCTTTTCTATTGTTTAGGAGTGATTCATAGATGGTCCCTTTCCAGGTCAAGGGGTCAGAATTCATTTAGCAGAAATGTATCTTTCTATAACTATAAGGATTTCTATTCCTATAAGGATTTATGCCAGTTGGCAGTCCGAACTAGGATGTGAAGGAGCTCAGACCCAAGATCTGTGAGATACTGGTGAAAGTTTTCGTTGTTTGCAAATATCTTATGGCCAAGATAGAGATGAGGAGTTAGATTTATTTATGAAAAAGTATATAATGAAAACCAATGGATGGAAGACGTTTTTAACTTTGTCTTTGGTTCCTATTGCAAAGGCTCAAATCAACGCCATTGACAAGAGATCTTTGTCCTCTGTGGGTCTCGATTTCCTTCTTTGCAAAATGACAAGACTGGGCCAGGAACCCAAGGTCAAGTGGGCTCTGGCATTCTGTGCTAATGCTGACAATCTAGGTAATTTACAATCCCAGTGTTGAGGTCATGTTGCTAAGAGCACATCCAGATGGTATGTCAGGTTCTTCAAGTACCTTAATTCTTGTCCTTAGGGAGAGGAGAAGGAGAAAGTTCAGCCTAGGTTCCCCTGCCCTCAAATACCATGCAGTAATGGCCTTGGAGATTTTCCTGGATGCTTGCCAATTTTCTTGGCTGTTTTATACCCCAGCCTTGACTATGTGCACTAGAGGCTTGGGCAAAGCCCCAAGAGACATCATTGCTCAGCAAAGGAAGATAAAGGCTTTGAGAAGTAGTTGAGGATTATTGGTCATGTTCTAATAAAGTTGAGACGTCTGCTGCGACCATTTTGTACAGGTACCTAAATTGGAATTTGTAGGCATTCCCCTGGGATTGATTAAGGGATGGAAATGGATAAAAGAGAAGACCTCCTCTCTATCTAAAAATCTCAGTGCTGGCAGATAACTGGAGGATATCTCAATGTTTACTATGCTTTTCTTTTAAAGAGCCTGCAGGAGGGATTCCCAGAAGTTTAACTCCACAAGGATAGCATGGGGGAACCACACCTTCTTTGCACACCTATTTATTTCACCAGTGTTTGTAAGTGGTGACCATCTACCAGACATTGAGATAAGCCCCTCATTGTGACCTAACACAGGCAGACATAAGGAGCCCAATAGGATTTAACTGGTTCCCTAAATGTTATGGCCTTCTTAGGCTGTGGGTCCAGACATCTGACCCAGTATATATTCCCCTAATCCGTTTCCATTTATTTGACTTACTGGGTCGATCTATGCTTCTGTTCCATCTGGAAGGACCGGTGTTCACTAGCGTGAATACTGGTGGCCATGAGGCTATCCTCCAACATGTCTCGGCACTTCTGCCTTCACCAGACATGCCCAGGCTTTCCAGAAATCAGTGTATCTGTCCATGAGTATGCAGTTGTGCTTGTTATCACAATTATATAACTCAAGTACATACCATGTGAGTCACTGAAATACGAGTGCAAAAGAGACTCTTTTGCACAAAAGCTAAATTGAAGGTTTTAGAAGCATTTGATGAGACACTGGAAAGATTAGTGTCAATATGAATATAGGTGGGTCAACTATATAAGCCTAGGAGGATTAAGGATTCTATACTCGATTGTTTCTTGTGTCTTTACTTTCTTCACGTAGTTTAGTGAAGCCCTATAAGGACAACAATTAAGTTTATTTATCTCACTATACCTAATGAGTAGCACAGTGTCTGGCATGTTGTACGTGCTCAATTAATGACATCTGTAACACTTTGGTGCATTTCCTCATAGTATCTTTTCTACATATTAAAATTATACAGCCTTACAATTTTGGTATACACACCACACACACACACACACACACACACGCACACACATTGTTCCAAGCTTTCATTATTTAACCTCATTACCTCCTGAAAATTCTCCCAGGTCATTAAAAATTCTTAAGAAAAAAGTTTTTGCTTTGGAATTGTAGCTAGTCAACTGCAAATAGTGTATCATGTGCCACCTGCTTCACTTAACTTGAAGATCCCAAGACATCTTGGATGTGACTAAGATGTGTCTGGGAATAACATTCTTCACAAGCCCACCTGTAAAAAAGAGGTTCTAACGGATGCCTTACTGGCTAAAACCGCTTACGAAGATCAGATTGGTTTATTTGGTTTGGAAGGCTACGTAGGAAGGCCTTAGTCAGAAACCACAAAGGAGGCTAAGTGAAAAAGCCTTGCTACAAAATCACAAAGACTTTATGATCTTTGCAAATCACAAAACAATATTAAAATGTGACATTATCTTTGGTTGTCCACATATCCTCCATCTAGGTCTACACACTTCTGAAGGCAGTCTTTCCATCTCACTAACCTTTCCCCCTAAATTCTGCATTCTGTCGAAGCAGCAGCTTGGGCATTCTCAAGGGACTCAAATAGTGTTTCTTTTCAATGTTCTTTGAGTTTGGGCTACAAAACAAAAGAAGTCCAAAGGATCAAGATCATGTCTATAAGGGTGGATGTGATGTTGCCAGTGAAATTCTCACAGACTAACTCTTGCCATCCTTGAAGTGCACAGCAGGTGCACTGTGATGGGAAAGTTCCCCCTTAATACCTAGATCTCACAAGAGCATCAGCATTTTCCTAATTGCTCACATAAAAATGAGGGCTTTCCCTTTGGCTTGCCCTCCTCCTACCATCCGGGATAAGCCTCTGGTGTGTCCTCTCTGAAAACCCTCCTGAATCTCACCCCCATTCTCTGTTAACTCTGACCCTGCCTGAGCTCAGATCATTATCTTGCCCCCTAGTTCAATCTGATTTCATTCGCTATACTGTAGTGAGTTATTTCCCCTTCCTAAGTGCAAATTTAATCATATTGCTCTTTTGTTTTCTGCTCAAAATACTTTGCAGGTTTCTCATGCCTCAGCATAAAGTACTCACTCCTTAGCATGGCATTCAGAGGGCTTACTTCACGGTACATTGGAGCCTCTTTGCAGGGTGTAAACTCTTTCGTAGTAAAGTGTTCTACAGAGCATTGATTTTATTGCAGACAGACACAGGCCAAGTCCTGGTTCTGTTGGTTCTTCTGTTGTAGCTGGTATTGTGGCATGTGACCTTGGCCTCGGGGTGACCACACAAATGGTTGGGAGCTGGAGCCCAGGAGCCCTCCAACCAGCTCCTTGCTGGTGGGAAGACCGTGAGTACATTCTTTACGTTCTGCAGCCCCGGCTCCTCTTCTTCAAGACAGGTTTTACACCTGTCTATTTAAATTGTAGTGAAGATGAAATGAAACAATGTGTGTTAAGTGCTTAGCTATGCACCTAATAGAGAGTAAGTGCTAGTAGGTGTTGGAGGTTATTCTATAAGGCCTAGTCTTCACCCCCTGTGAAATGGGGGTAGAGGGTATTTTATAATTGAATGAGCTTACATAGGATTGCAATGTGAACGCTTCTAAACCCACCTCTGGTTCCGACCAGCTGTTCAGTGCTCTCAAGTATCTGGACCTCAGCTTCACTTTTGCTTTGTCCTTTCTCTCTTGGAAACTTCCATATGGAAAGCTTTGTTTACAGCACCCATATAACACCAGTCCTTCCATTGTAAATGTATATGTGTGTGTATTCGTCCACACATACATGCTCATATATATGTGTATGTATCCATGCACATAAACATAGTCATAGATGCTACTTTAAATGGTTAATTCCTTGAGGGAGGGGCCCCTGCATTTTTCATTTCCATCTGATAACTTGTGACTCAAGGCCAGGCACACATGGGTGAGGTGGTGTGGGTCGTGGTTTCGAATGCAATCTCTTGAATCAGATTTAGGCCCACACCTCAGCCCTCCCACTTGTAGGCACAGAGAGAGGTAATCTAAGGTAAAGTGAAGTGACCTGCTTATCCCAAGGGCACAGGAAAAGTTGTCTGGTACTATTGGACCGAAATGGGTCCGTTTTCATTGTTACTCTAGGAATACGTTGGTTTGTCTGTTTCAATCCGTTCGTGAAAAGGAGACCCCTTTTAGTGCGTGCATTCCTTTGGTCCTTTTATTGCATAGGGTACATGAGATGGCTGGAGATGGATGTCCGTGTCAGGTCTCAGTTGCTGGCCCTGCTGCCCGAAAGCTGAGTCAAGAGGTAAGGCCCCGAAAAGGGAAGCACTCTGATGAAGGGCAGGGTGAGGAGAAGCCTTCCTTGTTCTCCCCAACCCAGAAAGACGAGGGGCCGTGGGTCAAAGGAGCAACGTTTCCTATCACTAGTTTGGTGAAATTGAAGAAATGAAATGAGCGCTGACGGAGATGGATGACATCACGCTGTCATCTGCCGCTCCTCGCTTGCCACTTCCTCTTTGTGGAGGCAGGAGGGCCCCACACAGAAACACAGCCCAGCCCCCCCCCAAGAGCAGGCTTCTGCAGACACCGACTTTCAACCAAACAGGGCCCTTGCCAACCTCCTGGCTACACGCTACCGAGGGGGAAATGGGCATCGAATGAAGACGTGTATAACTTACACACCAGCCGTTGGGCTGTTGCTTTTCAGACAAATCATCTGGAGGCCTGTTCCACACTACCACCGCACACACCCTTCAAGTCCATTCTAGGTGCTAACTTTGTGCCAGGCAGCGTGCATTTGCAGTAAGACAAATGCAAAGATTTCTGGTCTGGCCAAGTCCCAGTGGGAAGACAGAAGTCTTCTAAAGTCATTGATAAGCCGTGGCATAGTCAGCAGTACACCAGTGACCTGTAAGCAGGAGGAGAGAACCAGCAGGCAAAGAACATGAGCATTTGTTGAGCAGCGTTGACGTAGGACATGGATGTTAGAAGCTTTACGTGTGGTTTCTTCCATGAAAACAAATCCAGCGAGGTCAGTGTATTATGAACGCTTTGATCATTGGTTAAATGAACTCTCGGGGCTTCCTCGCTCAGTTGGTCACAGTCAAGGTGGCATCCACACCTAAGACCATGCCATGCCCGAGTCGAGGCCCTTCCCTTCCCTCAGCTAGAACAGGAGGTGGCTCTTGACTGGGCCTTGACAGGATTTCAACGAGACTGAGAAACAGGGGGCAGAGGGGAAGTGAAAGAAAGGCTTCCCTAACACTTGATAATTCTGGCGCCCTACCACCGTGTCACCTGTTCCTTCTAGGCCACCAACTCCCTCGTCAAAAAGGCCAGGCACAGCGTCCATGAGACAGGACCGCTCCTAATCTCTCCGTTTACACCCAACTCAAAAACTCACCGCCATTCAGTTGATTCCAACTCGTAAAACCCGTGACCTCAAGCTTACGATCACGGATCAAATGGTACTCTGAACTGGCAAACACTGCATCGCTTACTGTGGAGCAAACGTGTTTCACGCAGGTCCCGGTTATTTTAACTAAAAGAGAGCGGTAAGGTTGTGAAATGAGATCATGAAAAGCCACGGAAGTGGAATTGGGAGGACCTGAGTTCGACTCTTGCTGCTGCTACTTTCTGACAAGTCACCTCCCCTTCGTGGCCCTGAGCTTCTTCATGTGAGGAGGAAAGTCTCCTTTCAGTCTACTTCATTTTCCAGGTCTACCTTCCCGCTCAGGTTTTATACTGAGGAGCTTTGTGAATTCACTCAGCTCTGTCACATCGCTCTCCCGTATGTTCTCCCACACACCCCAACCCTCTGATGGCTGGCGAAGGCCCATCTTAGGAGCATTTACCGAAAATCCCTAACCTACGCCAGAGTGAGGGAGCAAGGTGCGGAGAGGGAGGGCACACACGTAAGCATGGTCCCTGAGGAGGAAGGTGGAGAAGGTCAGCTGAGTGTGGCTGGGAAACCCCATCCGAAGGGCCCTCCGCTCTGACCATCTGTGTCTCTGTGTATGGAAGTGATCAGAGGGCCTGCATTAATCATCCGGCCTCCAGCTCTGTTTACAAAATATGACGGGTAAACGCTGGGTAATTAGACACTCCTGGACAAAAATTGAAAAGGAAATGATCTTGTTATTGTGCTTTAGCATGGAGGAGACAACAAAAGGAAGATTCATTTGGAACGAATGTTTCCAGGTTTGCTCTAAATTTCAGTTGATTCTTGGATAGCTAACACACAACTAATAATTTCTTCCCAGGTCCTCTCTTATGGTGGCATGGTGGTTATATGTTGGGCTGCTAACTGCAAGGGCAGTAGTGCAAGACCACCAGCTGCAGCTCCAGAGAAAGGCGAGGCTTGTACTCCATTAAAGCCGTGTTCCAGCCTGGGACACCCACGGGCGGGTCTACCCCGGCCTAGAGTCAGCATCGCCGTGATGGCAGTGAGTTTGGTTTTTTGGTTTACTCTTAGAAGGTTGACTACCTGCATTATTTCCTGGGTTTGCCGAGCATTTAAAAGGCCGAGTCCCAGTCTGAGCACTGACAATGACTGTCGGCATCATCTTGCTCGTACTGTGTCACTCTTTGGTGCCTGGGTTTTCTCATCGGGAAGATACAGGAGCTGAACAAGGTCAGTGGTTTCATTCATCAACTATTCTTACTTTTTTCCAGCTACTGACTCTGATGTGGAAACATTTCGTATCCTCAAATTTACATGTATTGAGCACACTGGCTGTATCAATCGACTCAAACACAACAACTTTGAGTAGGGTCCCAGACCAAGCAGTGTTTTGTTCTGTTGTACATAGGTGTGTTAGTCTGAATTGACTAGCGAAACAAACCCAAAGACACTCGTCTGTGTGTAAAAGAGAGCTTTATATCAAAGAGTAATTGTATCTTAAGAAAACCGCCCAGCCCCGTCCAGATCAAGTCCATAAGTCCAATATCAGCCCATAAGTCCAATACTCATCCATAAATTCCTCTTCAGACTGACGTAGCCACTCTCCATGTTGCTAAATGCAGGAAGATCACAGGCGTGGGTGAAGTCTTGTGGATCCAATGGTGGTGGAAGCATCTCCAGGGCCCTGGCTGTCATCACCGTGACTCCATGTGGCTTGTCAGTGGGAATGTGAAGCAGAGAGAGTGTGGTCCGCCTCTAGGGAGAAAGAGAGGAAGTTCCCAGAATCCTCATGCGAAAGCCACACCCACAAGGAGGCATCATCTGGCTGTGATCTGATTGACAGACTAAAAGCCACCCCTTCAATCTATTTATCAAGTTGACACGAAATTATGTAACTACCACAATAGAGTAGCTATGAGTTGGAAACAACTGACAGTACTTTACAACAATAGCAAGAAGTAATAATTCATGTGCTTTTCCTAGTTTTGCATTTATCCTGTTGTTGCTGTTAGCTGGCATAGAGGTTATTACTGGGCGTGACAAACCAACTGTTCCATAAAGTTTCCAAAGCTGTAGCCTTTCAGAAGCAGATCACCAGGCAGTACATCTGTGGTACTCTGGGTGGGTTTGAACTCCCAACCTTTTAGCTGGTGCTTTGCCATTTGTGCCACCTAGGGACTCCTCATTTTTTTTGAGACTATATGATATATGTGTATTATATAATATATATAATTTCTATCAGAACTTTCGAGCAAGTAACCAATGTGACCACCCAGCTGATCATGGATACCAGTAATTCCAGACATAAGGGAAGAAACTTGATTTCTGGGAAGATGATGGACGAGTGAACAGAGCAGGAGAACCCAGGTTGTCAAGAGAACAGACGACTCAGGTTTAGCTCCTCATGTCACCCTTCCGTATCTCTGGGACTTTGAGCAAATTACCTCCCTTCTCTGAACCTCATTTACTCATCCGTAAAAGGAAGATAAGTCTAGATGTAAACCTACCCTACCCATCTCATAAATTTGATTCTTTATCAATCCACTGCCACTGAGTTGATTCCAACTCACAGTAACCCTGGGTTTCTAAGACTATACATCTTTATGGGAGTAGATAGCCTCGTCTTTCTTCCTTGGAGTAGCTGGTGGGTTTGATCCACTGTCCTTGCCGTTAACAGCTCAATGCCTGACCCACAGTGTCACCAGGGTACCTTTCTCATAAATTAAATGAAAGAACACATGTGAAAATTCATATCATACTGCAAAATCATATGCCAATTGTAAGCTATCATCCCTGGTATTTAAATATGCCAGTTCCATGTTATTATTAGACTGTCTGAGGACAACTGACAATTTTCTAGACTTGGAGTCCACCAGAGATGTTGTAAGGTGTATAAAATGCTATACCTCATGTTTGTCATCTGTTTCTTTCCCTGGATCACAAATGGTCCTTCACCTTTATGGGTGAAGATGGATGCTGGTGAGACAGATGACGCATATGAATATAGACAATTACATGCAATTTCAGGGCATCAGCGGACATCCTAAATCCATTGAGATACCTCAGATTAAGAACTCTTGCCCAAATATGAGATTGTGGTAGTTAGGGCTTAGGACAATTAGACACTTCCAGCTCGGGGTAGAGTCAAACCTGCCAATCAATCGGTAGCTTGGTGACACCTCCTTGGGGGTGTGGCCTTTTGTGTGAGAGTGGAGGACTCTGGGAACTGCTTCTCTTTCTGCTACTTTGCCTTCCTGCTTGCTGGAACTCTGCCTCCCTCCAGGGGTGGCCCCATGTGCCACTGAGAGCTGTCGGCACCCTGCCATGTTTCCACCGACTTTGAATCCACGTGACTCTGCATTCGCTGGCCTGTGATCTTCTTGCTTCCTGGTTTCATCATTCCGTGTTAATGGCATGTGGTTATGTGAGTCTGAAGAGGGATTTATGGACTGGCATCGGATTTATGGACTTGAGTTGGACCGAGCTAGGATGCCTTCTTGGTATATAATTACTTGTTGATATAAAACTCTTTCTTAGACATATATGAGTTTCACTGGATTGTTTTTTTCTAGGCAACCTGGCCTAATACAAAGATCTTCCTTTGAATTCCCCCCAACTATTCATGCATTCAGTATTTATTGAGAACCAGTTCTATGGAAGGCATTGGTCTGTTCTCTAGGGAAATACAAGTAATAAAGAAGCAAATGAGGATATCCTGCACTCATTGAGTGGTGGGAGGTGACCCGTAGGTAAGGTGATCGAAGTATGATAGCAACAAAGCAGGAGAGAGAGCACTAGAACATTATGGAGAGGGCATTATGATTTTATATAAGGTAGTCAGGCAGTTCAAGTGCACCCACAGGTGACTCAGAAGAAAAGCCTGGTGAACTGCTTCCAAAATATTAGGCATTGAAAATCCTGTTCTACCCTGGCAAACTTGTGATGGCCATGAGTTAGATTCGACTTGACAGCCAGCAACTGGCTAGTTAGGAAAAGCCTCCTGAGAAGGTGATGTTGGGGGGTGGTTCCTGGGAAATGTGAGGAAGTGAGCCATGCTTTCTGGGGAAAGAGCGTTCAGGCTGACCCATTGGAAGACTGAATTAGCTTTCCTGAAGGCATGCCCTTGGCATTAGCCAAAAGGCTCAGATAATATTCCATTTCCTCCAACAGAGGTAATTCCATCTTTAAGTTACCAGACGAGAAGTTCAGGTGGACAATATTTCTTTCTGAAAACTCTAGAATTTCCTGCGTATGTTTTCTTCTCTCATGATGATGGGGTTTCTTAGGGAAGCTAACAGGTTACAAACTGATAAGGGTACAGTTCTTTTGTCCAACACATCTCTTCTCAGCCAGGCTGGCAGGCATGACTCTCTCTGGTCCTTAGTCTCTCAGCCACAAGGCTCCTCGGCTTCCTCCTCACTCAGGCAATTGTTACAAACCTCCTTCCGTGCTGATAAATGTACTCCAGTCTACAAGTCAGCCTGCTGTGCAAAGGCACTCAGCTTTATAGTATGAACTGTGTCTCATAGTACAATTATCCCGTGCTGCTTTCTGAGAATTGGTTCCAAGACCCTCGTGAATACCCAAATCTGCAGAGGCTCAATCTCTTGTATAAAATGGCACAGTATATGCATATAACTTATGCTTATCCTCCCATATACTTTAAGGCGTCTCCAAATTACTTAGAATACCTAATACAAGGAAATGTCATGTAAACAGCATTCTATATGCCCTCTTAGCATTTGACATTTTTTGAATCCCAATGGGTAGAGCAGTTCTTAGCACATAGGAGCCATTAAAGCAACAACAACAACAACTTACTGGATGGGAAAATCTATTGAAAATCTCAGAACCAATCTCAGTACATCCTGTTCACTTGCTTTTAGGTGTGAACAGTGAACTGTGAGTAGGCGTGATATATATTATTCTTGGGGGGAAGCTAGCAAGCCAGTGCATGCTCTATTGTATTCTAGTTCCTTTTTTGGGGTAACTAGCCATATTTAGGGTAGTAACTGCATTGCCATCATGGGTCCCCACGTACGACTACAATGAATAGAACTGCTTTCTTATGGCAGACATGTCATGTGAGCCAACGTGATTCTTTGTTGTTTTCAAACCACAGAGTCCTATGAATTGTCCGTTACTGCAGCATAATTAGACCATCCTGGCTTGTATCCTGATACAAATACTCACCTTATAATTTAGTCTTCGTACTCTCTTTTCCCAACTCTGGGCATTCACATAAAAGACTTATAATTAGAAAGAAGAGAGAGAGAATTATGTAGTATCTCCTAAGGTCACATTTGATTTATTCACAAGAGTCTACAGGACAACCATTGATCCGCTCCTGTTTTACATTGTGTGGATTTTTAGAAAATACAGAATGAGATGATGTTTCAGAAGTCATTTCCTTCTGGAAATAAAGGTCTTTCCACCTGAGATCCCCTTTCCTATATCCAGTCCTGTGCCATTAATTCTTCCCCAGTCTCTCCCGCAGTGACCAAGGCGGGGCTGTCATTGCTAGCCTTTACAATGACCTCAATCTTCCGTTTGATATTTGTTCCTTAATGCACTGATGGCGTGGTGTAGTGAGGTGGGGGAGGGATTTGGCAGCAGAGGACTTTGATTTATATACTGCTTGCTTGTTTTATGATTCTGGGTGATTTGCTTAATACCTATTTGTAAAACTGGGTGGTAATGTGAGTCCATGGTCCTTCCAACTCAAAATTTAGGGGCAAGAAGCCAAGCCGACCGCCCCAACCCTGTAGGACAGGCTAGTACTGCCCTAGGGGATTTTGAAGGCCATAAATCTTTATGAAAGATGAATAGAAGACTGACTGCCACCTATTGCTCCCATGGCCCAGTGGGTGTGTTCAAACTGCTGACCCGCTAGTTAGTAGTTGAGTATTTTAGCTACTGTGCCACCAGGATCCCTTAGATTTTCAAAAAGTAATATGATGCTTCCCTTTCCTGGTCATTCAGTCTATGACAACTCATAGCAACATGTGTTGCGTTTCCTAGGCTGTCAATCCTTATGGGAGCAGACAGCCTCATCTTTCTCCCTGGAAGGAGCCGGTGTATTTGAGCTGCTGACCTTACTTTAGCAATCCAACATTTATGCAACACTGCCACCAGGGCTCTTTGAATATGCTGCGTATGCTGTATCAGTGGAAACAAGCCCATCAAGGCCTGGGGTAGCACACCCAAAGCAAACAAGTTAGTATTGCCGCAGCAAAACATATCCACATGTCCAAGATAAATAAACGGTGCACATGAAAACCACAAAGAGGATCATCTCACTTTATCACCCCACGAGGACCCTGAGAACTTTCAGGATTTAGAACACCTTTTTGAATTATGGATAAAGTGTTGTGTACCTCTACTTATTTATATAAGGAGTCCTTTTAAAAATGTATATTCAAAGGACATTGTATGGTATGCCACTGAAAGAATAAAATTGCTATATGTTTACAGCACAGAATTGGTAGTTCATTCAATAACATTCAATACATATTCCATGAGCATGTGCTGGTCACTGATGTTTTAAGTGCTAATGCTTTTTTTTTCTTTCTGTTTTTTTTTTAACAGTTTTATTGGCACATAATCCACATAACATACAATTCCATAGCCGAATCATATCAAGAAGAGTTGTACAATTTAAGAGCTAATAAATTTTGTCATTAACGGATCAAGGGCCATTTCTTCCATTCAACCTCTTTCCCAAACCAAGTCAATTTTTTGATAATTCCTTAGGCTTATTAAGGTATTTCATCATTTTGGGGGCTTAAGAAGTATATCAGAGCAATTAAAATTTCCACTTTGCAGAACAAATTAACCCTAGAAGGTCTTCTTCTGGTGAGTCACGTTCTGAGCAGGAAATCTGGCACTGAGGCATAATTAGCATTCGGGTTGCCCCCAGTTTCTATGGAGATGAGTCTAGCCCCTCAGGGGAGGAGTGATGGATGTGTAATCTCCAAGAGAAGTAACTGACAGGTAAGAAATTTTCCTTTCTCAAGTACATTAATTATTCACATTCATTATTCATTAAACACTGTGAATTTCTATTTAGAAATTGGACCAAATAGTTAGAGAAATGATTCCCTATCCACTTCCTATAATCAATTCGTCCAGAGACTGTGGGAGTCTGAGTGGGTCTGCTGTTTGGTTTAGTTTGCTGGAATGTAGTTGTCGAATGTCACCAGGATAGAGACTAAAAACAAATCACCTTATTGTCTACGCAGCAAAGGCTTTTGGGAGCTCAGCTTTCCCAGCCAGTCCATACTACCTATGCCTGCCTTGTTGATTACTATATCGCCAATCCCTAGAACAGGGTATAGACCAATTCATTTTGTGTTGAATGAGAGGATGTATGAATAAGGTTTGGGTCTGGGAACAGCAGAGCATATTGTAGTCAATGCATATATGAATGACCAATATGGGAGATCTAACCCTAGCTCTTTCAGAGGGATTGCTGTTCTTGCCTCCCTTCCCTGACTATGCTATCATGTACAATGAGGCACGTAAGGAAGATAATTGAGGCACGACCTTTAGCCCATTCCAGACTAGGCATCTCTTGGCACATCCTTTAAATCCTTTCTTACAGCTAACGCTGTCTTTTTACCAATTCATCGGAACCTCCACCTATTCTCTGCCTGAAGTGTGTGCCAGAGCCATGGTCAAGTAAGATTTACTGATGATCTCAACAGAACAAGTCATAAGCCCCTCCCCCCCATAGTCCTTGGCTCAAGGTAAATTGCCCAAGAATTAATTTGTAAAAACAAATTTGCTGAAGATCAATTTGTCCCCTGACCAATTTGCCAAACATATGTAATCCACTTATAAAGTAGATAGCTACTGGTACTCAAAAGCTTTTAAAAGATGTCATTTGAATTCATCTTAATCTTAGTGTCATCATAGGAATTTCTCCAAGACAGGTCAAAGGTTTGTGTTTTGTACACTTTTTTGTTCTTTGGATCCGTGACTTTTAAATCAAGCACTTCACGTGTCATAAATCTCAAAAATGTCATAAAGTATAGAGCAGGTACCTCTATTCTAACACATTCTAAATTCAGTTGACTACCTCAACACTTGTTATTGGGCAGAAAGTACGTGAGACAAAGTCTTCCCGTTCTTGTTTCTAAGGAGCATTCTGGCTGTACTTGTTTCAAGACAGATGTGTTTGTTCTTTTGGCAGTCCGTGGTACTTTCAATATTCTCTGCCATGATTCTCCAGCACCGTAATTCAAATACATTGATTCTTCTTTGGTTTTCCTTATTCAATGTGCAACTTCCACATGCCTATGAGGCCATTGAAAATGTCATAACTTGGGTCACATCCACTTAGTCCTTAAAGTAACAACCTTGCTTTTCAACACTGAAGAGGTCTTGTGCAGCAGATTCACCCAATGCAATGAGCTGTTTGATTTCTTGACTGCTGCTTCTTTGAGCATTGCTTGTAGATCCCAGCAAGATGAGTCCTTGATAACGTCCATCCTTTCTCCTTGCTTGCTGAAAGTGAAGAGGAATTGAAGCACTTACTGATGAAGATCAAAGATTGCAGTCTTCCGTATGGGTTACAACACAAAGCAAAGAAAGCAAAAATCCCCGCAAGTGGACCAAAAGGTGACATCATGATAAATGGGTGTGGCAGATACATAATCTCCTGTCAACTTGAATGAAGAGGTGGAGTATAGCCTGCCAATCAGGTCATAGCCAATGATGCCTCTGTGTGGGCCTGCCATTTCTGAGAATTCTGGAAATTCCTGTCTTCCTCCCTGGAGGCAGGACACACACTCTCGCTGTGAGACATTCCTGTTGACAAGCCACATGGAGCCATGCTGATGACAGCCAGAGCCCTGGAGCTAGAGGAGCCCCGGGGAGACCCACGCCAGGGCTGAGATGCTTCCATCACCACTGGCCTGTGATCTTCCTGCATTCTGCATCATTGCATATGCTGCATTAGTCTAAAGAGAAATTTATAGACCAATATTGGACATATGGGCTAATATCGAACTTATGGACTTGATCTGCATGGGGCTGGGATGTTTTCTCAATATTCAATTGCTCTTTGATATAAAGCTCTTTCCCATACATACATGAGTGTCCCTGGATTTGTTTCTCTAGCAACCCGGTCTAACACAATGGGGAAACAATCAAAATTGTCTTGTTCAAGACTTAATAAATGTGTGCCCATAAATGAAGGGAAAAAAAAGAAGAAACGTTTTCTACTTTAGAAATTAGACTGTCATTGTGGGACCCCCTGGTAAAATATTGAGCCCATTCTGTTGAGTCCATGTGATTTTTTCTTCAAAATGTTGTAGTTAATCTCTCCGCTCATGCTAACTTCTACTCTGACTTGTATAACGTCCTCTTATGTGTTTGGACCATACAAAATTTGGCCTGAGAGCATTTCTCAATAAGCCTTCCTCCAATCCTGATAGCACATTCTTGTTCATATAATCCAGCTTCTCTGATGATCTGCTCAGCCTACAGATTGAACAACTGTGGTGAAAAGATGAAACCCTGATGCACACATTTCTGGTTTTTAAACTCTGCAGTCTTGCTCTTTTTCCCTTCCCCAAACTGCCTGCCGATCCGTGTACTGATTCCTCATGAGCACAATGAAATCTTCTGGAATTCCCATTCTTTTCAAGGCTATCTACAATTTGTTATGATCCACACAGTCGAATACTTTGGCATAGCCAATAAAACACAAGTACATAGTTGTCTGCTTTTAGCCTAGATCCGTCTGACATCAGCAATGATACTCCTTCTTCCACACCCTCTTTGGACTCTGGCCTGAACTTCTGGCAGCTCCCTGTCAGTGCACTGTAGCAATGGTTGTTGAATGATCTTCAACAAAATTTCACTTGCATGTGATATTAAGGCCATTGCTCTATCATTTGAAAATTCTGTTGGGTCACCTTTCTTTGGAATGGGTATAAAGATGGGTCTCTTCCAGTCAGTTGGCCAACTCTCTCAAGTTTTAGCTGTTTGAAAGCAGACCCAAGTGCTAGGCAGATTTGGGAAGCAGTGCGATGTTACCACAGAATCCATGAAGAAAGAACGAAAAGGACCATGCAGACGATTTTCACGAATTGCCTGACTAGAAGCACCATTCCCAGGGAAAGCCCAGATGATCCAGAACCTCCCACAAGAGGAGTTACTACCACAATGGACAGAATTTTAACGGCCTTTAACTTTTCTTCATGGTCAGAGTAAGTTTTTATGATTTGTGTATTTTTAAAATGCGCTCTGTATGTATTAAAATATATCTGTAAATTTATATAGAATGTTTCCCACTCTGAAAGACAGATAAAGATTGGACTTAGAAAGATACTGATAATAAAAAGGCAGTGATAATGAAAACGTAAGCAACGAGGTATTCAATTTATGTTGGAACCAACTTAAACAGAGACATCAGAACACAAACCCATGGTAACTGAGGGACTATCTGTGTTTTATGGTTTCTGTCTGTCTAGATAATTTTTGAATTAATTATTTTTTATGACTGAACTGTATTCTATCAAGCAAATATATTATAATTTGAGTTACCAGAATTAAATTCCTGGATTTCAGGTTGCCTCCAATTTTCAACTATTATAAATAACATTGCTATAAAGCTGTTTTACTTATAAGATTATTTCTTATTTTGAATTATTTCCTTAGGATACATTTTCATGAATGAGATTACTCAGTCAAAGGCATGATTAATTCTATGGTTCTTTTACCTGAGGGACTTGCTTCATATATAAAACTTATTTGTTTTTCTGATTATAAATATAATTCATGCTCATTGCACAACATCTGGAATATACATCATATATAAAGCGAAAACCAAAAACCTCCCTTAATGCTCCTTCACAGGGCCATGTGCCTTGTGTATCTTTCCTTCACATTTCACACTCTGAATCATATATCGTTAAACAGTGTAAGACATGAAAAAATAATAATGATTTATAAATTATCACGGGTTTGTGGGGAGGGACGGGGGAGAGAAAGGGGGGAAAATGAGGAGCTGATACCAAGGGCTCAAGTAGAAAGAAAATGTTTTGAGAATGATGATGGCAACAAATGTACAGATGTGCTTGACACAATGGATGTACATATAGATTGTGCCAAGAGTTGTATGAGCAACCCAATAAAATGATTTTTTTTAAAAATTGTTAAATCATCAGCTTTCCCCCATGTCATCAAATGTCTTGTTATCAAGTAAGTTCTATTTCTAAGGCCCTCTTAATTCTGTATTGTATGGATGCCTATCAATTCCATAATCCTGAACACCTAACTCTCAGGTCCCTGTTGTGTAGCCAGTATCTCACTTCCTATATATCTGTTTGTCTTCCAGGTTTTCAAGTTGTCTTGAACTTGAAGGGGAAGTGGCTGTCTAATCTTTGCCTTTTATCCCACACTTCAGACAGACTAGAGACTACGTAGATCATTGCTATTGGTTTCCCCTTTCTCCCCCATCTTCCCCCTAGCCTCATGGTATTGATACTCTTGTTATTGGTCCTGAGGGGTTTATCTGTGCTGGATTCTGTGTGATGAGAGCTCTTTTCTGTATCAGTGTACACGCTCTTGTCTAACCTGATCTGTAAGATAGAACTGGGGTCATGAAAGTGGGTGTGGGTATGGGGAGGAAGCATTAAAGAACTAGAGGAATGTTGTGTGTTTTATCGGTGCTGTACTGCATGCTGGCTGGCTGGTCCCTTCTTTGTGACCCTTCTGTGATGGGGTGTCCAATTGTCTACAGATGGGCTTTGGATCTCCATTCCAATCACACTGACACCTTACAATCACATGGGTTGGTGTGCTTTGTTGCTCTCTTGCTAGATGGCCGCTTGTTTAACTTCAAGCCTTTAAGACCCCAGACACTTTATCTTGTAATAGCCGGGCACCATCAGCTTTCTCCACCACATTAGCTTATGCACCCAATTTGTCTTCAGGGACCACGTTGGGAATCATAGATCTAAAATCAATGATGAGGAGGGCATAGAATGCCTGGTGGGGTTTGATCAAGTACAGTGTAGCCGAGAGGAAGTACAGAGAGCTGAATGAAGGTGGATCATGATAGTGGGACAGGTGGGAAGTAAAAGGAAAGCGAGGAAAGAACTAAGAGGCAAAAGGAAGAAAGCTATTGCCACAAAGGATAGTGATATAAAATCCTTGCTCTTACCCCACCTTCAAAAACATCATTTTCTAAGCCTAGGTTCCTGTCTGTGCAATAGCAACAATGATTACATCGATTGTACTGGGTTATGGCGAAGGCAAGACCACAGAAAGTACAGAAACGCACTAGGAAGAGTTGAAGCAGAATGATGACCATTTTAAAGGCTTGGGCATTGTCCCCTTTCACTCCCTGCCCCACTCCCAGTAAGATAAGGTCGCTCCTAAAGATGCCTTATCTTGGTAATTTTCCTCCATCTGCTATAAGTATAATTTATGATAAGATTACTACACCACTGACAGAGAACCTCTGAATTTCTTCTTTTCCTCCCCCCACCCTTCCACCCCCTCCCAGATGCTTACTTAGGGGGCCCAGGTTGTAATTATAACTCTATTTTTTTAAGGGGGCTAGTACAGTTTCAAAAGTCTGTTGAAACGATTTCTAATTGCCAGGCTGTCCTGTGAACTGGCCAATCCGTCTGCTTGAATCGTCGCCCAGCGCGGACCCAGTTTATCTTTGGAATTTCATGCCATCTTGGGGGAACATCACCCAGTGCCAGGGGCTTCTAGGAGCTAATTGGGCTTTGGCAGTGATGTCATTCCGCAGTGGGCGTGTGTCGAGACTGCAGTGGCAAGCGCTCCCATCTCGCTTTCAGCGTGTGCCCACGTGTGGGAAGAGGCTGCTCCACTCCCGCACGTGCCATCGCGCACTCAAAAAAGGAAAAGAAGGTTTGCGTCTGGTGTCTTCCAGAAGATGAGAGATCAGGAGGCTATTTATACCAAGGGCTAGATGTCGTTCCTCCCCTTCCATGCTGTGTACAACCATCTTCCCTGTTATTAATATTGCTTACATAAAAGTTCAAAATGTCATAAAAATGGCCAAATTTTGATGAGCAGGAAACATTCCTAGAATCCAAGAGGTCTAGAATACCAAACAATAGGCCTTGGAATCAAGGAAACATGTTTCGGATGGCTACCCAGCTACTTCCGGATGCGTGTACTGGGCAAGTTTGAAAATCCCATTTTGTGAAAGGAGGGTACGAGTTTTCTCCTGGGGGGGGGTGGGGGTGCGGCTTGGGCCTAAAGGAACTCAGATGTCCCCCATGATTGTCCCCCAGTGTCTGTTGACTGCCCAGCTCGCAAGTTTTCTTTCTGTTCCACTAAATAATCCTCATGTCCCAAGAGCATTGGGGAATAAAGAAGACTTTTCTGATCATTTCCTAGAGGAGATGATGAAGAAAAGAGTTTCGTTACAGGTCTCAGAGTGGGTCTTCCACCATCCCCAGTGCCCCTCCCTCAACACTGTCCAGAGATCTTCTCCACGATTACCAACAGTTCATTGCTGCTCAAACCGATAGCCATTGCGGTCACCAGTTTACAAGCCCTGCCGTTAAGTGAGCATCTGGCTTCGGAAAGCGCGTTAGCATTGGTCAGTTGTAGTGGACTGTGTCTTTTGGGGTCTCACCTTTCACTTCAAATAATCTATCAAAATAGTGCTTGCCATCATAATAAAGTCTTCTCTCCGAGAGGGGAGGTCTAACGGATTAAAACAGCAGCAAGACAATTCCCTGCATCATTTTTAAGTGATATCGTACCTTAGCACAATGCCTGGGTGGATTAGTAGTCAACAATCAAAAGTTGTTTTTAAACAAGTATTTTTTAAGGCAAAGTGAAAGCAGTTTAGGAAGCTATGTAGCTTTGATGCATCTGAAACAACGCCTCTATTTAAAAATGTATGTCTTGTATCTGTCCCTTAATTATTAACATTCTGTTTAAAAGATATTGGCAGCCGTGAGACAGATGCCCAAGGCATGAAAGGAGAGCATGGAGGAAGTGTGGTTCTGGACACAGAGGCCCGTCTACCGCTACATTATAAAGGTGTGCTCTAGCATGTAATTTTACAAAAGAAAACAAGCATTTGGCCACTGTAGTGTATTTCCTAACAGGCAAATTGCATTGACCCAATTATCCCCAAAGTCCCTTGACCTCTCTGTGTCTAGTGAATCAATAGTGACCTTCTTAGCTGTTTTAGTTAAGAAGTGGCTCCCTTCTAGGTCATAAATCTATTCAAATTTCCTCTTCACACTCTCTGTCATGTTAATTCTTCAGTTAGCCCGGTGCCTTTTTATCCATTTAGCCTCGATGGGTGTGTCTGGCTTCTGCTCTGGGATGACCTGTATGTGGTTTGGCATCCCTCTTCCCCCATCTCAGCTTGTCCAGTAGCTTGTTTTCATCTCAAAAGAGACTGCTGCCAGCCACACCCATTCCTGCCTTATTAACATAACAAAGGCACCCCTTACTCAGATGGGATTCTGGGGCTGGCTTGTTTTTGCTGTTATAGGTGTGGATGTTAGGATGTATAATTCATATTTTGGGGTTGGGATGGGGGGTGGGCATAATTCAATCAATAGCAGAGTGGGGAGAACATAGCAGGAGGGGACCTGAGGTTGGAGAAACTTGCCCTTCCCAAGGAAATTTGTTAAAGCTCGTGTGGAGTGATTTGACTCACCCCAATCCTTCCTATTTGGCTTGCTCATGAGCTGAGAGCAACATCCAAATCCCTCATCTTCATGAAAAAGTCCCTGACTGATCTCGAGCCCTCACTCGCTCACTCACTCACGGCCATGAGTCCTTTCTGACTCTTAGTGACCCTGAAGCACAGGGGAGAGCCGCCCTGTGGGCATCTGAGACGGAAACTCTTCCAGAGCCTCATCTTTCTCCCAAGGAGCAGCTAGAGGTTTTCGAACTGCTGACCATGTGGTTAGCAACGCAACGCAGGGCCACCAGGGCTCTAGAGCCCTACTACAACTCTCATAGCATTTCCTCGGCTCCTAGGGCTCGTATTTTGCCCTGTTTAAACAAACAAACAAACAAACAAACAAACAAACAAAGCATCGTCTCTTTTCTGGACACAGACATTGTTTGTCCTCCTGGCATGGACCTTCATGGCTCAGTACTCCATGTCCGTAAGGTTTGTGCTAAAATGTTTCCTTCTTCTTCTTCTTTTTTTTTTTAAATCGTTTTATTAGGGGCTCATACGACTCTTATCACAATCCATACATACATCAATTGTGTAAAGTGCATTTGTACATTCATTGCCCTCATCATTCTCAAAACATTTGCTCTCCACTTAAGCCCCTGGCATCAGGTCCTCACTTCCCCCTCTCCCCGCTCCCTCATGAGCCCTTGATGATTTATCAACTATTATTTTCTCATATCGTGCCCTGTCCGAGGGGTCTTTACTGCCTCCCTTCCACTCTCTGTCCCATGACTCTGCATCCCTGTTCTTCATGGCACTGGTTCTTCACCAGCATCGTTCTTTCTAACAGGATTGTTAGTTTTGCTGAGATAGAGCGAACCCATCAGATAATTCTGTATTTGAATCATAGTAAGAAGAGTTGTGCAATCATCACCACAGTCAACATCAGAACCTTTTCCTCCTTCTTGTACCCATTGCTTGACTCTCCATTTCCCCCGCTTCCCTTTCCATCCTCCCAGGTAATTATTAATCCAGACACTGCCGCCGTAGATCCACCCATCTTGAATCCCCGGCACAGACAATCCGAAAATACAAAGAGAAAGAACAAAAGAGGACTCAGTGACAATGACCAGATAAAGCAGAATAACCTCAATCAAAAAGAAAGCAGACACGATTTTAAAAGTGAGCGGGAATAGGTTCGAAATGCGTCAAGGGCGAGATCAAATGAGAAGGCATTACATTTCCACCTAACTATAGCAGCTAAAATCCACTTTACAAGCACTGTTCTTCACGGCACCTGGCTCGTTTTGATATGTTGACCCTCATAAGGGTCCTGGGTGAAGATATCTTGCTGACTGTTGAATTCCCAACATGTAGAACAGTAGTAGCTCATCCTAGGCGATTACTGGACCTATATGAATAATAGTTGAATCGGAAGGAGACAAGACCAGAATGGAGAAGAAGTCAAGAGCCTGATCTTTTACAGGCATGTAGCCACGTCACTATTCGTTCAATCCCATGTTCTTCCTGAACACACCATGCCCCTTCATGCCTCTCGAATTTGCTTATGTTATTCCCTCTACCTCCGAAGCTCTTCTTTAGCCCCTCCTATCATCGTCTTTATCCCTGGAATGGGCAGAGTCTATTGCTTGAACTTTTATATCGCCTTTATTTCACTTCTCTTTAGAGTTGAGTGAGTGGGGTGCGTGTCTGACTCCTTTTCCTAAATACCAGTTTGTATTAGGTGAAGGCATTGGATCCATGTCTTGACCCATAAGCTTAGGAAAGTCGATTTAATTGACTGGTAGGAGGTAGTAATCCAGAAGAGCTAATGAAAGTGGTCCAGGGACTGAGCCAAAGTCAGCAACAGGTTCTAAGGAACAGAGAGTAAAGAGCTTGAACTCATGGCCTGACTTTCTAGATTTTGAGTCCAGCTTTATCACTTATTAAGAAGCCAAATCTTTCTCCCTCAGGCCTGCTGGTGAGAGAAAGACTAGGCATTCGACTCTGTAAACAGTTATAGTCTCAGAAACCCACAGAGAGTTGCTATGAGTTAGCATTGAATTAAGGGCAGCGATGGGGTTTTTCATTTGTTTGTTTTGTTTTGTTTTTTAGTGGTACTATGGGTTAGGCATTGGGTTGCTAGCATAAGGTTGGTGGTTCAAACCCACAAGCCATTCCATGGGAGAAAGATGAGACTGCTCATGGAAAGATTGATAGTCTCTGAAACCATACATGAGGTTACTGTGAGTCTGAACCAATTCTGTTTTAATGGGTTTGACTATTACTTACCAGTGATTAACTTAACCTGCAAAGGCCTGGGCTTCCTCACCTGTAAAGTGGGGGTACTAATAACACCTCTCTCATAAGATCTTGTGAAATCTATACGAATTTCTATCTAACAGTGTGTAGAATAGTGTATGGAGTATAGTAAATATAATATATGTGTGTTATTTTAAGAAATTAATGGGAAAAAATCAAGAATTTCATCTATAGGTAGGGACCTTAAAGACCAGGAGAGGCCCAAGGTTGGTACAGGGGAAGTATTTGGTCCTTGGGAACCTGGGAGGGACAACCAGAGGCAAAGCGCTCTTGGAAGCCAAAGTCCAATCACGACCCATGGTCCAGCCTTTCTTTCATTTTACAGAAGAGGCTACTGAGTCCCAAAGGGGCCATGTCTTACTCAAGCCTCTGCCCTGTCAGAGGAATGGTGGGAACTCGACCTTCAGCCCAGTGCTCCCACAGGCATCCTCTCACAGTTGTTCAGTGAGTTGATTCCCAGAATGGTGGTTTAATACCTGTGATCTCATTTCTGTCTCCCCTTGTTCCACAGAGAAATTAAGGTGGTCTCCAAGAAGCACAGATAATGGAAAGGTATGCTGGGGATTAAACACAAAATTAGGCATGGTGAAGGTATAAATTAAAATAAGAGACCAGAATAGTGATGAGATAAGATAGAAGACAGGACTGGCAGAAGATGGGAAGGCATGGCCCAGTTGCTATTTCCCTCTGTAAATTAAGCTCTGAGTTTTCAAATGCCCAAAGCGAAAAGAGACACCAGGTCAGTTGTAGAGATGAAAAAAGCAGAACTTTCCCCTCATTTTTTGCTCTCAAAGGAGTTTATCATTGGCGTCAACCTCGTTAAGAGGAAGTTGAAAGTAGACTCTTTGTTCTGATAACTTTCATCCTGGTGCTCTGGGCCATCCTGGCTATTTGGAAATCCTGAGTTTTATTAGCAGTCCACTTGTTCAAATGAAGGGGTTGTGGCTTCTGGAAAATTCTTAGATCCTTATTCTGACTCTGTTGTGATTATGGGGTTCCCCTGATCATCCAGGAAATGTATTTTTGATTCAACCTCCTAGAATTTCATTGTTTTGAAAGATCTTAAAGGTCAAGGTCAAAATCTCCACCACATTTACCTGCCATTTGAACCTTTTCTGCAACAACTCCATCAAGTGGCCACCCAGCTTCTGCTTGAGTGCTTCCAGTGACATGGAACTCATTACCTACCAAGGCATCTAATTTCATCTGTAATTCATAAAGTTTCTTATTCTATAAATGAGTTGACATCTGAATCCTGGACATAATGATTAAAAACCACATTTATCATTGGGTTCTCACCATTCCTCCGATACAGTAGAAGCTTGAATGGGACATGTCCCCTCTTGGACTCAATTTCCTCTTCTGTAAAATGAATGAGTGGACCCTGGGTAGTGATTGGACTTTGACTCCCAAGCTTCACTTGCCCAGGTTCCCAAGTTGAACTCCAGAAATTAAATCAAATTGGTCAGCAAGAAGAAACTCTTTGGGAACCCTGAGTCTTATTAGAAGTAGACTTTTGTTCAAATGAAGCGTTAAAATTAAAACAGCATATATTTGAGTGGGGCCAATTGGCATTAACTCATCACAACATATGGTGTGCTTCCTTTTATATGCATGTTTAGCAGCTAGTGGGTACCAAACCTCACACAGCTCTCAATTGCTAGCACTAATGAAGGATCTGTTTGCCTTTGGGGATAAAGATGGTATCACTGATTCACAGTTGTTTTTCCAGGAGTGATGAACAGATTTCACTTCCTCATTCACACTCTCTTGCATGGTCCTTTTCTGTCCCACTCTCACTGCCCTACTTCCGGGCCTCATTGTCTCTTGGCAGGACTGTTTGCTCACTGGCCTCCGGACCTGTCTTCTTGCCTCTAGTTCCTGGCTTCTCTGGTCCAAGATCACACGGCTAGAAGGATCTTCCTAAGGCACTGATTTGCCACATGACTTGGAGGGAAAAAACCTCCGGTGCCTTCCATTATTTGTAGAATCTGAACTTGTTAGCACATTAGACAGGCAGGCCAGGATCAAAAGGGTCACCTGTGGTCATGGATCAGGGCAAAGCTAAGTGTCCCTCATTCAGACTGAGCTCCTGACAGACTGTAAGATCTTTTGGAAAAAAATAGCTCACCTTTGTGTAACTTACACTTTTCACTGACAAAATTAATTTGGTTCCAGGTGAAGTGGGTTAGGTGCTGGGCTGCTAACCACAAGGCCAGTGGTTCAAACTTACCAGCCGCTCTGTGAGAGAAAGGTGAGACTGATTCTGTAAGGCTTCTCAGCCCCTGAAAGCTATGGAGGGGTTCTCCTCTGTTGGAACTGACTCGATGATAGTGAATCTGGTTTTGGTTAACAGAAAAAGAAACAGAGATTCTCTCAATCCCAGTACGAGTAATGGCATTGTGATTGCTGCTCCTCATACTCCTCCTCCTCTTACTGTCACTCATCTTATGAAGGAAACCTTCAATGAGACTGATGACAGTTTCCTCAATGATGGGCTCAAAGATCACAGCAATGACACAGGACCAGGCGTGTTTTGCTCTGCAGTACACAAGGTTGCCGTGCATTGGAACCGACTCAATATCAACTAACAACAACTATTGCTCCCAGTGCTACCAAGATAAGATGTTTTTGTAGCACTTCCTGTGTGCCAGCCTCTATTTGCAGGCACTCTGTGTATTTTGACTTCATTACATCCTCACAACACAGCAAGGCTCCTGGAATGTTGTGTCCTGGAGTCTCATTTGCCTCATCCTACTCTCAGCACAACTAGAAAACAGCTCCCTAAGCTAGTGTCAGTGACCCACTGAGCAAATACAGGGGCTCCTGATGGGGGCATCTCAGACAGGACAGCCAAGCGCAGGTCCAGCCACGGGACTGGCAACCGTCAGAGCCCGGAGAGCCAGGGGTCATTACCATGATGGGCAGCCTAGTGGAGAGAAAAGAATTCAGGACTGAGATCTGCAGAAATGGTTCTCCTTGGTGTTTAGTCACTGGAGAAGGGTCATGTGCAGTGTGTTTCCCCTTTCAGGGAAGACATCAGAAACATATCTCATTGGTATGGATGGGACAGCTCAGCTTGGCAAAGGCAGCTGAGTTTATGTCCACAGTAATGAAAACCGTTCCTCACAGAAAGGCTATACGGAAGGGATGATATGTCCAGGGTACAGTATAGCACTGCTGAAACACATAAATATCCTTTAGTTCTTTTATATTTCCTCCCCTGATTATTGAGGTCTTAGTTTCACCTCATTAATCTTGTGAGATCTGTGTATACTCATTTGTATAATTAAGATCATTCGATGCATGAAATCCAAGATAGATAAACCCTTCAGAAATAGTAATGGGAATAATGATTCCCTGAAGGTATGAGAAGGGGCGGGAGAAGAGGCAACCGATAGCGATGATGACTCTATAACCCTATTTGAGGGGAATGAATAACAGAATTGTAGGTGAACAGATACATTGGATGGTGTAAGATATGGCAAACATATACATATATTAAAGGGTCCTCAGGGGTAGGGTTGGGGAGGGAGGGAATAAAGAGGAGCTGATATCAAAGAGTTCAAGAAGAAAAAAAATGTTTAAAAAATGATGGTAGCAGCACTTGTACAATTATGCTTGATTAATTGGATTATGGATTGTTGTAATATCTGTAAGAGCTCCCAATAAAATGATTAGAAAAATAATAATGAAACCGTCAGTGTGAGATGGCTCCAGATATTTCCTATCCTATCACCCCAGCCTGTGTGTGGCCCCAGTCAGAAGCAGTAGAGCCGTAGAAGTGAGCCCCAGCTCTCTTCTCTTCAACAGCTGCGCCACCTCAGACTCAATAAACTGGCCTCTTCCAAAAGCAAACCTAAGACTTTACCCAAGCCTGCATGTCTGCACTCCACCTGCGTCTTCAAACAAGCTTGCCTGCCCTTCCAAAGACTAGGGGCGCGGTGGGAAGAGAAAGGGTCAAGGT
This sequence comes from Echinops telfairi, assembly GCF_000313985.2. Classification (NCBI taxonomy): domain Eukaryota; kingdom Metazoa; phylum Chordata; class Mammalia; order Afrosoricida; family Tenrecidae; genus Echinops; species Echinops telfairi. The sequence continues at coordinate 4,111,089 of NW_022111310.1, read as the reverse complement.
GCTAAGTAGCTAGGAGGCCAATTAAAATGACTAAGGTTTGTATGTTCCTTCTGTCAAATCAAGTAAGAAATTATTCTTTTTTAATGGTTAATATATATTTTAATAAAATAGTTTTATTGGCACTACGTCCACATATCATACAATTCAATATTTCAATCATATCAAGAAGAGTTGTACAATCATTGCCACAATCAATTTTAAAACATTTTCTTCTTGTACTCCTTGTTATTAGTGTAATTTTAAAAATCGTGACAGAAATATACACAAAGCATTCTCTAATTCAACAACTTCTACATGTATAATTCAATCCCATTGATTATACTCTTCATGTTGCGAGCCATTATTGATATCTTTCCCCAAATTATGCCACCACTATTAACATAAATTCAATGCTCCCCCCAAAAAAAAACTTCCTCCTTCACCCATGGAAACCATTGGTAACCATTAACATTGGTTTCTTTTCTTTTTAGTAGTTTTCTTGATATAGTATTCACATATCATACTCTTCCATAGTTAAGTCACTTTTATTTATTTTAATTTTCCTCCAACAGTTTTATTGGCAACTAATTTACATATCATGTAATTCAAAAGTATAATCACTTAATCATATCACAGGGAATGATACAATCATCAATTTTAGAGCATTCCTTCTCCCCCATGGTTAAGGAACCGTTACGATGATTTATGCAATCACAATCCATTGTAGCCCTCCCTCCTCCCATCTTCATTAGTAACTCCTGCAATCCCTCTTCCTGCCCTGTCCCCCTCCCAAACCCCTGTATTCCCTCTGTCCCCTTGTATCCATTCTTATCATTATGCATCCACTGCTCCTGTGCTTCTTAGCTGGGAGACCCAACAGGAAACAATAGGAAACAAAATTGTGCTAAGAGTAAACCTTCATAGCTTACAGACAAACTTACTAACAATGCATGAGGAGGAAAAGACCCCAGCAATAATAAGAAAGCCAGGGAGACATTTCTGTCATGGAATCAGTTAGAGATACTCGCACCCAGAAGAGATTCAGGTCACATCTACATGGTGCTCAACTGGCCAAGTGTCAAATTCAACCCAACACAATCAAGATTGCCATGGTCCCTGCCTGACAGCAAGGCTTGTTGAGACTCTTGCCTGTGGCTAGAGTGGATCTACCAGTGGCTCCGTCTGACCAGCTACTCTGAGGATCAGTTTGGGGCTCTCACCATCCTTTATAGCCCTCCACAAAGTGGGTGTTCACATTTACCATAACCAGCAGCTATGGAAGTCTGCTAGTAGCATTAATTAAGAACTTCCTTAGTGCATGGAGTATTTATCTCAAATAGAGAGTAGGCACATTCTGGGCAAGGAATAAAAGGGACCTATTTAAAGCTATTCAGTGGCCATGGCCCCATCTGAATTAGTGCTAGATAGGAATAGTCTAACCTGAAGGGAAGGGGAATTTGGTTCCTTGTGGGGAGATACTTGGTCCCATATTTGTCTGCTGCTATATGTTTATAGGGTTTCAGCTTAGATGGGTTATGTGGTCCTCTGGTTATGGATGAAACATCACACTTCTCATAGTATCACTTAAAGTTTCAAATCTCATCTTGGTCCTGGGTGGTAGGCAAGTCCTGGGTGTCTTTATGCCTCTTGATACTCCCCACAGCTCAGTGGTGTTGGCTGTTGTTCCTCTGTTATAGATGAAGATGCAGGCATTCTTGTTATAAGTTTTAGGTTTCCATCACAACAGGGCAACTCCACCACTGCAAGGTGAAAGCAGAAAGCGACATTGCATATGAACGGGCATGCTTGTGTCCCAATGAAGCTATTCGAGGACACAAGCAGGGGGCCATGTTTTCAAACTTCTGCTGTAACGCCCTAAGCTTCTTTTGGCAGAAAAGATTCCTTTGGTAAATAGAAAACCTTCCCAAGGGGATTTGTTAGTCATCCAACAGGTGTTACAGAACATCTACTATGTGTCCCACCACCCCTCTGCCAGCTTGCAGTATTGTGGTGGCTTGTGTGTTGCTATGATGCTGGGAATGATGTCATTGGTATTCCAATACCAGTAGGGCCGACCACGGTGGACAGGGTTTAATGGAGCATCTAGGCTAAGACAGACTAGGGAGAAAGGCCTGTAAACCTTCTTCGGAAAATTAACCGGTGAAAACATGGATCGCAACAAAATACCATCCAACTTGCCAGTTTGGGAAAGATTGTCAGGAGGTATCATAAGTGACTAGAAAGACATTGATTGGTGAAGTGGAGGGCCAATGAGGTAAGATCTGTTGGCATACTAGGCAGAATGATGGATTCAGACATGCTAGTGATTATGAAGATGATACAAGACCGAGCAGTGTTTTGTTCTATTGTCCGTAAGATTGCCAGGACACCAAGTCTACTTACTAGTAGCTAACAACAACAGCTACGAGTCCAGCACTGTGAGAGACACACAGATGAATCTGGCATGGCTCAAAGAACTTGTGGTCTGGTGTGCAGGGATAGGGGAGTCAGTGGTAGAGACAGGGTTGACCAACTCTCTGATGCGCTCCACCACTTCACTTTACTGTTCATCAGACACCTTCACTACACACATGCACACGGAGACACATTATTGTTTTTAGTTACCATAGAGTGGATTTCCACTCACGGCAACCCCACTGACGTGGAGTAGGACTGCTCGCTTGGGTTTTCAGGGATCTCCACCAAAGGCTCAAGGCTATTACAAGAGGTGGCTGGAATTCAGAATTGGACACCTGAACCTCAGAATAGTGTGCTGTCAACCCCCAAAGTTTGAAGTCATATCCTCTAAAGACTAGCTAGGATGGAATGCGAAGCTTGGGGCATGAAATGAAACAGGCCTTCTTTTCGGAAGATTGATGGGCGTCATCACGTTTCGCCTCCTCTCCAGCTCCAGCTAGCGCCTCTGTAGGATAGGTGTGTGTTGCAAAGACATCACGGGCCTGCAGCCAGAACTGTCTCAAGGCCTATGAAAAAGTTAGATCCCAATTAGGCCAAACCAGAACCAGCTGAAGTGAGAGAGGTGGTTATGAATATTAGAAAAGGAGAAGTTGGGGTGAAGCCATTCCATAGCAATGAGTCACAAGGAGGAGGCAGGGCTATGGGTGCGTGGAGCTGATGGCTGCACATCACAATACTGTGGTATCACTCCCAGGCCCTGGGTCTTGGGCCAGAGGGGCTACCCCTCATCAATTCGGCACATTTACAACCCTTAGCTATCACTCCACACCATCCTCTGAGGTTAGTGTTATCACTTCCAGTTGCCAGGTGGACACCTGAGCCTCAGAATAGCGTGCTGTCAACCCCCAAAGTTTGAAGTCATATCTGTGTGTCCTCAAAGTCGGTGCTTTCCCCACGACTCTATGCTGCCTCATGGTACAAGTGCCAGCCACTAGAGGTGGATGACTAAGAGCAAGAAAGAATGTTTGTCAGACTCCAAATCAGGAAAAGTCACTACAGAGGACCTAACCTAAAGAGAGTTCTGTGGAAAGGAGACACATTCCCACTATATAGTCAGCCCTAGGTCCCCATGAAATGTGATTTTACTCTTGCTGAGATGGCCGGGTTGGGGACGAGGAGTGAGTCAGCTCCAGGTCACATCCCTAAACTCTCTGGGCAGATCCCCGCCCACAGAGCTGTTGGCTAGTGATGTTGGGAAGTTTCTGGGCTCGGTCCTTTTTGCTCGGTTCTAGTTTTCACTCTTAGCCGGTTCTGTCTGGCTTTCAGCTGTTTTTAGCGAATGCCTTTGGATGAGCTATTTCGTTGGGCAATTTCTCAGGGTTTTTCTCCCGCAGAGCATCAGCAATGAGGCCTCTGTGTCTAACACAGGGGACTGCTCACTCAAGCCTCGAACGTCAACCAGGGTGATGCGTGCTAGCTCGGTGACGTAATGCTAAGCCTGATGAGGGCATACAACACAAAACTAAGTCTCCTGGGTCCAGAGCCATGGTGGTATAGTTAACACACTGATAATAAAAAGGTGCCATTTTCTCTGATTGCCTTTGAAGAATAAACAGATCTACATTACGTTGTATATGTAGTTTCAAAGCTCAACATTTTACAACAAAAATTTGTTAAGTATTCCACAGTTAATCTGGTCTCATTTTTGCATTTCTCTCATTTTATTTGAAGTACCAAACCCTTCAAAAATGGAAATGCCCAGGATTTCTCTGATACTTGAGAAGACCTGGTGCCCCAATGCCCCAGTTTTCTGGGTACAGGAATTGAGGGATGATTCTGTCTTCTACCCACATCTTGGCTCTCAGAGCACTTAGCTACTTCAGCCTCTCAGGTTAGAAATCCATCTCCAGTAGGTGCCCTGGTGCTGCCGCTGCCTACCTCCTGGACATCCTCATCTTTCTCGGAGATTGTAATGTAACCTTCTCTGAAACAAGCCTTCTGTTGCCCATTTCTCCATCCGCTCCATTCCCACACTGCTGCTAGAGCGGTGGCTGTAAAAAAGCAAAGCAAATCTCACCCTCCCTGGCTGAAAACCTTGGTGCCTTGGCATTTCTCCAGTTTTGTCTTTCTCCCTGGTTTCTCTGCTTGGGTGTGGGTGGATGTCTTTGCTGTGGCCATCTCCCATGGCAACCTCTCTGGCATACGAATGCCCATGGCAGCGAATTTGATTCCAGACCCAGAGATGAAAGGCCAATCCCATCCTTGCCTTCCCCCTCCTATACGTACCTTCACGAGCTACTGACACATGCTGTTAGAGAGCAAGTTCAAGGGAAGCAGGGACTTCAAGGAGGGACGACATAGGTGAGTGTCAAAGATGAGTAGGGTATAGGTAACAGCTGACTCAGGTGAATTAGGATGCTGCTGAAGAATATGGAATATACTGTCTAGTGCCCGCAGAACGAACAGATCTGTCTTAGAAGAAGTACAACTAGAACGCTTCTTAGAAGTGAATATGGCAAGACCTTGTCTCACTTATTTTTGGACTTGTTATCAGAAGGGAGGAATATCCTTAGAAAGGATAGTATGTGTGATAAAGCTGAAACAAAAAAATGAGAAAAAAAATTGAGCCAGCAAATGAAATGACACAGTGGCTGCAGCAGTGGACTCAAACATGACAGTGATTGCATGGACAAGGCGGGCCTGGGCACCATCATTTTGTTCTGTTGTGCAAAAGGTCACTCTGAGTCACAACCAATTTGGTAACACCTAACAACAACAGAGTGTAGGCAGGAAGCAAAGGAACAAACGAGGGAAGGGAATTCCAGGCAAAGGGACCGGGGTTTTACAGAATACTTGGAGACTAAAGTGTGCGAATAATGCCCTGGTGTGTGTGGATATGAATGGTGCTAAGAAATGAGTTCAAAAACATAGGTGGTCTCCTGCATCAGCTAAAATGAATTTCATAATGCTATGAAGCAACACCAGTTCAACTTGTTTCAACATTAAAGGAGATTTACTGACTTAAGGACCTGAGAAGGCCAGAGGTAGACATATTTCAGAAGTACTTGATTTCATGGCCTATAGCTTTGTTCTCCTCTCTCTTCTACAGGGTCAGCTTCCTCCTAGCCTGATGTCCCTTCTGCCAAACGATGGCTGTTACCTACTTCCTCTCAAAACAGTGTTTTTCCTTGGGGACAAGTCGACAGCCCAGGAATAAAGAGGGAAGATTGCTTGGGATTCTATCTGAAGATTAAGATAATTTCTTTCACATGTGTCTCAAGCAAAGGTGTTCTGACATTCCTTGACCAGAATTAGGTCATATGCTTACGCCTGGACAAGTAATTAGGGTTAATCTGAGAAGGAATCACTTTGATGCTCATGGGTGGTTGGTATGGCAGTGTGAGCCCGTAACCATGGAGAGAGGCAGAACCTATGCTTGTCAGCTTAGGTCAAGACCTATGTACTACCCACAGGTTTGAAGTTAGTATCAGCTTCTTCCAAAGCAGGATGACTTTTTCGATATAAAAATCAAAGTAGTTACCAAGAGAAGAAGCAATAGAAGTTGGAAGATATTGTCTATAGTGTAGATTCTGTGGGCTATATGGAACATCATCTTCCTTCTCATAATAACCCAATTTGAAGCCAAGGTTCAGCATGTGGTGAAGAACATGCCAAGAAGAGGTCTGAGACATTGAGAGTGAATGAACGTGCTTGTCATCTCTCACGAGCTTGGGTGGTGCAGGCATCTGCTTCTTCTAGTGCAGCTGGGGTTGAGTGTCTAGTTCTAGTTCTAGTGAGATTGCCCCATGGAGGAGTGTTGCTCTGTTCTTTGTTGTTTCTGGCTCTAATAGCATCCAATTCTGGCTCTAGAACCAGAGACCTGTGAGATAGGTAGTGCCGTTTAATAAACCTCTGTTTATCTGTTTACATCAAGTGTATACCATTGCTTGTAGCAAAGAATGTTGACAAGGAATCGTTCAGGTTCTCCGTAACACTGGATGGTGCAAAGCTGCTCTCATGGTAAAGAATACTGTGGCAGTCTGGGTACTTTAGAGAAACCAATCCACAGAAACTCTTGTATAAGAGAGAGTTTTATATAAAAGGTAAGTGCACATCAAGAAAACATCCCAACCCAGTGCTGCCCAAGCCCACAAGTCCAACATTAACTCATTAACCCTTATGTCCAACACCAATCCACAAAGCCCTCCAACATCTCACAAAACACACACAATGATGCTGACTGCAGGAGGAAAGCGGAGTCAGTGAATGTGCAAGCATCTCAGGGCTGGCAGGGGTTTCCACATGGCTGCTCCAGCACCCAGGGCTGCATCGGGGTAGGTCCATGTGGCTTCTCCTCAGGGATGTCTTGCAGGAAGTGAGCCTTGCCAGCTGAAGCAGGGAACTGGCTAAGGCAGCTACACCCTGGTCTGACCATCACAAAGCAAGAGACCCGAGAACTAGAAAGATGAGGCTCACAGAGCCATTTATCTCTCTGTCCTTCAATTAACCCCACGTGTGTTTATCGGCCAGTTTGGCACAGTAAACTCTGTCTCAACTACATACAGCATTATCTTTTTACATGTAGAACCATTGATAATATTTTTTATGTCAAGATGGCAATGATTAGACAAGATCATAGTCACTGGAACTCAATAGTGACTAATTTTTTTCCAGACCCACTGGTCACTTCTCTTCCATCATTTCACCCAACCATGCGGCAACATTTGAACACAATTAACTGCTCTCTTTTTCCTAATCACTTTCTTCTGATCAATAATAGATCTCACTCTCCTCTTTCCTCCCATCTCACTGGCTATTCTTTCTTATGCACCATTTCCTCCTCTCTTTTTGGTAAATCTCTGGGCACCGAGTGCCCCGGGGCAGGCCTTTTCCCTGTGTATCCATTCTCCCTTGGAGTTCCTTGGTTCCAGGCACCAGGTAATGTATGCCAAGTAAAAATAAGCCAACCCCCTGCTAGGAGCCCATTCTGCCTCATAGCAACCCTCCAGGGCAAAATAGTTCCAGAGGGCTTCAGGGGTGCTAAGTCATCCTTTTGGGAAACAACTAGCCTCACCTTTCTTTTACCCAATAGCTGTGGCCTTCAAACCACTGACTTTTCAGGTACAGCCCATGCGTAACCCACTGTGCCATTGTTGTTGTTAAGTGCCATTGACAGTGTTGTTTCCGACTCACAGTGACCTTATGCACTACACAACAAACACCACCCAGTCTTGGACCATCCTCACAATTGTTCTTATTCTGGAGCGCATTGTTGCAGCCACTGTCTTGTCTACTTCTTCTTTTTCGCCGCCCACTGTACCCCTAGTGATCCTTGAATTTTTAGATCTTTAACCTAAACCTGTTTATCTAGAAATTTGTGCTTCTAGCTACCTATTTGACATCTCTACTTGAATAATTTTTACATATAAATCATTTTATTGAATATTTTTAATATATAAATTATTACTCTTACAGCTTTCATAACAATCCATACATCGATTGGATCAAGCACATTTGTACAATTGTTTCCATCATCATTTTCAAAACATTTTCTTTCTACTTGAGAGCTCTTGGTATCAGCTTCTCTTTTTTTTCCCTCCCTCCCTAACCCTGCCACCCTCATGAACCCTTGATAAATTATAACTTATTATTTTCATATCTTATACCATCTGCTGTCTCCCTTCACCCATGTTTCTGTTGTTAGTCTCCTTTGGGGGTGGGATTATATATAGATCATTGTGATCGGTTCCCACTTTATTCTTCCACCTTCCCCCTACCCTCACAATATTGCTACTCCCATTAATTGTTCCTGAGGGGTTTATCTGTCCTGGATTCTGTATGTCGAGAGTGCTTATCCATGAATTTCATACATGTAACATACTTAAAACAATAATTGTTGGTCTTTCATCTTGCTTCCTTTGTGGCCTGCTACCATCATTTATCCACTCAGTTGCCCAAAGAAAAACCCAGAGTCATTCTTGATTTTGTTCTTTTTAAAAAAAAAATCATTTTATTAGGGGCTCATACAACTCTTATCACAATCCATACATACATCAATTGTGTAAAGCACATTTGTACATTCATTGC
>NW_022111310.1:4092403-4101939 GCF_000313985.2 Echinops telfairi | reverse complement strand
CTTTGTTGCTTCTGAGCTAGATGGCTGCTTGTTTACCTTCAAGCCTTTAAGACCCTAGATGCTATATATTTTGATAGCCAGGCAACATCAGTTTTCTTTGCCACATTTGCCCATGCACCCATGTGTCTTCAGCGATCGTATCATGGAGGTGAGCACACAATGACATGATTTTTTTTTCTTTGATGCCTGATGACTGATCCCTTCGGCACCTGATGATCATGCAGGCTGGTGTGCTTCTTCCATGTGGTCTTTGTTGCTTCTGAGCTAGATGGCCGCTTGTTTACCTTCAAGTCTTTAAGACCCCAGATGCTATATCTTTTGATATCCTGGCACCATCCGCTTTCTTCACCACATGTGCTTATTCACCCGCTTTGTCTTCAGCAATTGTGCTTGACTTTGTTCTTAATTCCTCATGTCCAATCTATTAAAAAGTAGTCAGCCCTACCTCCAAAACATAATTTGAAATGACAGTTCTTTTCTTTTCTGCCACTACTATCCTAGCTTCTGCCCACCTCTGTTCTATGCCCAAGACCCTTTAGGTATTAGCCTCAATTGCTACCCATCTCCTCTTGTTCAACATCTTTCCACATCCCAGGCCTTCTTCGTTTTCTTCAAATAGTCAAGCTAATTTCCACCTTCTGGATCAGTTCTTTCCTCTGTCTGGAATGGTTTTCTCTCTGTCTGTCTGTTGTTTTCAGATCTTGGCATGGCAAAGTTCTTGTCTCCAAGACCTTGGCTTACATGTGACTTAATGCCTACCCAAGTCACTTTTACTTTCTATCCCATTATCCTGTTTTGATTTCTTCCTCTTATGAATCACTTATCTGAAATGATCTTGTCTGTTTCTCATTTACTGTCATCTCCTTTAGATGAAAGTAGGACCCTTGCCTGCTCTGATCACTGCTGTACTCTCCGATCTATACAAGTATCTAGCACCGAACAGTCACTGAATAGATTTTTGTAGGATGAATGTATGCTCTGGAAAAAAGTCACAGTAGTGATCATTTGGAGAAAAAAGAAGCCTGAAGCTCAGAAAGCTGTGTTTCAGAAGGGTCTCTCTGCATGGAATGTTGCACTTATAATCCCCCAATGTCAGAGCACTAAACCCGTGAGTTGCAGAATTTAGTGTAAGTACAGCCTAGAAGTGATTAAGAGAGTCCTTCATTGATTCTAACAGGTGGGCCTGCCTTTAAACTGAGTAGTCAAAATGTGGGCAAAGTCAGTTTCTGTGTGTGGACTCCGGACACCGAAAGTGTGTGAAAATGGAATTGGATACTGTTCCTTTGGCAGAGCCTGACCCATAAATCACAGATAATTGCTGCAAGGACAGAGGGCTGCTCTTCGAATGCAGACTGGAGGGGAGGAGTGAGCAGTGCCGGGGTGTCCTGTGCCCTTGAGTCCCAGGTCCTGTTAGCCAGATAAAGGGGATAGCATTGGGACACTTCTTTTCTTCCCATTGCTTCATCACTACACAAAAGGACACACAACTCGTCACAGAAACAGGGTTAGTCTGGCTCGGTAATTCTAGGATTCTCCTTTCTCTCTGTGTCCCAAAGTCCGAGCTCCACCCCCCCCCCACCCCCTTTTAAAAAAAGCACAGTGGCCAGAGAATGCTTACAAAAGTGGACACAACAGAGAACAGACTCTTCTACACCTGACAAATCCTTCTCCTGAGCCCTGGGGGATCTGGAATTTATATTCAATAGAGATATTGTGTTCAGGACAAATAAAAATAAATCTTAATGGCAACAATCACCTCCTCCTTGGTGGGGGTCAGATTGAGAGTGATTTGGGTCCTTAGGGCCTTTCATTATGCAGACTGAGAAATTGTAGCCCTCGTAATCTGGAGCGCTAGGTGATCGGATAGAGGAGGCAAACCAGAATCCAGGAGCTGGCACGGTCCCCACGCAAGCTGAGCCCCACCGTGTGCATGGACGTTCCTATCCTAAGGGGCAGCATGTTCCCCCTGGCAGCACAGGAGCAGCACAGTGTGGAGATTGTAGCCCTCACCCACTGGATGACATGGACAAGTGATTTAGGCTTTCTGAGCCTATGCTTGCCTACCATCCAATGGGAGTCGTGACTCCTATCCACAAGGCTGCTTTGAGAGTGCAGTATGTATGTGAAGGTGCTTTATAAACTGTAAAGACCTTTATGTATGTTAGCTATTGTTTTCTAGTTTGTAAAACCAAAGCCTAATCTCAAATGGATCCACCTAGTCATAGTGAATGTTCATTCATTGGTTAGACTGATGGATGATAGCGTGATTCAAACCAGAATAATTGGCAGAAGACTATGGATGACCATGGAAGCCCCAGATACATTTGTGAGAACTACATTGGAAATAAGCCTCCGGTGATCTCCCACTGTCTATCATTGAGGGATGGGAGGAAAGTGGTTACTAAGCAGAGTGCACGGGAGAGCTGAAGGTAGATCAAAGGGATACACCTGATTTGAGCAGTTAAAACTTTGTCAGTTGATTTCCCCGCCATCAGCTCTACCTCTGATGCATGCTAGCCCTGATCTGATTTTCAACATTTTCCGTGTTTTTGTTTGTTTGTTCATATTAGAGTTTATGTCATTGAGGGTCACCCTCTTGAAGTTGTGTTGTATGTTTTTCTGTAGATGACACCCAGGATTGATGAACCTACAGGGACAGCAAGTAGAATAAGGGTTTTTTTTTTTTGGGGGGGGGTTGGTTATAAAGGTGGGGAGCAGGGTAAAAGGGAGATGATATCAAGGCGTCCAGGAAGGAAAAGAATACTTGGAAATGGATTATGGTAGCAATGGTACACTACTGTGTGATGTGATCAAACTATGGAATGATATATGAATAAACTCCCAGTTTAAAATATTTTTTGTGAAGAATGAAAAAAAAAGGCTTACTCTTGATGATGTTTTACAGCAGCTCCAATTTCATAAGACTTAACTTGCCTTTTAAGGAAAGAGCTTAGATATTAAATAGGGTTAAAACCTGGTCTATTGAGATTTAGTGAAAAAGCCGACTTATCCATTCTGCATTTACTCATTTATCCATTCTACACTTACAGGTAAAGCACTGAGTGCTCAATAAATCTCCACTATACAGTGAGTGCTCAATAAATCCCCACTATATAAATCCCCAACTACTATAATTGTTGCTCCTTTCTTACTATTGTTGTTATTGGCCTGATCCTGGGCTACGCTCCTGGGTTCCAAATACACCAAGCTGCAGTTGCTGCCCTCTGGGAACTCTCAGGTTAGTGGGAGAGCCAGGTTTGTGGGCTGACAATCACAGGACAATGAAGCAGCGGGGGCAGCGGTGGGGTGGGGGGGTGGGGGGGAGGAACCTTAGTCAGAGGCTAACTGGAGCCTGTATTTTAAGCCCTCCAGGTCTTATTGGGCGGTTGAACTTAGGCAAGTGACTTGTCCTTTCAAGGTTTATTTTCCCAACTGTAAAGTGGGAGAACGATGGCCTGGACTTTAAGGGATGGTTGAATGAGTGAAATAGATAATTCTCCAGTTATTTAGTTATCAGCTATTAGGAGTTGTGGTTGCCTTAATCCTGGCTCCCCAAGGATGCCCACCCTTCATCTCCAGGACGGAGAATAGAAAGAGAACATGGATCAAGAGAATGCAGAGGGGACTCAGGGAGGACACGGCTAAGGGTGCCTCTGAGGACACTGGCTGGGCCTCACTCTGCTCCTCAATTTCTGATTGATCTACATTCATCCATGGTCCTCTCTGGGCCTCAGGGGTGCTTTCAGTTCTGGTACTTGCCCAACTCAGATCTCACCGTAGAGTTGTTAGAAAACAGTCACACTGTGGTTGTGTGGGCATGACATCACAAGACCTGCGCTCCAACTCCAACTCTTCCACTTCTGAGTGTGTGTGACCTTGGGCAGGTTCCTGGCATCTCATTTCCTCAGCCCGAAGTAGTCAAAACATACCTACCTCGCCGACCTATTGGATGGCGAAGTTGACAGAATGGATGTGAAACCTCTTCAGAAAGATTATGATGTGACGGCAGCTATTTTTAGCTCTAAAAGGTCACTCACTTGGCTTCCCAAAGTTGGCTCTGTCCTCTTGGCCAGGACATCTTTCCACGTGATGGCTGGGCCCAGCTGCCCAGCTGATCCGGTTCACTTATCATGGCAGTCAAAGAAGCATCCTTGGGTGTCCCACAGCCCCGCCTGAGATAAGGAGCCTCTGTCTCTGGCCCAGACACTTTGGACCCGCTGCCTCCAGGGTATGCCAGCGAAAGTGTGCTCCAAAAGCCGAGGAAGACCTCTTCCCCCTGCCTCCCTGGGCATTCCGAGGCCGCATCTAGCCTCCTGCTTCTGGGCCTGGACCCCTTCAGAGGGCAGGAGGAGGCGTCCGTGGGATTAAGCGAAAGGCAGTCTAGCCTGGGAAGCTGGGGACTGAGGGCCAGTCTGAGTGTTAGAGGAACTAGTTGTGCGGCTATAAGCAAGGGATGTTTCCGCTCTGGGATTGAGTTCGCTCCATTACAGGTGAATTGTTCTCTTCCGAAATGTGTGTTGGAGTCCTTCCTGACCCTTGTATCCGTAGATGTGATCTTACCGGGCAATTGCATTTTCTTTGGGATGTCAATGAGACCATGTCAACGCAGGGTATGTCCTAACCCCAATCATGCCTGTGCTATAAAAAGCACAGACAAGACACAGAGACAAGAAACACAAACCGGGGAGGATTGAAGCCATGTGCAGATTGCCAAGGGTTGAGGGGTGCCTGGGCTGGAGAAGTAGAGACAAGGATTTCTCCCCAGAGCCAACATGAGAGATCCTTCCCCTACAGATGAGGCTCTGAAGGCCGCCTTCTGGCTTTGGAAACTGTGAGAAAGTTTGTTTCTGTTCTTTAAAGGCACCGCTTGTGGTTCTGTTATAAGAACCCTAGGGAAGCCTTGCTCCTCCTCTTTGTGGCAGGGGTGGGGCTTCTCCTCCTCCTTGTGGCAGGGGTGGGGCTTGATGCCTTCCAAGATTCAGTCTGCCCCTAGCCTTCCGTGAATTAGAAATCCCTTATGCATTCAAATCCCGCTCTTTCTCTGTGACTCTCCATCTTCCCTGCACCCCCAGCCAGTCTCCGTGCAGTTTATTTGCTCCCGAGAGTGACTGACTTGCAGATCAGACTTAAATGGGATCCTTACCTCTAGCTCTGAGCCTTTGTGCATCTCTTCCCCTTGTCTTCAGTTTGATTGCTCTCTGGCCCGATGTTCTGACTCTAGAAACAGTCTCTTCATGCCTGGTGAAGAACTAACCACAAGCTTTGGCTTCGGCTCTCATCTCACTTGTGCTTTATTTGAGGAGCAATCCTTCAAAAGCATGGTTCTCCCAGAAAAGGGTCTAGACCCACAGCAGAGAGTTAGGCTTAACAGGTAGACAGAGGCCGGGTTATGATGGCTCCGGAGAGAGGGAAAGGTGTTTGTCCTTTGTTCAGGGGCAACAGGGTATTTTGGGCAGGAGTTGATGTGCCCTGAGCTGAATCTTCAAGAGGTTGTTCAGGCGGCTCTTTGAAGACTGGACTAAAGTGGGGAGAAAGTAGAGGCCGCCTGAAGAGTAGCCTCAAGATTTAAGTGAGAGAGACCAAGAGCAGGGACAATGGGGTTGAAAGAGAAGATGGTGGGCGGAGAGAGTGTAGACCAACCAACTAGACGTGGCTCCCAGTGACAAGAGGGAGGAATTGAGAATGGAACTGCTGGTGGTCCAATGGTGAGGTGCTTAGTTGCTATCTGGAAGTCTGGCAGGTCAAACCCATCCCAGGGCTCTGGGGAAGAAAGACCAAGTGACCTGTGCTGCAACCCAGGCCCCCCTCAGGGTCACGTGTACTCACTCAGTCGGGGGTGCTATGAGATGAAAATGGACTCAGTGGTACCCAACAAGGCAAGAGGGAACACACCCCTGCCAGTCTCTCCTGCCCCAGGCCATGGCAGCCGCTTGCCCAGCTACAGACTTCCCTGCACAAGGGCCTTTGCCCTTGCGGCTCTCTGTACCCAGTGTTAGTTCGTTGGGTTTGGTCGCTTCATTGATCACCAGGCCTCATTGACCAGTCTTTCTGCCCCGCTTAATTCCCGCCTCAGGCCATTCTTCACAAACGTTCATTCTGCTGAAATCAACTCATTCATCTAGTTCAGCGGTTTGCAACCTGTGGGTCCCAACCCCTTTGGGGGTCGAACAACCCTTTCGCAGGGGTCGCCCGATTCATAATAGTAGAAAAATTACAGTGATGAAGTAACAACGAAAATTATGTTATGGTTGGGGGGGGCGGTCACCACCACATGAGAAACTGTATTAAAGGGTTGCAACATTAAGAAGGTTGAGAACCACTGACTAGTTGCTTCCGTCCACTACAATATCTGCCCCAAGCGGGTCGGGGTGTTGTCTGCCTTGTTCATGATTGTGTTCTTCACACTCAGAACAGGACTTGGCCCATAGCCCGCAGCAAATGCTCAGTGATTATAAGTTGGACTGTGAGCTGGAAGGAAGGAGAGAGATTGGAAGCATATACAGTAAATGATTTCCAAAGATGGCTACAACACCCCCCATCTTGCTTTCCATTTGCAATGTAATTTGATGCTACCCTCACCAGGTAGAATCTGTTTCTTCCCCCTTGAACCGGAGGATGAAGTGGAAGTGACCAAGTATGGCTTCAAAGACTAGACTTGAATGACCTGTGGTTCCTATTTCACATGCTTGTTTCTTAGTGGAGCAATGACGTGGGACCATCTTCCTGTGAGGAAGCCGAAGTTACCGCAGGGGCACCTGGGAAAGAAATAGCACTCCAGCCCACAGCCCAGCCTCCGCAGATCTGCCAGCGGAAAGGAGCCCTGTGAGTTGTAATGCTAGGCAAGAAGAGTCCAGCTAATCAACTGGATTGTGTGAGATGATCAACTATTGTTTTAAACTGTGGAGTTCTGGGGAGTGGTTTGTTATTCAGCAACAGATCACAGAAACATTCTCTTCTCGTCTCTTTTTGCTTTCTTCTTTCTTCATTTTGGGCTTTGATGTTAGTCAGCTAATGAGCATTCAGAAGGAAATGTTCAATAAGAAACTGAAGTTAAGGATAGATGGTGCATTCTTGCTGTTTGTGGTTGTTATGTTCTATAGTCCCCAAGAATACCAAGTTAGTAAATTACTGACCCTACCTTAAGAGCCCTGGTGGCATAGAGGTTACGAGTTGGGCTGTGATCCCAGAGGTCAGAAGTTTGAAGCCACCAGTTGCCCTTCAGGAGAAGGATGGGGCTTTATACTCCCATAAAGAGTCACAGTCTCAGACACTCCAAGGGGCATTTAGCTCTACCCTGTCTTATAGGAAGATGAGCAGGTGCATCGTCCTGATGGAAAAATTCCTCAGCATAACTTTCTGGGCCTTTTAAATATATTTTTTTAAAAACTTCCTCAGACAAAACCCCTGGGATCATCCTGTGTCTTTTGAGGAAACCTATCAGGATGACCCTTTGGGGATTTCCACCCCCCCTAAAAAAAACACACACCCAGCTACTGTAACTTCTGAGATGACCTTTTCACCTTGAATTTCATTGACCCAGCAGATTCCCTTGGAAGCCACTGTTTTGACTGGATTTTCTTTTAGAAGTCGCCCTATGAGACTAAGACAAATATAAGACTGAAATAATTATCACCAGCCATTCACTGATCACAAAGACAGGTTTTGACCTATTTTTCTTGGAATAAATCCTTGCATGAATCAACTGGAGCCCTTGTACAAATACTTACTCTCATAGAAGGGGGTTTCAAAAACATCCTGGAAAAAACTCCACTGTCTCTTTTCTCAACATTTTATTCACATTAGGTGGGAGTTTACATATCAGATCATCATTTTTCAATCAAAACTTAAACAGCGTATCCACCTTCTCTAAGCTCACCCGATTCTTAGACCCTTTCCCATCTTCCTCTTTAAGGATAGTGCCTTCTCCTTCACCCATGTTAACACCTCTCTGCTTGTTATCGTATTATTTCCCCTTTATTTTTATAACAAATAAATAACCAGATCTTGTTATTATATATAGACTCCAAACTAAACTTTACTGCTTTTGAATTGATTCTCTCTCATAGTGACCCTATAGGATAGGGTAGTAACTGTCTCTGTGGTTTAGCGATGTTGTAAATCTTTATAGATATAGAAAGCCTCATTTTTCTCCCACAGAGCCACTGGTGGTTTCAAACCACTGACCTTGTGGTAAGCAGACCAATGTCTAACCCACTATACTACACACATACACACACACACACACACACACACACACACACACACGAGGGGTACCCCCCCCAAATCCAGAATTCCCCCCTGCCAAAGCTATGTATTTCTTTCTTTTCTTTCTTTCTTTTTTTTATTTACAAAACAACCTATCTCCTTTGAAGTACTCTCCATTACACTTACTACATTGGTCAAATCTGCAATTCCATTCCTGGAAACATTTTTCAAATTCATCCATTTGGATAGCTGACCACCTCCCTCGTTTTCTTTTTCTTCACCTCTCCGACATTATAAAATCACTGTCCGTTCATGTCCCTCTTCATTTGCAGAAACACAATGCATAGAGTGATGTCAGGCTAGTGAGGTATGTGGGACAAGAGAGGCATGGTGTTTTGTGCCAAAAACTGGTGCACTGAGATGGCTGTGTGCACAGTTGCATTGTTGTGGTGGCAAAACCAGTCCCCTGTCTGCCACAATCAGGCATTTATGTCACACACTGTTATGCAACTTCTCAGAACCTCTAAATAGAAAGCTTGATTAACCGTCTGACCTGGTGGAATGAACTCCAAATGCACTATGAGTCAATATTTTCGTCCATTTGGAAAGTTGATGGATGTCCAGAATGAGGTTTATCATTGCTTGATACTTTACCTTTTTTGAAAGGTGAGAAAACCTTGAATGAGAAAAACACTCATACACGTGAGATTTTCCCATAGCACTGTCCTTGCTCAACATCACAACAGTTTCTGCAGTGTTTTTCCTGAGCAGGAAATAAAATTTCATAGCTGCATGCTGCTCTTTTAAATCAGCCATCACAGAAAATGAGGTTTGAGTGAAATTGCTTTCATGAAAAAAATACACTGTAACCAGAGAGAACCTTCCCAGGTGATGCCACTGCGTGCACGAACTCAGAGCAATTGGCTGGTTGCTTGCCTAGTGGGGAAAAGTGTGTACTACGAAAGTTCTGCTTAGCGGAGTTCCCCCCTCCGTTTTGTGTGTGTGTGTGTGTGTGTACATATATATATATATCTCCCTGGTGGTGTAATGATTACAAGTTGAACTGTGACCTGAAAAGTTGGCAGTTCGAAACTGCCAGCTGCTCAATGGGAGAAAGATAGGGCTTTCTACTCCCATAAAGAGTTACAGTCTCAGAACTCACAGGGGTAATTCTACCCTGTCCCTGAGGGTTGCTATGAGTCAGCATCGACTAGATGGCAATGAATTTACACACCCACTGTGTCAAGCACATTTGTACATTTGTTGCCATCATCATTCTCAAAACATTTTCTTTCTACTTGAGCCCTTGGTATCAGCTCCTCATCCCCCCC
>NW_022111310.1:4082969-4092147 GCF_000313985.2 Echinops telfairi | reverse complement strand
ATTTGTAAGGTAGAATTGGGATCATGATAGTGGGGGGGAGGAAGCATTAAAGAACTAGAGGAAAGTTGTATGTTTCATCATTGCCATACTGAACCCTGACTGGCTCGTCTCCTCCCCATAACCCTTCTGTAAGGGGATGTCCAGTTACCTACAGATGGGCTTTGGGTCTCCACTCTGCACTCTTCCTCATTCACAATGATATGATTCTTTGTTCTTTGATGCCTGATACCTGATCCTATCAACATCTCGTGATCACACAGGCTGGTGTTCTTCTATGTGGGCTTTGTTGCTTCTCAGCTAGATGGCTGCTTGTTTATTTTCAAGCCTTTAAGACCCCAGATGCTATATCTTTTTATAAGCGAGCACCATCAGCTTTCTTCACCACATTTGCTTATGCATCCACTTTGTCTTCAGCGATCAGGTAGGGAAGGTGAGCATCATGGAATGCCAGGTTAATAGAACAGAGTGTTCTTGCATTGAGGGAGTACTTGAGTAGAGGATGGCATATAATGTATACTGAAGACTTTCCTATAATGAAGAAAAAAGTGTTTGCCTTCTAATCGAATTGTAAAGGAAATTGTAATAGAGTGTTTTTCTCACTCCCACACTGGACACATTTTCAAATGGGGGATTGAAGACAGCTTTACTGAATCAAAGAAAGGCTGCCCTCCAGTGTGATTTGAGAAGCACCCAGAATGTCTGCCCCACTGCACTATGCCTCCTTGGCCCCCCTCTACTCCACTGTTACCCCTTCAGCCTAGAGTTAAATGCTATGTGCAGGGGGTGCTACCCTGGAATCTGAAGCACCAAGTGCTTTTCATTGTAGCCATCCTTTCCCCTCGTTGTTTCATCTGGCTCTCATGGCAACCCGATGGTAGGGTTCTGATCCTGTTTTGGGAATGAGGAGCTAGAGGGTCAGACTGAAAGCTACACACTCGGGGCTTCTTGGAAATGATTTGATATCAAAGAGAATGACCTTGGTCTTGAAAGCCATTCATTGTCTGCCACGGGAGACAGGAGATATCATCTTTGGGCAAGGTCTTCACCCATCTTGTAATTTAAGTAGAACTTTCATGCTGATTTCCCCTCTCTTCTCATGTTAGCCCTGGCTCCAGGGAAAGGAAGGGAAATGCTTTCACACTTTATTGACAACCTTGGCATCAACCACATCACTTACTCCATTTTTGTCCTTATATGAAATAGGAAAAGGCAGATGTAAAGGCTTCTCTGTTTCTCTTTAAAGGAAGAGGATAATAGTTGCTTTGCACATTTTAATTTAGCATATTTAAAAAGATTCAGAATGGATTCATTTTTAATCGTGATTCTTATTTTGGATACGAAATTAATGTAAGATGAGCTACAAATGCTTTATTGAGTAGCAGGGGGCAGGGGAAGGTTCTGAATTTACTTGCATACATATATCCTGGAGCCCTGGGGCTCTTCATGAGACCAACCAGGCACTGGATGCCTCCTGGCATCATGGGCACATGGGCCACATTTAGAATATCTGATAAACCCAAAAACCAAACTCACTGCCATCAAATCGTTGCCGTCTCTTAGTACCCTATAGGATAGCTAAATAATTGCCCCTGTGAGTTTCCCCGACTGTAATTCTTTACAGGGCGAGAAAGCCCTATCTTTCTCACCCAGTGCCTGGGGGTTTCAACTGCAGACTTTGTGGTTAGCAGGGCAACTGGTAACCAGTGTGCCGGCCACCAGGGCTCCTAGAATATCCCATAGTGTCTTCTCACTAGGCTTCTCCTCTCTGCAACTTTGTGCTACGGAATGAAAGCTTGCTTTCCCTATTGATGTCCTAATCTCATTTTTTGGCTGCTCCAAACTTCCTCTCACGATTGAAGGGGGCTCTGAGCTCCTGCTTCATGGTAAACAGCTCCCCGTCCACTGAGAACCGGCTTCCCAGAGAGGGCTTCTCAGTGTCCTATTTTCCATGCACCATGAGGCTAGAAGTAGGATATTCCCTTATGCTGCTCTTAAGACTTTTCTTTTTTATTTTCATTTTAGTATCACACAGTTTTGAAAATTAAAAAAATCAACTGTTGGAGGCGAAACAGCTATAGTCCACTCTCAGTATATATGAAATGAAAAAGTGATGTTAATAATAAAGGATAGAATTAGTCATCTTTAAGTGATACAATCAGAGACGTTACTACAAAAGATGCTGGAGTTAAAACACTGCCTAGTGCTGAGTCATCCTCACAGTTGTTCCTGTGTTTGAACCCATTGTTACAACCCCAGTATAATTCTTTCAACCTGGTTAAAATGGGATCTTATTTTGAGGTTCCTTGCTATTTGGCTGTATAATCTGCTACCTCTTCCATATCACTGTCCTTCACAGGCCTCCCTGTCACTGTTTAGGAAAGGCTTTGACCTCTGACTCAGTCTCTTCCTCTCCATCTCCACTCTGCCATCATCCAAAGACATTTCGATGCCAAGTGTTGAACTCTCTAACATTCTAGTCTCATGATCACGGGACTCATTTCCTCTAGGCACTAGCATTTCACCCCTTCAGTCTTACACTCCAGGGTCATCTGCTAGAAGCCTTTCTTCTGAAACCTTGCACTCCCCTTATGTTTCTTAAGGTCTCTTTCATCGTCTCAGTCCCTCCACGTGTATCTTCTAGGTCCCCTCCTTTTCCCTCCATCAACTGGTGGTTCCTCCCTTTGTTTCTTCTGTTCCCCATTTTTATTCCATGCATCCTTTTAAATGCCTCTCTGAACCACTATCACGCTCCTTGAATTTCATATGTAACTCCTCACATCTCCCATGAACAGAAGTGCTTGGCTCTTACCTCCCTGAGAACACGGTTCTTTCCAGAATGACACCTCTCAACTTTCAACTGCTTACTGTGCAGTGGCCTTCTTTCCTCGGGGCTACAAGATGCACGTTCATGTGTCCTTGATGCGGCCTCAGCCTTTCTCCTCTTGTACCTCTTTCTATCCAGTTATGCGCCCCTTGTTGTCTACAAAATCTCTCTCAACACATCAAAATGGTCCTGTTTTTCCACCCTAAAAAAGTTGAACACAACAACAACAGCAAAAAAACTTCACACATTTTCAAAACAGCGAGAACGTAGCTGCTTTTCTCTCGGGTCAGCTCTAACTCTGTAGCACTCACTGCCTCCAGTCTCCCATTCCAACCACGGTTGTCCTGTTTCCTTTCGCAGCCAGTCCACTGAAGTGCAAATGTCATTAGCATCAATAATATGGTTGTCACCAAAGTTAAAAATATGGGCAAAATCCAGTAGATACTGTTCAGTTCTTATTTGACTGAATCTCCAGTTTTGACATTGTAATCATTCGTTTCCTTCTTGAAACTCTGAGTGGCTTTGGCATGGAGGCCGTTCCTTCTTCTGGTTCGCATATCATCTAGCAATTCCAACTCTGGCCCATTATTTCATACTCTCCCATGGTGATCTCTTTCACCCTAGAATTTTTGTCACGACCCACAAGCCAACAACTCCAGAGTGCCCGGCATTTCATCTCTACCTATCCCTGAGCTTCAGAGTCAAGGATGCTGTGATATTTTCTTCTAGATAGCGTCAGCTGATCCTATAAACGCAGTGGGTCTCCACACCAGCCCTTCTTTAGCCCAAGCCCATTCCTCCTTCTGAAATCTGTGATGTCACCATTGTTGCCTGGTCATCAGGCTACACCCGAAGGCATCCTCAGCTTCTGAAAGAGAAGTTTCTCCTTTGCTCGCCACACGGTATCAAGGGTCAAATCTTGCCAAATTAGGCTGGACCTCATCTCCCTCTTTATTATCATGGACCACAGCAATAGCCTTCGGCTAGGGCTTCCTGCCTAATTCCTATTCACCTCCCATTGATTCTGTATACAATAGCTAGCACAATCTAATGAAATGTGAATCTGTCCATGGTAAGTCCATACCTAAAGTATGTAAATGAGTGCCTGGCATCTATAGAAACATGCCAACCTCATTGCACAGCACCCAAGTTTCCCTGATACAAAACCTGCAGGTGTCCTCTGCTCCTTTATCAGCCCTCTTTGCTTGGCCTTCCTAATCCAGCAAAAACTACACTGTACAGAGCACACATCTCCTAACACCCCAGGAGTGCACATCTTAATGCCTTTGTACCTGCCCCTCCCTGGTTTAAAATTTCTCATAATTTTCTACCTATCCTTTGCATGACTAAATCCTGCCCATAGTTTAAGACCAATTCACACATCCTCCCTGAGTCCCATTGACTGATGTATGTTTGAAACTCTCCTCACATTTTCCATGGCATCCTATGTATATCTCTGAAATTGTCTTCTGCTGTCTTTTCTGACTGTCCCCTACTATACTTTAAGATTCCTTATATTTTCAGACTTATATATTTACGTTCCCTCTGGCCTTTTGTTTTTCTTGTCTATCTCACAGCCAGGCACTTAGAAGGCGAATTGTTCAAAGTTTTAGATTCAGAATTAAGGGATTAGAATTCAAATCTTCTTTCTCCCATGCATTGGTCCTGTGACATGGGTTAGTCACCTTACCTGTCAGATCCACACTTCCTTATCTATAATTATTTTATTTACCTCACAAGATAAAATTGAAGATTGAATGAGATGAGATATGAATATTCCCTGTAAACTACAGAGTAATATAAGCATGCTTTGTTATATAGATTATGCAGAAATAGAGAAAAAAGATATATCACAACATTATGGGTCTTGTACTTATTTTAACAAGACTTCATATTTATTCAAAAACCCATATAAACCATTTTAGATCAGTCTGAAAGTGTAGTATTTTAAAAACCTCATCAATGTGTCTAGTGGCCTAGGAGAATGAATAGGACTTGTGAAAACCATCACTTGATGTTACTTAATAGCCATGGCAGGAACACTTATTTAGTCTCAAAACCAACAGAACATATATCTGAAAGCATGCATTGCATCATCGTCCCAGTGACATAGGAGGTTATGCATTGGGTAACTAACTACAAGGTCAGCAGTTCTAAACTACCACCTGCTCTTGGGGAGAGAGATGAGGCATTCTACTCTTGTAAAGCATCACAGTCTCGGAAACCCACAGAGGGAGTTCCATCTTGTCCTGCAGGGTCGTATTAATAAGAATTGACTTGATGGCAGGGAGTTTTGTTTACCTCCAGACTGTCGCTTCTGCCCCGTTCTTCCAATGGGCACATATTAGACACGTCTCAATGCCATGTGACAGTCAGCCATGGGAAGAGGAGATTCTGATGAGATTTCACAAACCAACCTGGTTTACCTTAAATGGATATGTCACTGATCCAGTCCTTTTTGTGACTTGCCACGAGAGGCAACAGTTCCACTTTGCAAGGACAGCTCCCCATTAAGATAGTTGGGAATTAGAAGTGAGTCGCCCAGAAATCACCGGAACTGGTCTGCTCTGGTGGCAGTAACCTTTCTTGGAAATTAGGAGTAGAGAATTTCTACTTCCAGGTTGCACAACGTGCAGCTTCGAGGATCAAAAATCATCAGGCAAGTGACCTATAGGTATTTCCCTTCCCCAGGGCAGGGAGCAGTGCAGATGTTCCCAGAACAGGGGACCTGCATGGGACCCAGAGGTAGTGGCTAAATGCTGGGCTTTGGAAGCAAAGGCCTGACTCTCCCGCCTACTGACTGCATGCCCATTCTACATTCCTAGATTTTGGGGGGGGGCCTCAGCTTCCTCATATATTATACAGGAGGAAGACCTATCGTCTAGAGTTGTTGTGTGTCTCAGAGAGAGAGAGGGAAGGAAAGAGAAGGAGAAAGAAAGAGGGGAGGGGAGGAGATGAAATGAAAGGAGAGGAAAGAAAGAAGGAGAGGGGAAAGAAAAGAGAGGGAGGGAGACAGGGAGAGAGGGGCTGTTGTGTTCTGTTGAGTAGGTTCTGAGTCATAGTAACCCCACTGGACAGAGCAGCAGTGCGCCATGGGGTTTCCTATGTTGAAATCTTCATGAGAGCCAATCACCAGGTCTTTTCTTCCCCAGAGCGGGGGTGCGTTTGAATGGCCAACTGTGTGGTTTGCTACCAGGCACCTGACAGTTGCATCACCAGGGCTTCTTGAAGTGAGGAGAGGAAAGATGACAGGTGAGAAGAGGAAGACAGGGTCTATGCTAAATAAATAGTATATGTTTTAATTTAGGGTCATATTTGTAATAGTTGTAATATTTACAACTATTCCAAAATAGTTGTATTTTGGAAGAGTGCAAATTCAGAGGATAAGGAAAGGTTGGGAAGATTGATTAGGAAAAGCTATGTAGTTCTTGAATTCTACATCACAACATTTAGAAGTGGACTGGGCAATGGGGAGCCTGTGAATGTTCTTGAGCAAGAGCATAACCCAACTCCAGGTGTACTTTTTGAAGATCAAGGTGAAGCAGCACATGACATGAACTGGATGGTAAGTATCAGAGGAGGACATAGGTAGGGAACGCTTGGCTTAGTTCAGTGAGGAAGTCTGATCTAGGGCAGTGGCAAGGGGGATGAAGGAGAGGGGGCACGGCGTGGGCTATTTTGAGACACAACTGGCTAAAAGGCGTTGTTAAAGATAGCTTCCATGTTTCACACGTTTGTCACTGTGAGAATAGTGCTGCTGTCTATTTCCGAATTAGGAAACATAGCCAGGGATGTGGGTTTTGCAGTTGAATGTTGACACAGGTGGTTCTGATGAAATATCAAGGTAAAAATGATCAACATTTTTGTATGCTGTATTAGACTATTGGTCCTTATTCCAGAAGAATATGTCTGATATATTTTTAGGTGAAATAGGTGGAATTACTAGGTTCATAACTGAAAGCTCTAAAGCAAACCTGGCAGAAATGCATCTCTTCTCCTAAATGATGCTCAGTAATCCCTGGCCTATTGCTTTGCTACTTACCTTTGCATTTGTTTGTTGCTAGAAAAACAAAACAAAATGGTTTGAATCCAGGTAGAAGCCATGCAAACACCACTGTCTTCCTCGAGTGCCTGCATTCTCCTCCCCACCCAAAGTGCTGGAAACCTGAGACAACCTGATCCCGGTACAACGATGTTGAACAGTGTGCTCCTTCATCCTCCTTATCAATGAACTCACCCTGGCTGCAGTGGCTCAGCCTCCCCAGGGAAAGCCATGCTGAGACTTGGACTCAAGTCCACCTTATCTGTGTTGTACTATTTTGCCCTTCTTTAAAATCTCCACCTGTTGTCCTGATACTGAGGTGATGGTTAATGGCCTGAAATCCCCAGGTCTCCAGGGTGCCTCTGCGAAAGATTGTACAAACATTAGGAACTTTTAAAGACTTGGCAAGAGTGATTTTTGTAAGCCCATCGCTCTGTTGATCATTTCACGCTTGACATCCATTTAAATCCCAGATAAGGGGAAGAAAAGGTTCTACCTGGTTTTGCTAGTCCTATCTAACTTCTAAGGACTTACTGGTATATTTTTGACGCAGGTTTTATGTATTGGTCAATTTCTTTTAAAACACATTAGTATTTATTGTGTGCAAAGAGGGACAAAGATGAAAATCTCCTCAAGGTGATGGCCGTGGCTTTGTTTCTAGAGGAGATTAGAATCTAACAAAAGATTGACACATCTACCAATGAAACAAGGAAGGCAAGTGAGGATGGACATGAGGAGGAGGAAGGTGGAAAGCAAAGCATGCACTAAATCTATAACTTACCATCTTACATTTTATATTGAGGATGTTTGTGTTAGGCCAGGTAGACTAGAGAAGCAAGTCCAGAGACACTCAGATGTGTGTAAGAGAGAGCTTTATATCAAAGGGCAATTGGATATTGAGAAAATATCCCAGCCCAGTCCAGATCAAGTCCATACGTCTGATCTTAGTCCATAAGTCCGATACTAGTCCATAAATCACTCTTCAGACTCACGCAGCATGTGCAATGATGTTGAATGCAGGAAGATCACAGGCCGGTGCGTGAAAAGTCTTGTGGATCCAATGGTGGTGGAAAGATCTTCGTGCTGGTGTGATGCTCCTCTGGCTCTCTGAGCGTGTCTTCTCAACAGAAAGGTAAAACAGAGAGAGAGTGGTTGTGTCCCTCCTCCAGGAAGAAGGAGAGGAAGTTCCTAGAATCCTCCTGAGAAGGTCACGCCCACCTGGAGGCATCATCAGGCTGTGACATGATTGACAGGCTAAACTCCACCCCTTCACTCTATTTCTCAAACTGGCATGAACTCATGTAACTACCACAATACTGCTGTGCGCCACTGAGTTAATTCCAACTCATGAGGACCTTGTAGGCAAAGTAGAAATGCCCCATAAGTTGTCCAAGGCTGTAAGCTTAATGGTCCACCATGTGTCTGTTAGTTTGGCTTACTGTGGCTTGCTGTTGCTATAATGCTGGAAGCTAACCCACTACCAATGTTTCAAATCCCAAGAGCGTCACCTCTGGTGGATATTTCCATGGAGCTTGTACACTAATACAGACCTAGCACTATCCTGCTTTAGAAAATAGTATTAAAAACCTTGACTGTCAGCTGATATTGTGCCAGAAGATACGGTGCCCTCAGGTTGGAAGGCACTCAAAATGTACGACTGGGGAAGCAGATCCTCCTTGAAGTAGAGTAACCTTAATGACTCAGATGGAGTACAGCTCTTGGGACCTTCATTTAGTGATTGAATATGACTCAAAATAGAAGAAACAGCCAATATTTGGAACATGGGATGCATGATGTACGAATCTAAGAAAATTGGAAGTTGTCAAAATGAAGTAGACCACTTTAAGGTCAATCTCCTAATCATTAGTGAGCTGAAATGGAC
The DNA here is from genome assembly GCF_000313985.2 of Echinops telfairi. NCBI lineage: Eukaryota > Metazoa > Chordata > Mammalia > Afrosoricida > Tenrecidae > Echinops > Echinops telfairi. The sequence continues at coordinate 4,083,399 of NW_022111310.1, read as the reverse complement.
TGCTCTTGGCAATTTTGAATAGGAAAATGATATGGTCTAGTATGCCAAGGATAGAAAGTAACCTGGTGGAATAGTAGGCTTTACATTGCCCTGCTAATGGCAAGGCCAGTGGTTTGAACCTACCAGCTGCTCTGTGGGAGAAAGATGAGGCTGCTTGCCCCCATAAAGATATAAATGTTGCAGAAATCCGAGAGGGCAATTCTACTCTCTGTCTTATAGGGTCACTATGAGTCAGAGTAAGCTTGGTGGAAAGGAGGTGGCTTTTATTTTTTAATGCCAGGAATGACAAATTGAAGAGGAACAGTATGTTATTCATGGTCAAGAAGACTATTTTAATATCTACAGTGAACCCTCGTTTATCGCGGTTAATCGGTTCTAGACCCTACCGTGATAAATGAAATTCCGCGAAGTAGGATTCCTTATTTGTAAA